>NC_138579.1:63740352-64030352 GCF_964289735.1 Phaethon aethereus | reverse complement strand
GAAAGGTCTTACTCGGGTATTGGCAAGAGCCTGCGCCCCGAGCTCTGGGCTAGACACTGCCTGATAGGGAGGTATGTGGCTGAGCCAGGTATACAAGAATTTAAAAGTCTAATAACCAAGAACCCTAGTTTTATGTGACACACCCCAAAAAAAGCTCCAAATATCTTACTGCTGGAATTACATGGGATAATAACGTAAACATGATGCCAAGGAACTATTGTTCACTGAAACGTAAAGAATATGAACAGTTTCCTTGACTGCCTTCTAAAAAATGATGGAGACATCTTTGCAATCTACCAAGGCTTAACATGATTAGCCGCTCTTGGACAAGGTGCCATATAAAACACATTTTGAGCAGAACTACAGCAGGAAAAACAGAAGTAACCTGATAGAAATTATACGTTGGAATAAAGTGTCTTAGACGTGAAAGCTCAGGTGTATTGTCAATCGCCTGAGCAGCATGCAAGCATAAGATACGAAATAAAAGGATGATTGATTTGAAAGGATGCAAAAGCATTAGATGAACGACAGGAAAACTGAAACCGAGGGCCTGTGATTTTATGCATCTTTTAGGAAGAGACTAAAGCAGAAATGTTTCATGCCATAATCGTGTTTCTAAAAAGGGTGTGGAGAGAAAAAAATGGCTACCAAAGAGAAAAGGTGTATTGCTTAAATATGTACGACCTTTGCCAGGATTTTTCATACTGAGTATTTATTACCTTTCATACTAAGTATTTGCCAGGGCAATCGGGCTGGTGAAAGCAGAAGTGAAAAGAGCACGAGAGAGGCCAGGTTTGCAGAGAAAGCCAATACCTTTCATCAGGCCACACGATATAGTAGGAATAAATAAACAAGTATTAATTTAGAATAAGCTAGCCTATGCTCATGCAATGTGCGATACTTTGTCTAACTCCTGGTGAATAAAATCCTCTACTTTCTGTAAATTACTGCCATTTCTCCAGTCCTTATGTTTAGCCTAAAAGATAAACCTATTTCTCTGTTGTCATCTTGATTCATGAAAAAGAACCACCTCTTTCTTGCTTACTTCAAGGTTTGGGGGTTTTTTTGCATTTCTGTCTTTTTTTTTTTTTTTTAATCCCTAGAAAGTAGTCATCCCACAATACAATGGACACAAAAGACCTTAGGTATTATTGGGTTTGTGTACACATTCCACCATTTAAAGAAAAGAGGGAGGAAAGTAGCTAATGCTGGCAGTTAACATAATCACCAGGCGTTCTGCAACTGTGAAGAGATCCATAACTCCCTCCAGTTTCAAAGTTATCTACACTTTTTCTTTCTTTCTTTTTCTCCCAGCAGCACCTTTAATAACAGACTAGAACATAATTTTGAGTTTGTATTAATTACATTTAGTGACAGTGAAAACTTGGTTTTATCACAGCCAAAATTTTATCTTTGAACAGAATACCCAAGCGTAGGAATACTTTTCACAGGCAAAATATATAGTGCTCTTAAGACACACTTTTTCACTTCCAGGATTTATATGGCCTCTGACTCAAAAATAAGATGTTCTGGGTAGGACTCTAGGCTGGACTTGGCTGGGTAAATCTTTTTATACAAAGAGTTCTGAACCCTGTATATAAATTTATATAAATAAATATAAACAGTAGAGGATTTCAGACAACAGTTAATGAGGTAAATATCTTGGTCGAACAGAGCAGTTAGACATTCCAAATGTCTGCCAATTGCAGAACTGCTGCGGAGTTCTCAGTTCTGAGAACTAAGCTCAACTTTGGGCTGATTAAGATTATCCTCTCATTAACCTGCACTAGAACCCTTCGTCTCCAGCAATCTAATTTGAGTTTCTAAGTGTAAGTGGCATTCAAAGGTCAGTATCCTTGATGTAGCTTTCCCCTTACTGCGTTTAACAAATCCTCAAACTGTCCCTGGTAATGAAATTGGAACGGTCTTTATTATGAGGTGCACTGATCTGGCTATCCAGGCCCACATATATTTCAATGATTTGGTCTCATTGGGGGTCTTTTTATTCTTTGCTAATCCTGCCAAACTCTCTATCTAGTGTTTTCATGACCACCAACAGGAAGTGTTTCTTAATACCTTTACGAATTATACCTTCTTTGGAAAACTACTTTGGCTGTAGTTCATATATTAAACTAAACAATATAGCATACTAAGTTACTCATACAACCTCCCAGGAGCAGAAGGATGGCCTATAGTTAAGTTTGTGACCCAGGTGCTGGAGACCTAGGTTCAATTCATATTTAATTACAGACGAGCTGGGTGAACTTTCAGAAGTCTTCCTCTGTTTTTTCTTTTTTTAAAATGAATTGCAAATAAATACCTTCCTTTAATGGAATGCAGGGATAATTGCAGTAACATGACTCTGTTGTTTGAATATAAATGAAGCTAAACACACAACTATCACAGACAGTCACATGGACAGGTGGGATTTGGGACACTAGACAATGAAAAAACATTTCCAGCCAAGCGATCCTTTCACTGTCACATGGAAGGTCCTTGGGCCTTCAAATAAAGACCATTCATGGGACAAGAAATCTCAGTTCTGAAATCTTTTATCAAATAATCCCTGCCTGACATGGTTGTAGACATAGTATTCAACTTCACATTGACATATTATAAAGGCCATCATAATAAAAAGAAATAATAATTAATAGAGGGCAAATCCTTGCCTACTTCCAAATACTAATTTTTGGCATCAAGATTTCCTTAATTTCTGCATCAAGCACAAACAGGTAAGCTGTAGGTATGTTAATTTCCAGTGGTATAAAAATTTAATTTCTAAATTTTTACTTATAATTATAATGAATATTTTTCTAGACCATCTCATTTGTTTACACTCAGGTTTTCCAAATGTCTCCTTGTCCTGGTTTCAGCCAGGGTAGAGTTAATTTTCTTCATAGAAGCTAGCGTGAGGCTATGCTTTGGATTTGGGGTGAGAAAATATTGATAAGGTGCTGATGTTTTGAGTTGTTGCTAAGTACTCAAGGACAGTCCAGCTTCTCGTGCTGGCCTGCAGCGAGCAGGCTGGGGGTGCACGGGAAGCTGGGAGGGGACACAGCTGGGACAGCTGACCCAGGCTGGCCAAAGAGATATTCCATACCATATAACGTCATGCTCAGTATATAAAGCTGGGACAAAGAAGAAGGAAGGGGTGGAGGGACGTTCGGAGTTATGGCGTCTGTCTTCCCAAGAAACCATTACGTGTGCTGGAGCCCTGCTTCCCTGGAGATGGCTGAACCCCTGCCTGCCCATGGGGAGTGGTGAACAAATTCCTTGTTTTGCTTTGCTTGCGTGTGCGGCTTTTGCTTTACTTATTAAACTGTCTTTATCTCAAACCATGAGTTTCCTCACTTTCACTCTTCCGATTCTCTCCCCCGTCCCACCGTGGGGGAGTGAGCGAGCGGCTGCGTGGTGCTTAGTTGCTGGCTGGGGCTAAACCACGACACTCCTGATCAAATTTTATTACTTGATTTACTGTACTTACCTATCTGTATTTCTTTTTTATGCAAAAGATGTGCGCTATGACTCTATGACTATGGCCTCTCAAATCACTCATTGCAAGCATTATTAATCCCAAAGAAACACTGGGTTTGGGTGGGTTTCTTCTTTATTATTTTCAAAAGAATCAAAAATCTTCCCCCAGAGTCTGCTTTTAAGACCTCTTTTGCAACTTCATGAGCACAGCATGCAAACTCAGATCTATCCTCTGGACTAAACCTGACCTGCCATTCACATCTAGGGGTGCAAAGCAGATGTCTACTAGTAGACAATTTGAGAGCGCTGCTTTTAAAACATAGATTAATTGATAACTTTGAAGTTAGAGAGTCATAAACAGTGTAGGTATGTACTAGATTTACTGGCCAAATGCATGGTATGCTCTATGAACTGCGAAATGTTCAATACACAAATTACAAAACTGAGTAATAGGTAGGATGGGTTTATAGTAGGAAAAAATAAGAATAGAGGTAAAGGATTAAGAAATCTAGAATAAGCAAAGGAAACAATGACAGAAACAGAGCAAAAGAAAGAAGAGCAGAAACTGAGTGGCACTAAACATTTAGGAAACGGGAGGGAGAGAAGAGACAGGAAAGAAAGACAAGGCTCAGGTGTTAACAATGAAAGAAAAAAGAAAACATTCAATAGGCTCAAAGAGGACAGTGGTTGGACACTGAATCAAACACTCAGTTGTAAGAAGCCAATAAACCATAGTCAACTTAGAAAATCCAGATGTTATCCCAAATATTTGAGATAGGAGCTAATTAATGCCATGTCATTCTTGACATAAACCATACAGCTTCTTTGCAAAGTGGGGGAACTAAAAAGTTGTGGTTTGATGGGAATTAAAGTATAGAGCTGGAATAAATATTTGTCAGAGGTCAATGACAGTGTAGTCAATACCTGAAGAATATCTAATTTGATCATAATAGTACTGCTAGCCCTTAGTAATATCTTTAATTAATTTGAAAGACTTATTAATAAGTAAGGCTCCCAAGGATCATCTCTTTCTTATCCTAACTGTTCAACATGTCGTTAATTTCTTTAGATTTGGACACCTCTACAGCTGTAGCATAAAAAGAGGGTTTAGCTCTGACTTATGGCTAAAGTAAATTAATATAGAATGCTCCTGAGAATGCAAAATGCTGCATGCTCTCAGAGCTCATAAAAATATAATTCAGCTGTTCTCTCACGCATTGTGTCTGACCACTTCCACTTTCATGGCAAAGTGTCAGAAGTCAAGCCACTTGATGACGAGAATAATATTATAAATCAATGTCTTAAAAAATATATATTGAAATCTCCTACTAGTGCCATAATTCATTCTCTGTCCAGTTCCATTTTAAACAGGATGCTTCTCAAAAAGTAGAAATAAACCAGGTTCGTATCCCTTGGCTCTCCTCAGCACAGGAGAATTCACATCAGAACTACCTTGAATATTTGCCTTAAATCCCCCAGTCGCCTTAGTTCCTTCCAGCTCTTTTGACTCTTAACTGCTTTTAGTGTATCCTGTCTTTATATAGATTATAGAGGGTGAAAAAATACATTCCCAGACAGAAAAAGTATAATTTGGTCCTGGATGGTAACATACCTGTGGTAAATTATGCTGAGGATGGACTTTCATTAGTACATCTGTATATACGCATATACATACATACATACATATACATACATACATACATATATATATAAAACCACAAAACTGCTCGTATCAGTCAGGAAAGCCAAAATATGGATCGTCTTTAAAGAGGCCTAAGTGGATGAATCTCTTCAAATCTTGAAAAGTTAATCATGGAGTTAAGTAAAGAACACACTTGTCCTGACTTACCAACAAAATGGGTATCCAACCAGTTATTCTGTATTGCATTGGAAGCTCTTTATGTTCCACGCTTCTCATCATTAAATCAAAGACATTTCTGCTTGTCCATGTTCAGAGCTTCTAGATACTACACAACTAACACAATCAGGTTAATTAGATTTGGGGTTTAGAAGTTATTTTCAAAAGATATTTAAATATTTTATGTGTCAAAATAAAAACAAAACAAAACAAATCTTAGGTTTTATCACTTCATGGTTTTTAAATCTTTGATTGACCTAAAACTGGAATGAAATAAAATGAAAACAAACCTCTGTCTACAACCAAATAACCAAAACCCTAAAGGTAGAAAAATGGAACACACATACATTAAACTAACTGATGTTCTGCTCATATTTTAGGTGAGATGATCAAGAGTGAGTTAAACAAGCCTCTTCAAAACATAGTTCCAATTTCTTGTTCATTTATCATTTTTATTCTTCAACACTACAAAAATACACACACATGCACAGTTTGAAGACACTTCCTCTCACAAATAAGAATATAAAATAAATAGAAAATTTTTAGCAGTTGCTGGAGAATTTCTCTTACCAGGCAAAAGTAAAGAATGATCAGTCAAACTCTCTGCCTCAATTCACCGATGTCAATGTGATGCATACAGACTTTGAAAACCTGGTATATCTGGTTAGTTATAACACTTTCATTTCCAGCTTCTCACAGACTTTGTTTTCTCTCTAAGACAGTAATTTTATGTTTCCAGTCAAATCACCCAAGAGCATTACTTGTTTGCAGCTGCTATTTCAGTATTAAACGCTTGTGATGCTAAAAGTGGGCATGTTTGTGTAAATAGTCTTGAAAAGTGAGGAAGCTGCAGATAAATGAAAGCAGCTGAATGATAACAGCAGGGATAGAAGAAGAAAAACCCATTAGTGAATTCATTAATTTTTACCTTTGGCATTTAGTGCTTCTGATTAATGGCTTTCCTGTAGGCTGCTATTTTCCTCTCAGATATTAACATGCAAAGTACATGGCATATAAGAATAAAGTGTTATTACTGTTTATGAGTATCCAAAATCCCTAAGATATCAGGGTTTAAGTCAAAATGCAGACAAATAAAGTAGTTAATTTTTTGCACACATTTCATCTTATGAAGAAGGACAGCTCCATAGCACACTTGCATCTACAAAGTTTAAATGTGCATTTAGAAACAAAAATGCCTTGTTTCACATCATGTATTTCACAAGTTAAAAGCATATATGGCAAGTCCTGCTGCAGTCCATAGAGTGCTGGGGAAAAACAGCCTGAAAAATATCACAGAAATCTACAGAAAGAAGGAGATGTAATGTATCCGGTTCTGGGCTCCTCAAGACACGCACATACTGGAGACAGTCCAATGGAGGGCCACGAAGATTACTAAGGGCCTGGAGCATCTCACGTGTGAGGAAAGGCTGAGAGAGCTGGGACTGTTTAGCCTAGGGAAGAGAAGGCTCGAGATCTCCAGAGCTCCCTTCTAACCTTAACCATTCTGTAAGACAGAACCTGCCTTAACTCACGGAACATAGATGCTCAGGTGTCAATTTGGATAAAATTTCTGGTACGAAGTGTAGTTCTTGCTTCTATACCAATAAGGTATAAATCATGCCCACTACACATTTGCTCTTTCTGTTTATTACTTGGCCAGATTCTCAGTTCAAAACTGCTGTTTTCCATTATGGCTAACCAAGAAGTCACCAGTGTCACTGTTCTTCCATCTACAACTCCTTGTCAAAACCTTCCTCCTATTTGTCTCCTGTATGTGCACTCTCTACCGTCTTATTCAGATCTGATTTTTTTAATTGAAAATTTTAAAGGATATAATCTTCTCCCATTAATTTGTTCTCCAATGACCTATCTCCACCTTCTGCATTTCTGAGGTAGAAATGTCTGACCAGTTTCGGACCTAATCTTTGCAAACTTAAGTTGCTATTTATACTTTACCTTTTTGTCTAACAATATTTTTATTCTCATATTATAAAGAACCTAACACTGGCATAATCCATTCTCTCCTGGTATTCCTCACCTCCTTACTCTTTAAAGCAATTATCTGAAATGCCAATCCTTTTTCGTTCTAGACCCTCTCCTCTCCTTTCATGAGATATAGGGCACTGGAAAATGTTGCCGCAGTCTACAATAATCTTTTCTCAACTACTTCTCAATCTCACTATTCTATTTTCATCCTCCTCCCTCTGCTGATTGATTTTACTCACTAAATTCTTCCTCAAAATCTTGGATTCAGCCACTTTGAATTCCGCAGCCAAAATAACCAACTCCTTCAAGCCCCACGAGAGTTAAATCTCTTCTCACATCTCTAGATCAACAATAAGGCTTCTTAAGCCACTAACATTGCAATTTTCTCTGTCTTTTACCAAATGCATAAGAAAATATTAGCTTTTTTTGGTAGCTTACTTAATTTCCCCATCTCTAACAAGGCCAACTTGCTATATTTAGTATTATCTATACATATGAGATATATATATAATGTCATATATATTACATAAAATATTAATATTAATTAATAATTTAAACTGCTTCAAAGATCCTTTTTCTTCACTTTGAGGATACTTTTCTTCTCCCTTTTCTTTTGTACCCTTCTCCACTACACCAAAATGAAAAGTTTTGCTTGCATGCTTGATAGCTTTTGCTGTATCAATGTAATAACTAAAGGAAGGCTAAGAAAGAGGATAAAGAATTGTGATAAAAATAACCTGTAATGTGCCTATAGCGTACCACACTGAGGAATGACAAATACAGGCCTGCAAACCTGAAATGGTTGCTTAAACTTAGAATGCAAATACAGTAATGTAATACAGTAGCAGAAAGGAGTCTCACTATTTCACTGTCCTCTATTGTCTAATGCACTGAAAAACAATCTTTTTTTTTATTCTGAGGTTATTATTCTGAAAGTAAAATGTTCAGAGCTCAGATGTTAAACACAACAAACAACAAAACTTATAAATTATGCCTAAAGCTATCCACTAACTCTTTAAGAATAGAACTATTTTTTCCACGAGGCAAACTACATATCAGTGTGGATAAATCTAGTTATCAGCAGCCTTTTCCTTGAAGATTACTTGATCATTAACCATATACATTAAAGGAATACCTTGACAAAATAGATTCTTCTCAGAACAGAATGATTTCTTTTTAGTGTAAAATAAAATTAATGTAATATTAAAATGTTAGGATGCTGCAGATTTTTTTACCATTCAGGGCAAGACACTACAGAAAAGTTTGCAAATAGTGGCAAAAAGGGAAATAAGGAGGCTAATAGCCCATGTACTTTTCTATCCAACTTCAGTAATTACTTTCTCTTTTCAGCATGCCTGGAACTTAACAGAAATATAGGCAGGGTATAGAGAATGTCACATGGCAGATACTAATTGTTACGATTAAGGTCTAACAAGCATGCTTCCCTGCTGTTCTGAGAATGTCTCTGACTTTTGATCCTGACATCTGTGTCTTACAAGAATTTCACTCGGCTCTGACATTCCTTCTGATGTTGATCCAGGAATTAATGGATTGTGAAAAAGCTGGCAGGATATCATTTAAAAAATAGAATTCTTGGTGTACAACTGATGAAAAGGTATCAGAATTCGCATACTTTGTGTCTGATACCAATACACTGTGTCTATATGCGTGCATTTGCTATGAAGCAATATCTGAAAACAGAGGACAGAAAAGAAGATTTAGAAGGAAGCAAGAGCTTCATGTTATACTCATTTACAGTATTGCTATTGTACATCGCCAGCATGTTACAAGATGAAAATTATCAGTGACTTAGACAAATTCTGTGTAATGGAGACTCAATTGTTTAAAATCCCTACCAGCAAAATATATTATGATCAATTCTGATGTAGTTTAAAACTTTCATAAGAACCTTTTCAGAGAACAGCATTGAAGAAATCAGTACAAATTACAAAAGAAGTTTCAGCAGAGCCAGCCATAAGCATGTTCACAGTGTGACATGTGTTGTGTGGTCACCACCATACCATTACACTGGTTTCAGGTTTAAAGGACCTACGAGGAAAAAAATCCCACAAACTTTAAAACATTTAATACCAAAATTTGAACTGAGATTTTTTTCTAGATGTTTAAGACTGAAGAATTATATACAGAATTGAAATTTTACACATCAGAGAATATTGCCTTGTATTTCATGGTTCTGGGTAATTACTAGATGCCAGTGGATAACTTAAACATAGCTTAGAGTCACTGACATTAATGTGTGACAGGCAGCATTACAGAACATATGTAGCAATTTTAAATGAAAAAGTAGAATGATATTTGGAAAAAAAACCCATAAAAATAAAATTCAGGATTATCACAACAGGGAAGAAGCAGTGCCCTCTTTAAAGTAAAGCCAAAAATGTTTTTCAGTATGAAATAAAAAGAGATTGAAGGAATTATAAAAGTAAGGATTCAACAAGTTAAAGAGAAACTAAATTCAACTGTCCATTATTGTCAATCATATCTCGTTAAAAAATTAAGACTATATGGTTTAACCATTTCCTCAAGCAAGTCAACCAAATTTCAAATCAAACACTGACATCATTACTTATTAAGTTAAATTTCTGGCATTTCAGTGGTTAGATGTTTTAACAAAATTTCTTGACCTCAGAGGCATAGGATATTTTGACACAATTCCAGACGCAAATGTTACTAATAAACACATACAATTAATAAAATAATAGTACACACTACCCATAGTTATTTCGCCACTCATGCCCAATATGTAAACATTGGAGTTACTTGTTTTAAGGAGCATGAAATGATCCAAAATAAGTAAGATATAATCAGAGTAAATTTATGAGAAGTCAATTTATATCTCAGATATTAGAAATCAATATGTGAAAAAAGCTTACTGACTTGCAAGTTGCATGCCTCTTACCAGTGCTTATTACAACTCTGTTATTGTTCAGTTGCATAGAATTTAGAAAATTCTAACAAGAATACCAGAAACAAGATGCAAATAAACATCTTAAACATTTATAACATTAATAGTACATCTGGGGAATCCATCAATGGTTTGTTTAAACTATATTATTAGAGACATCATGTGATTATTGTTTTGCTTTAAGGAGAACATACACGCCCTTAAGCACTCATATTTTTATCATTTATATTTGATGCTGTTTAAATTTACTGTTTTATTTTTCCTTAAGAGTTCTAACTTATTTCCTTATTCCTTAATTCATTTAAGAAATAACAGAGTAAATAGCACACAGATGAGAAAATTAAGCAACGAAGAGCAAAAAAGCAAAGTGAATAGTTAAAGAGAAAAGACTGGATCACTTTTAAGATGGGGAAAAACAAAAGGCAAAGCTTGTAAAATCTGAAAAAGTAAGGTAGGGGTGTGAAAGTGTGATGTGTGACAGGTGGGGTAAAATGAGACAGTTGGGAGGAAAGAAATAAAAATGAAGAGCACAAATTAGACAAGACATTCATTTTAAGCCCTTAACAGGCTGGATCTCATCGTTGTCATCAGACAGGAAATGTCAGAGCTGGCACATTTGGTTTTTTTATGCTTTTTACTTGTTTTAAAAAAAGTCTGTGTCTTACAATACATAAAAAGTCTATTTGCTTTAAAGAAAACACATCTCAATTTGTTCCCATTTTTCTCCTACTCAATCTTTAACAAACTTCAATTCTATTATATTGGAAACTACAATAATTATAAGGTTTAATACTTCCATTATATTTTGAGTTATTTTATTTAACACCTGAAGAGGAGTTGAATTCTTTAAAAATAACTAAACTTTGCACTTATAACTACAGGTGGATTTCTGGAGGTAAGTATTGCATAAGATGACATGTAGTAAGTGCTATCTCACAAATATAAACAAATCCTCATTGTAAAGTTCAGAATTTTTGAAGGTATGTAGATATTCTTTCCAAAATGAATTAAGAAAATTATCATGTGAAAACCAAGCTTTTAAATTTATTTTCCAATTAATGGAAAGAACTTAAAGCTACATCTTTTTTTAATGAAGACTTTTTTAAATTTCTGGAAAGGATATGTAGGACATGAAAATAATGGCACTCTATGGAATATGTCACCAATCTTCTCTCAATATGACTATTTATTAGTCTGTGTTGTTCTGTCAAAAAAAAAAAATCTGCGTACACTGGAACATGGCAAAAAAGGCAGGGCAAGTGCAGTGATTACAATGCTCGTGTTCCTAATTTGTTACTATGACTTCTACATAATCTCAAGGTTAACATCAAATGAAGAAGAATGCTGCCAGCAGGAAAGTACATATAGTAACTGTAATCCTTACTAAGTCATTGCTTTTAGAATATACATTTTTTTATTTTTAACTGAAATGATCTTTTGAACTTTTTATTTTAACGTGTTTATCTCAGAGTTATATATAAAACCAAAGTATTTCCACACTGAGGGAATGGACTTCTACCTCCTGTACAATTTAGATCTTTATACTCTGTATAAGACATCCTACTGTCTCAATTCTTCCATCAATTTTATCCATAAATTAACAAATAAGCAACAGGGTCCAGTATATTTAGACAAGGTAAGAAAATATTCAGCTGGAAAAAAATGTGTATTTTCTTATCATTTGTAATTCTCATTACTGTCTTTATATGCTCTTAGTGAAAGCCAAATGGATGGAAAGTGGAAGCAAAGATTTTTGACCTTACACATGATGTAAATGATGACAGAAGAGCAAGGCAGGGAAGCATCAGATGAGGGCTTTAGAACAGACACAATGTGTCAAAATAACGCTACACCTACAGCGAATGGCTCTTTAAGGAAAAAACCCAAACACATCAGGTACAGAGTGATGTCATCCAATCTCTGATAGACAGGGATTTCCAAATCCAAGGGTTGAATTCAGACCATCAAGTTTAAAAGCCATCAGTAGATCCATCCACCATGAATATTTCTAATATCTATTCTGCTCTACTTGTAGTTTAAATAAATGTATTGTCAATCACAGGACTTTATTTTGGGCCATTTCCACATTCTATGAGAAAATCTATCAAATAAAGATTCATCAAGCTTTATCAAGCTTCAGTCTACTTCCATAAAAGAACTGATGCCATCGTTCTGCAAATCTTTTCACCTGTGCTTATACTGAATGTTTCTAAACATTCCCAGGAAGTTCAGCACAATTCCAACTTATCTTGGAAGCATATTGGGTTAATGGTTTGCATTCACAGAAAAAGTAACATAAATAAGAAAATGTATTATACTTTGAACCTTGTACTCTCGTATTACACCCAAAAAAGCAATGGAATTTAATTAAAGAAAATATTGAGCCTTTTGCAGTACTATACTTCTGGATTATATAACTTCTATAGGTACAAACATATTATCTCATTTTGCTTTTCTCTGAAAATTAATTAAAATAGCCACTGTGTTATACTAGATTTCATAATCTTAAACCATTATACACTCCATTCTGTTGTATCTCAAAATGTTTCCATTTTTATTTACCTTTCTTCAGACTACACAAGGTAAACACCCTATTATTCTCATTTAGCAGGAAGAGACTAATGACTTGCCCAAGGTCAAAAAGGAAGTTCGTGACATAAGAAATCAACTAATTCCACTCAATTTTCCCAAATCATAAGCTGAAGGCCTTAACGTTAAATATATACTGGGACACTTTCATGTAAAATTCTGTAAATACTATCACCATTGTGACATCTTAATTTTTACTGACCCTTTGCTCCAGTCATCCTCTTTTTTTCCTCCCTATACCTTCTTCACCTTGCCTTGCATGTAGGATCCTTTCACAAGTCAACACTGTCCTTAGCAGCCAGCAAAAGGTGTTCAAGAACTGTCACGATCAGAAGTGCAAGAATTTATGTACTCTAGCCATTGCTCTTTCCTCCCCATTCACAGAAAAGTAACAGGCAAAGTGCTGTTTTCTGTAGGGCTTAGTTCTCCACCTTGCAACTGTCTGGCCTGCGAAGGGCTGGAGGATCTGCTGTATTCTAGCTGATTGGTGCACAAATAGGTTATTTTTACAGGTGCAATTTACAGACCAGCTATGTCTTAGTCTACAAAATTACACGGTAAAGGGTGTTATGTAGCCTCTTTCTTAAGATGTCAGGCAATAAAACCAGCAAGGAATGTCAGTACTTAGCTAAAAGAAGTTATATATTTTTAAAAGATATCAAAACTAAATGAAAATTTTTGACTGATAAATGAAGAACATATTTTGATAAGTTTTTTCAAAGGTTAATTATCTGTGCAGTTAAAAATGTGCTCTTATTTTCCATTTGACTTTAGCTGGCTTCATCATGCATTTTTATGCCTTTGCCTGCTACATTACAGTATATTCCACAGTGACATACTTTATCTTTGAAATTATTCAAGTGTTCATTTTTTTTAAATGGTGTACTAATTGAAACTCTCCTGGCATTTTTTGGGGAAAAAAAAAAGAAACTGAAGGCAGATCTAGAGAACAGAGCCTTAGAAACGCTTAATAAAAATAAGCAATGAACTTTGAAGACTTTCAACTCATCTACAAATCAAGCCTATTTAAAAAATGGAGATAGTTGACACCATAAAGTATATTTGAAACATCTAGAAATGCCGTAGCCAAAGATACTGCAGGGCTCTTACCTGAGAAGCAGTAGCTATAAGACACAGTCGCTATTGATAGAGCAAACATTCAGGTCCATGAGCCTCACATTAACTGAAAACTGGGAAATTCCTGCATCTGGGTCAGACAGCAAAATAGTGGAAGTATCAGCTGTAATCACAGTAATCAAAATAACAGTTTTTGTTTCAAGTCCAGCTTTACAATGCCTTGAGATTTTAGTATATTTTCTGGAGTCATTGTACAGGATCCTTTCAAAGGAAAAAGTTAGATCTACAATATAAATGGCTGGGATGCCTATGACGGGCCAGCTCTTGTCCAAGTCCCTTTGGTAAAAACATCTGACAAAGCAATTGGTTTCCTTTAACTGCAAGAGGCTGGAGTATGTTAGGATACCTTTATTACTAAAGTGCAAGGGTGCTCCTACCTGATCTTTGACCAATACTAATTCCTTCTTCAGCCTACTGTAGAGCGACCGTCCAAGAAGCACACCGAGGATATGCTCCAAAAATGAGAGATTGTGATCATTGCCGTTTCTTGAGTTGTTCACTCAGCATGGCAGGACCAAAAATATAAATGCTCTTTCACGTATTTCTTCTTTCTGATCTGGTATCTCCAACATTATATCTACATGACCCAGAGAAACAAGGTCTTACTGTAACTACCTGGTAAGGGTGTGCTGTAGCTAGGTCATTTACTGTCCACTGTGTGTGCAGCCTTCTGTGCTTTAAGTAGGGAAGACGAATAGATAAAGTGCAGGGAGTTCCAAAACCCATGTTGCAACGGTCCTTAGGGATCCACTGCCAGCTGGCATAGGTTAAAGCAACACTGAGGCCTGGGGCTACGTGGAAAATCAAAGAGCTATAACAATGTCCCTGACAGCCCCGAAGTGTAAACTAGATACACAGAAGAATCCAGGTCTTTGTGTACATGAGGGAGAAGATCAGTGTTTATTCGTCTCATTTTCTGAAAGATTTTAGCTGTCAGTACACTGAATAAGGTAAAAGCCATACCAAAAGTTGAAAATGGTATAATATTTTGATATTTGACCAAGATCTATGAGATGATCTGATGCTTGCAAAAAAAGAAGCTCGGATAGGCTCTCAAAACCTTGTTTCTCAGAAGATTTGTATGATGCAGAGAATCTAGTGGATTGAATGATTCCTAGCCAGGCACATATTAAGGATTTACTTTGCCTGGAGACAGAATGGAGTAGAACTTTTCGAACTTCACCACCATTTGTTATCCAGCATTTATTGCCTTCACAGAGCGCGCAAATGCACAGCACTTTACAATTAATACTACTTGGCCTTGAATTAACAAGATGAGGATCTGAACTTCCCACAGCATCCTATAAAAACAATGCATATGATTAGATCTGGAAACTTGCAGAAGATATTAAGTGTCTTCTCCCAGGCATTCAGAGAAGAAGCCAAATAAAGATTGTAAAGTTAAGCCAGGACAAGAAACATATAGACCAGCATTCACTGGGTATGATTATTCAGCTGATGGATCAGCTGTTACCATGCCATGTTCCTGAATAACAGAAGTGCTACTACCTTTCAATGCGTCTCCTTGTCAGATGTTTACTGCTTCAATAAAAAAAACCCTCATTCTCCCCATCTCTTCTACTCAGTAATGTTTATGGGACTGTCATCTATAAACATATTTGATTCCTCTATACTGTTCCATCATTCTATTGCTGTGGCAAGACTGAGCGCATGCGAGACGTGTCATGTTCAGATGTGCCCTTCGCCTTTTTTAGTTCTTGTTGGTTTATCATGAGTGATACAGAACATGAGTACCTGTATTCTTAGCCGTGGCAGAGGAGCTTTTAGCAGAGCTTTGAGGAATACACAAGGCACGTGCAATGTGTCTGCTCTTGAGGCAGCTAATTCTGCCGGTCTGCTCAGTTACATTAGTGCAATGTGATGGCAGTTCTTTACTTTTCCGTCTATAGACTGCTGCAGTGTCCTCATGACTACCAAACTACCAGACATGCTGTCTGCCTCCCATAGCTACCTCTGGTTACTCTGAGTTTTACAAGTAGCACCTAAGTACAACCAGAATTTAAAGTCCAGGGGCAAAATAGTTTGCATATTAAGAAACCAAATTAATACATTTAAATTATTTTCAGAACTGAGAAGAAAAAGACTAAAGCTTCTTTATAAAAACTGCTGTCAAAAGTAATTAGAATGTATTTAAGAATAAATGCATACATGAATAAAACATTATGATTATTATAAAAATCCACTGACATCCTTATTAATATCAAAATATAATCATTTGGAATTAAATTTAAGATTTACATTACTTTAGTTGCCCTAATGAATAACGTAATACCTACTAACAAGATTATTGGAATGACCATGTCATTGAAGGGTTAATGGCTCTAGTTATGGTAGAAATTTAAATATCATGGGGAGGCACCTCCTGACCCAGCCATCACTGAGAATTATGCAGATTCAAATGGGAGCCACACAGGCTTTGATTTCCCCCAAGGATTGATGAACAAGTACAAAATAATAGAAAGTGACAGGAAGCAGATGACTGAGGTCTAATTTAATGTCATTCTAAAAGACAATATACCTTAAATTGGCCTTAGGAAAATTATGGGTTACAAACAAGAGAACAGAAACATGCACTTTTTCATTTTAGTTCACTAATTTAAAAAGTAATCCTTTGAACAAATGAACAGTGAAACAATTGTCATTCGGCAATGAAAAATTGCCAAACTTAAGTAGGCGTACTTTGTTTGCATAATTTGCAATTTATTGGAAAAGGCTGTAATCTTGAGCGGGAAACCCTATTAAACAAAATAATGAAATGATCTGAAGGATTTTATGCAAATATTAATTTGAGACTGTTATGAAGATAAAGAATTAATAGTTCTTGAATAGTATGACAAAACACAGTAAGGATATGCTCAGGAAAAGTTTGCCATTTTAGTAAAGGAATAGCTACACATGCAGTTATCTAGAAATAAAAGAATCTATGCTGAAAAGTTTTTTCTAAGAATAAAGCTAAAACATTTTACTATTTTTAATTAGTAAGGATCAGAAATGGCCTTCTATATGCCAAAGTTAAGCATAAGTCCTACTTTAATCCAAATCTCCCATATTTCAGTAGATGCTGTATGTAAAATGCACTTACATCATTTCACATTACAGAAGTTATAAATATCACTATTAGGATAATTTCAAACAATTCCATTTTATAGCATAAATATTTGAGACATATTTGGATAGAAACATCACTTGATATTTTTTTACTTCAGCTATTTACCCTGCATAATTTTTTTCAGTTCTTTATCAATGAATAGAGGTATCCCAAATCAGTTACTTTCAATAAACAATCATTCAAAATAGATTTATATGCCATCAAATTAAAAATCTACCAGTCAGATACAAGGCTTTAGAAAGGCTTACTGTAATACATTACAGTATTGTCAGAAAAGAGATGAAGATTTTCTCTTAAAATTAGAGGCATCTTAATTCATTTTTTAAAAGGGGCAAAGAGCTGCTTTTAAAGCAGGTACAAATACCCAATCTCAGAAAGAAGGATGACAGACTTCCTGTTATGATTAACACAGGAGAAAGAAAAGTGCATTGCGCAAGTACTCCATCTGCAACTCAATCACATGGTAGAGCTGGAGGCATCTCAACAGTACTAACAGAACCGCCTCAGGAATCCACAGAGCAGCCAGATGCCAGCCCTGAAAAAATGTAATATTGCATGATATCTGCATCCTGCGACTGGCATTCAAAGGGAAGCCATAAGACTGGTCCAATGTTTAGGGTTGAACAGAAGCCTGATATTTGCGTATATTTTCATTATGTGTAGTGTGATTTTTCCTTTAAGGATAAATTAAACAATGTTGATAAAAAGTGTGTACCCCCAAAAGTTCTCTGAGAAAGAGTTATATATAACACTATCCAGGCATAAAATATATATTGCAAAATTCAACTATATTAACAGTAAACAAAATGTGGCAAATAAACGAGTGACCATACCAAAGAATTTGCATTTTTTACATTGTTTGTGAAAAGAAGAAGTTTTAAGCAAATTTCTCCCTTCAGAAGTATACTGCATATATTTTACAAATAAACCACAGCAATAATACATTTCTGTAAGATCAACAGAAGTAATTCTTTCCTAAAAATCTATGTCTTATAAAGTGGTGAATATGCTTTTTAAAAATTAATTGAGGCTGGAATCATCTTTATTTACACCTTTCCTTAAAAGATGGCAGGTTTCCTACAAACAAAAAGTTACGTAATTTAGAAACTATGTAAGTGCTATTGCCATCAGAAAATAGTCCTTTGATTGTTATATTTCCTGACATCAGGTTGTTTTCCTGCACGTAATGTCCATTGTTCAGTGACATTTGCAGCAATCTTCAAAATGAACTTTTAGTTTATATGACATAAGAAACGAATTTTATTTAAAGAAAACACAGAGAAAGAGGGGGAAGGGAGAGAAAATACGATACTAAATATAGTGACATATGTTGGGCAAATGGTCTAACAAATCTGAAAGAGTTAAAACTTCAACATACAGCTTTTACAGACCTCAGTCACTGAAGGTTTTCAGGGCATCTAATTTATTGTACGTTGTCCAAGCCCTTACCTGATGAAGTGTTGACTACAACCCAGGAAAACCACTCTGCCCAAGGGACTGGTGGTAACCAAGCAACAGAATACCTGATGGAGACTTTGTGATATGACACAATTTCTCACAAAGGAGTCCCCTAAGAGAAGGGAGTTGGAAGCTTTTTTAAATGGCATCTTCCTAACCAGTGCATTAGGCCTGACAGTCTCCCTTGCCAGTTGTGGTAGAACTTCATAGTTGGAGTCTGTTTCCATTCATAGCCAAGACCCAGAAGAATCTCTTCTTGATTTGAAAGTTTCCTGTCTTTAACCGTGTGCCCAGTTCTGCATACCAGATTTGTCAGGAAAATAGTACTTATTTGCATTACAAACATTTTTATGCCTAACATCTATTTTAGATAAGACTACAACTGCAAAATTAACTTCAATGATCACAGAGTCCATAGAAAGAGCACCTGTACTGTAATTTTGAAGAAAGAACCTATCTGTTTTAAGGTTTGGTGCAAAGTGATATCAACACTACAACTACTGCTTTCTGTGTTTTAAATAAAGCTGCAAGGATTGTCTATCGGTCCAAGATGAAAAAAGATGTGGGCACTAGTTTCATTTCCTTGTTTTGCTCACAAAAGCAGAGAAGGTTTCACATACTCAATATAAGTCTTGTCAGATGTATACAGGAATTTCTCTGCTATGCAATTTTCTGTTTCTCAGAGAACAGTATTCGTAAACACCCATGTTCAATGCTAGTAAGATATACAACATACCTTCACTTGGGCGAATGAATGAATTATAAGCTAAGACATTACAATCCAGAATCAATTCAGTTGGTATGACCAAGATACACAATCAGAAGACTATCCAAATTAATCAAGGCTTTTTACATTGTTAAAAACTGTCTGTCTGTTTGTAGACAAAACAGCACCCTATGAAGAAGGAAAACTGTTTAGGTGCTCAGTGCTAAAAAAGGGACAAATATTGGGAGAGCAGATATTTGCAACTACCAACACCATGAGTACAGAAGCAATCTATGAAAATAACTTTGCCCTCTAAACAAGCAGTTAACTAGATATACCTTTCCAATTTTTCAGTCTTCTGCTGAGCACGACTACTTGCATCCTTAATTTCCTATCAGTTGGAATTTCAACAAAACAGATTATCATTTCCTTAATTATAACTTGAGTACCATATGTACAACACATACATATGTTCATATTGTACATATTAACTTTGTCAAGTTAAACTGAACAAAAACATGCCACAAAGTAAAACAAACCTATTCTAAAAAGTAAAGAGATAAAATTTTTTTGTAAGTAAATTCAGGAGAAAACATAGATTTGACAAAGCTGACAAGGAATCAAACACAAAGAATGAAGGACAACTAAACGTACTTTTATTTTGAGCTTTTGAAGGATCTAGACATGAAAGCCTGACTATATTATCACACAGACTCTTCCAAATATTTCCATAGTCATTGAGGGATATTTGTTAATATATTTATGATATTTAATAAATATAACCCATTGATAATATTTATTATATTAATAAATAGCTTATGCAGAATTTCAAAAGAGAGTCCCCTCATCTTCAGTCTTCCACAACTCATTCATTCAAAAAATTAATATACTCTAATATCAGCTCACATTTTACCAGCTAACATGACTACTAAGAATTGGAAAATAAGTAAAGAGGTTTTTATTTTTTTCCTATTTTGTTTTAATGGACAGAGAAATAGATAACATTGTAGAAGACATTCACTGGAAAGAATAAATACTTATTGAAAGAACTACTGAAGCCTTATGTGACTAGAAAAATGGGTGTGATCTGTAAAAATCTCGAAACGGTTGATACTAGTGGAACAAGCCTAGCAACAAAAACCTGATGTAGTAACACAGTATGTGGAACCCTATATTACAGAAGTAGCAAACACAGTGGAAAATTATGACTGGAATACAAGTATTGAAAGGCATGAGTTTTTTAGGAAATACAGAAGAATAAATGTAGTAAGGTAGCACTGTACATTAATGATAAAACATAACATGGTCTGACCTCAAGTAAAACTCCAGATACTTAATACATTGAGGACAATAAAATAATCTTCATTTCAGAATTTTGAATCAACTGCCATGTGTACTCAAATATCCAATAATATTTTCAACAGATTTTTTATGGCAGGGAGACCATCTGATGAATAGAGAATAGTGAACATAAATTATGTTTAAAAAGGGAGAAAAAAATCCATGAAACTAGAAAGCACTCTAACAAGCCAGGTAATAGTTTGAAATAATGTGCACCTTTTTTTTATATTCTAGTAAGAACCAAGACAGATGCAGATAAGGAATACTGTCGTGGTTAGAGCGATGAATAGCATCTCACACAAGAAGCAGCAAGAAGGATTTCGTTTAGTCTAGCAAAAAAAAAGCCTGAAAAGAGATAGGAGTGCTGTTTAAAAATACATGGAGAAGAGGTAAAGAGCAAAGAGGGTGCAGAGTTTTTTTCAGATAAATTCTCTTAAAACACAAAGAAATGGATATTAAAGAGACACGAAAACTTTCAGAATGGAACTTAGAAGAAAGCATCTAATCATCGGAGCAGTGAAGCTCTCAGACAGCCTTATTGTAGCAAAACTGAGAGTAAACCCCAATTATTTTTTTTTAGGTGGAATTTGATCTAATAAGTGTTGCATGATATGGCTCCTGGTTGAACCAACAAGACTGACTCTGACATTATGGTCCTCTTCAGTTCTGCTTGTATAAAGCCTCAATTCAATCCGGACTTTTAATAAGGACCTCTGGCAGATCCTAGGTTTTATTTCCTTGCAGTTATTTGGAAGACTTAAAGTCACATTTCTCAATTATCAAAAAAGATTTCTGTCAATTATCTCAGCTAGCAGCAACACTGACAGCCTGTTTCCTTGTTTTACAGACTTTGTAACTGTATTTTCTGGATCTTGGGAAGTATGTGATTAACCATAAAGCACTTGGGTTGTCTACACAAAACTCATTTCCAGAAATGTCCATGCTGTATTCAATCTTGGTGGGGCAAAACCAAGTTAATGCAGACTTTAACATGTTTATTGTGAATTATACAAACTCCTAAAGTTTTTTAGTGATATAAGTTTGTCTCCTTTCACAGAATTTGAAAAATTAGTCCTTAGACCAAGTTCTATATCTTTTAAAGAGTGAATCAGGTCTTCAAGAATATTTTCCTTCCATATGTCATTAAAAACTGGGAGAAGCAGCTCATGAAATACCTTTTTTTTTTTTCCTAATTGATCACTTTAACGTATTATAACTTAACCTTTAAACATTAAATCACTATTCAAGTAATAAAAATATGTAAATATTAAATAAATATTAATCCAAAGAGCAAGAATTAAATGTCATACTTTCCGGTGTTATACATATAAACATAATTTAGCAAACTAGTGATGTATATGCTTAACCAGAATGACTAATTACACTACTAAATTTAAAGCATTTAGTCTTACCGGTAGAATTCCATTGACAACATTTAAAAAAATTCTTCTGTAATTCACAATTGACTGTCATCTTGTCAGTAACTTATTTGTCTTTTGATAAGCACATTTTGGCAAATTTTCCAAAAAATCTGCTGCTGTCAAGCAGCTGGTCAGTACAAGGCTTACTTGACTTTCTAACTAAACTGAGAAGGAGTTGGAAACAGTGGGAAAAGAATGAGAAGAAACATTATCTTTTTCTGCTCCAGCTTTAGTAGATAGAATTAATGTACTATTTTTGTATTTGCCAGCATATTGACTTATACTGATGATTCTGTAAGTAGGTAAAGTTAATTCTTATATATCTGAACAACTGTTCCCATATAGTAATATATAGATTACAGTATATTTTCACCTGTGATTTTCCATATTAGAACAAAGAACACAATGCTAAACACAGTTCCATTTATAATCCAAACTACAGATTAAACCAGACTTCAAAAATGAACTAACTTCAACCAATCTCTAAAATTTAATTTCCATCTAAGCGTTCCGACTGCACTTCTTAGATGAGTAATCACATGCATTAAAGCAGAGGTCAAGTATGTGTTTTCATTGATCTAGTGTAGCTGAATGCATAAAGAATTTACATCCTAAACATAGTTGTCTGAGTTGTACATTAATTAAATGTTGAAACAGTCAATGTGAATGTCCATTGTTGTTAGCTTCCCCTGTATTTTTTCCCCCATTCCCCACCCCGAGGAAGTATCCATTCAATTTATATATTGAAACTAAAATTTTTACACAATATAAAAGGTTATACACTTTGAGGACATTTTTTCCTTCTTCACTGCTTCTACATAGTCTTCTCCCTTCTGACACCAGAGATGTTCAGGATCAGTAGTGATAATGGACTGTAAGTAAGCTTTAATGCAAAAATGTGGAGTCACATAAATTTTAGGACATAGATGCCCTGGTCAACTATTGTTAACAGCTCAGTCTGGGAAGCAGGGTAAAACATGGCATGCTTTTGATCTTACTCAATACATCCATATCACTTCTTCCAGAACACCTATATTTTGGGCTATCTGGACAAACAAGGACTGCCAGAATTCTGGTAACTGACAAAATTCACCTTTCCTTCTGGCAGGCAACACCAGGACTCTGCTAAAAATGACCCTGTGGAGATGTGACATAGTCATAACAGAGAAACGGTACACAGTCAACGATTCTGCCCTAGGAGGATGTGTATATTTTGGTCTCTCCCAATAGGCACAGCAAGCTGAAGTTTTTTCACTTCTCCTCTGAAGTGCTTTGATGATCACATCAGGCTGTGCTAAGAAAAAAGCTTGCTTCTGCACCAGTGAATAGTTGCCAACTTTGACCAAGAGTCAGTCTTGCAATCAATATATAGAATTACAGATATATGATACTCATACACTCTGCTAGTTAGCCCAATGGAACCTCACTTTGAACGGTTGCTGTCTTTAAGACTCTGGGACATAAACTGGGAAGAAATCCCACTTCCTTAGAAATTATGTGAAATAACCTTTTGTATACAAGACACTAGAGTGCGACAACTTGATAGATGGCACAGAACTCAGATGACTCAGCTATATGAAACAGAGCTGTGATGGCTCAAGGTAAAATTTCACAATGAGGAATATCAGAAAGCCGTTTCTTTGCTACAATGGTAGAAAAAGATTAAAATAATAGTGAATAAACACTTTAGCTCATGGTACAGTCTGCAACACATTCTTGTCTCACATAGTTGCCTTCCTGTTTTCTGAACTGTAAGATGTCTTCAGAAGTCCAATAAGGTAGAACTTACTTTGATTGCTGAAAGAAGAACATATGAAAAAAACAGGACTGACAACCTGTTAGCTGCCACGCAGTAAAGTGAAGCTTACAGAAACAGTCGGATAATGAACCTCTCGAGCTATTGAAATAGATAGGAATACTGAAATTTTAAGAGGGCAGTGTGTCTGTGCAGAAGATAATCCACAGAGAAGGTCAAGCTGGAAAAGAAATGCAGGTTGGTGACTACACCTGAATGGTACCAGGATAGAGACGTTTATCACTAATTCTGGACAAAAGGCTGCAGCTCATAAATCAGATCTGAACACAGGGCTGCAGCACTCTGAGTTGGGACAACAGAACTCTCTAATGTTCTGGTTGCTCTTAAGAAAACACTTGGTTAAGTCAGCACAGTCTGGCAGTGTGGCACTTAAATATATCCAGATGTACAAAGTTAAATAAGGTGTTGCTCTGTTTCTTAGTGTAAGGGTTATGACAAAAATTGTTCAGCAAGACAAAGGGAAAGATGGATTTAGCATCATTTGCTACAGAAGAAAGTTTAGAAATAATTTATTTTAATGTCCTTGAAACTTGCAAGTCACTGTAAATTGAGAAGACAGTTTTGATTTACATCCCTGGTTTATTAAAAAAACCTCTGAATTAGTTTAATTTTTAAATGGTAATATTATTTTGTTAACACTGAATTTAAGTAACTCATCAAGATTTAAAATGATAAATGCAGCAGATTATTAAAAAAGAAAAAGAATGGAAACAAGTTTAAAAATATCTGCAAAAATGGGAAAATTTCAAAGTATAAAATAGTAGGCTTTTCAACTTTAGTAAAATTACAATATAAGGTACAGGAAACTACATTTGTGTGACATACAATAAACTGGTCTTTTTGGATCTTTTAGTCATTACAGGAATAAATTAAAATTAATTTATGGAACTAAAACCATAACATGAAACAAGCATCTTTGAGAAATGCACAACTTCATAATGTTTCATCTTTACAGACTTAAGGTACTCATGTTAAAACTTAAACAGGTAAAGTTTATGCAATGTGTTTGAAGAACCACGCTGAATATTTCAGGACTCAATTTTTAGGATAATTGAAAAGACAATCCAGAGTGGTATATGTAAATCAAATGAAAAAGAGAGAAATAAAGCAAATAAAATCTTCAGTTTTGTCTTTTGGGTCTTTTTTCTTATACTCAGCTTTTAAGCCAGTAAATAATTACCTTTGAGAGGTTCTAACAATTAAAGAAACACATTGAAAGAAAGTGAAGAATACTAATCAATCGTAAAGACAGTTTTTCTTCTCCCACCTCAAACCTTTTCGTCACCCACAAACAATGTGTTTTCTATACTGTTCAGATTCTTTTAAAAAACATTCATATTCTTGTCCATTCACACAAAACTCTCTTGGTGAGCATTGTTTTGGGAGGAGTGGGTGGTAGGCAGGGGGCACAGGATGTTGAGAGAACAGATAGGATGTCAGGTGAAGATGGAATGCTGTGCCCTCTCTAACCAGCTGAAGACTCTGCATGATTGTTTTCTTACAAATAATACCTGTGGGTGTTGAAACAGTTCAGGGAATCTATCAAACATACCCTTTCACTTTCCTGTTGTAACTCTATAAAATTTATTCTCATTTCAAAAGAATCTCAGCAATAATACCTGTAGGTGGTTGAGTAATTTAGAGAAAATCTGTCAAACCTACTTCCACTGACTTTCGCAATAGAATTCTGTAATTACTTTCAAAGTTGTAAAACGCAATGATTTATTTTCAGTATATTCAGAAAGTTCTAAACTGAGCTTTTTTTTTATTTTAATGACTTTTCATAAGCTTAGTGGAAGAACTAACTCAAAGAGTAGATCTAATAATTGTGCAACATTTCATTTAACTCACAATAAGGAAAAAATGTCAGTGCTGCATTTAGGTAACATAGGACACTGCTGCAAGTATAGTCCCATCTTTATGCAGGGAGGTCGTCCACATTCAGCTGTCTCCTTACATAACTCTAAAACGATACATCTGAAACTAAACTTGATTCATTCTTAAAACTACATGGGTTTACAGAATATTTATGAACTGAAGACCTCTTATAACTATTATAACTGAAGACCTCTTTCTCCTGCGCAACAGATATATTTAATATTTCTTAATTCAGCATAATAAAACAAAATTGAAAACTCAGAAATTTACTGTAAGCCTAGTTATACTAAAGAATCTCTTAGTGCCCCTAGATGCAGGCACACATTCAAATTACTTTGTTTAACAACCTACCCTTTGTCAACTGAACTAAATGAGTAGACATTTATTCACTTTTAGGCCATGGCAAATGCAATGCAATTTGACTTTTCACAATCCCTAAAGAATGAAAGGTAGTCCAAGATGAACTGAAATAATCTCAGTGTGCATAAAGACCGATAAAATATAGGAATTTAATCATTTGTCTAACAAATCCTTAGAACCAGCATCCAGCTGATCAAGATTATTTTATATGCCATCAAAGTCCAAGACAGTATACCTCAAGACTTTTCAGTCTATGAATTCTAAATGCTCAATAAAGTCAAATTCACAGTTCTGAGCAGAGGTGCATTTCCTTCAAATACGTACAGGCATCATTTTGTGGTAATCCAATTACAAGACTGGCAATAAAACTGAAAGTAACAAATTCCTTTTCCCTTTCCCTCCGTGTCATCACCAAAGAACCCATGTCCCATTTGGATTCACCTGATTGTGCAGGAGGCACCTCAGCACATCACATCTTCAAAAGGTGAACTGGTTTGTGGTGAGTGAGACTTAATCAAATATGAGTGGCAAATGCATTGGACAAAGATGTTGGACCCTGCTATAATTAAAACTTCATTAGTCCCAACTGGTTGCTTAATTTCTAATTTGCAAAAGAATATCATCCCCCACCTGTGGTCTACATTTTTACTAATCTTTTAGTGTGAATCGTGTCTCTAGTAAACAGTCATGTTGAAACAGGGAGAAGAAAAAAATAACGGGAGTTCAAAGTGAAAAACAATCCGGAAATGACATTTTTAAAGTATTCGTTTAATTCCTTCCCTCAGTTTCAGACAGATTTCCATCATTTACTCTCACCCATATATTCCCTGCAGAAGAAATTCACAATTAAATTATGGTGAAAAAGTACAGGACAGTATTAGCAAACTACCTCATCGGAGCAAGAGTGCCTCATCAGAAACATGAAACATGAGTACCATAGCCAGCCTCGTTACAATAATCACTGATACACAAAAGAGAAACTGTTTATAAATCACACCCAAAGCTGAAGGAAAACCAGAAGCAATATCATTCTTGCTGCTTATAAAAAGGAAAAGATTTAATCAGTCATCCTCTTAATAAACATGCTATATCCTATGCACCTAGTCATATTAGCCTTTTCTACACAAAGAAGCTTTTAATTACCCAGTTCTCAATAATCGCAACCACTTGTTCTTTTTAACTACGTAAAACACTGCTAGATTGCTGAACTCGACAAGCCCATCCTTCATGCTTGCTAGACAGAACTGTTGGTCCCACATCTTGTGAAAATACATTTCAGAAGAATTGAGGATTCCCAATAATTTCCCTGGGAAGCAAAACTCTCTGTAGATCTAAATTAAGTTTTATTTATTTGAAATGCAATATGGCATATAGCGGAAACTCTTTATATGTTGTATCAATCAGGTGCCATCCATTTTAAAAGGAGAAAAAAACTATTTAACATATCAAAATCATTTTCTTACAAGATAAATAGCTCAGAGACAATTCCCCTGCAATGTATGTTTACGAAAAATCAGCAGGAGCCATTTATGGTCTCATAATACATAAATCAACTGAAAGAACACTTGGTCAGAATCTGAAACATCACAACATTAACTCACTGTGATTACAAAGCTTCCATTATCCCCCTTACAGGTGTCAAATCATTGCAATGTTATAATTTTTGTTAGTAGCTGGTAACAACTAAATTTATTTAGATGAGAATTGTTTCTTAGATGCATTTAAATGCTGGTTTAGGGAGAAAAAAAACCATGGTTTTACACATTACCAAATGAAAAAGCAGAAAAATACTAAAAATCGTCTTACTTTTCCTGATGTAAACAATTTTGTGACAAGGCAAATGAACTATTCCATATAGACAGACATACATGCCGCTAATTGATGGAAATAAACAGGGCTTTGAAAGATCAATGTTTATTTTTTCACTGCAGCTTTTGCTTTCTGAATAATTACCTATGCACAAACTCTAGATGGCAACATTGCACTTACTGTATTACTAAAACAAAATGTCACACTAAGTCCCTACATATCCTCTTTATCAACATTTTATGTGCCACAGATCTATAGCCTCTTATTATAAGTGTAATGAAGCAGAAGTTATTGAAGCATTTTATTGATTGCTCAGATCACAAGTTTACTGTCATACTGAATTGGCACCTTACTTGCTGAAGCAAACTGCTGACACCTTTTTAAAAAAGTGACAACTACATCTATTTCATGACCAGAAATCCATTTTCATCTCTATCAAGACAAGAATGCAATTTTCACTTCATTTAACTGATGTTAGGCCTGCTCAAGGCACGACACTTAGAAAAAGACACAAGTTTAAGGTTCTTAAAATACTTCTGGTAACTAGAATGCAGCTCAGTTGTGGGAAAAATTTCAACCATCACACAAATCTATAAACAATACAACATTCGAAGAATCACTTATCCGAGCTATCAAAAGGGCACCTTTCTCTTTCAATTTCAAAATTACTGAAACACTATTTTTATATTCTTTTAATAAGAAGTTATGCTGAAATATTATAGTTTTCATATGGAATCTTGCTCTGCACAAAGTTCACTTTAACATGGGATTATTTCTTGAGTGGTCCCTACACAGGTCAAACAGACAAAAAAATCTATTTTTCTGTGACCTATAAAGAAGGAAATAAAGATACTTAACACTTTTTCAAGAGCGTGAGTCAATGTCATGTAAAATTAGAAAAGCAGAAGCTGTAAGGCAGAGGAAACAAATATTTAAGTCTAAAAAAAGGGGGGTTACTGAACAGAGGCTGTGATAAGTTATTTTAAGAATACACTTTCAAAAAACATAAAAACACAAATACAAGATTGGGTTGAACTGCAAATTAAGTTAAGCATTTTGGTGATTTTCTTGCTTTTCTTTAAATAATGTCTAATAATTATTATGCCAACTTTACCACAATATAATCTAATTTTCTGACAACAGCATTATAAACAGGCTAAGTATTCTTTGGTACAATTTTCTGATAACTGTATGAACTAGGACTGATATAAAAATGATAGGAAAATCATATGGATCAAAAAATACTTGATAACAGTTTATCATTTTGTTCGTTTATGCCAGCCAAAACCCCTGCAAAATGATGTTATGCCTAACAACTAGTTTATCTTTTATTTGTAAGGGGAAAAAAAGCCCCAAAGAGGCATTAGAAATATTACTAAACAATGTAATTACTGAAATCTGTGAAAACCAATTGAATAGTAGTGACAGATATGTTTCTTATAAAGTACGAAAAAGAAAAGTTATGGAGAAAAGCTTTCGTTTGCGTATCGCAGATGTATTCAACCTGCAGTACTTGAGTCAGCAGTTTCAAGAGAACAACAACACAAAGAAATAGAAGAAATATAGTCTGGTTTTCTTCTTTGTTCTGGTTTTTGCAATACTTCAATTTTTAAAAATTCAGTAATATTTTTATGGATTTGCATAGCAAAATGAGGAAAACCTTATGAATTACAATGTTTATGGATGCAGCTTAGAATAACAACAGCACAGCAAAGCTCTTGGATATACAGTTTTGAAATAGTACATTTAAGCTAGTGTTGCCATAGCCAAAATGGCGAATAGTAGAATCAGTCAATAATATTATTCTCTCTTGTTTTCTTGCGGGTCTTTTGCATACTAGCTCCATTACTTTAATGTAATGTAATTTGCTGTGTTTCAAATGATTAATTAGTATTACTGTAAGTTCTGCTAGATCAAGCTAATGAACATTCAGCACAATTCCCTGTCACTTCTCATCCCAGCTCAGTCCCCTCATCCCTGTGTATAACACACTTCAAGTAAAAATAAAAGCGCACAGAATAGAACCTTAGGACTGGCTATGTTTGTTAACTATCACATTAAAATTTTGCTAAACTCTTGTAAGTAACACATGCTCAAAACCATTGAAATACACTTAAAGGAACTTGTGATTCTCAAATATTTATACATATACACTTTCCATAATAAATCCTTACTGTGGCAATAATGAGATAATTCTTCTATTTACCTGTTCATGTACAATTTATATTACTTAGTAATATACAGATCAGCAGCTTGAATAAAGTGTAATTCTAAATGAAGAAAATGTTTAAAAATCATTAATATCATTTTAAAACGTATTTGAGTCTTCTCTTTTGGCCTCCGTTTAGCTGTGCTAGGCTTGTGAATGACAGCTTCCCTGCTTGAGGCATACAGAAAGCACAGCCTTCCTCATTCACTGTCAGTACTATGGCCTTTTCACACGTTCCCTCCACAGCAGTGTTTGTCCCCAAACACTGGAACCCAGCACAATGGCATTCCTACTTCAACACCCCCACCAACAGCACCACTACATATGAAGAATGCTAATGAGATGGACATCCCCCATCTCTGAAAGTGTTAACTATATTCCATACTATCAGATATAATGTTATTTCTATTGTTATGTATTACATCTCATTTAAAAGCAATTTCATTTTGGCAATGCTTTTTTTCCAAAACTTTTTTTAATAGAAACTATAGTAGCTTGACAAAAAGATATTTTAAAATGTCTTGCATGCATTCACCCAACTGCTACACGATGTATATGATAAACTGATTTTAATCTTCAGATATACTTGGGAATCTCAGAAATTCCAACAGACACCAAACCAGCATGTTTAAAATAGCAAGGCAAAAGTTTAACATCTTAAATATCCATAGCAGTATAATTCTAACAGTACTGTTGTTCAAATTTTACTTTTTTGTTAGAAAAGTGTATTTTATAGTCACAGAATTCATGGCATTAAAATGTCAATATAAGCTTTGTCAAGATTTTAGTGAAGCTTATAGCTCATTACATAGATATGCAATTGCAGTTAGAAAGAGTTTAAAGGAAAAAAAAAATGTTTTTGAAGCATAGTGTTTATATGTATATATTTTCTTCCTTTCTCCTTTATTTAAAGAAAAGCACAAACCATTTCCCAAAGGTCAAGTACTCTCTCAGTTTTACCTGTTTTACTTCACCTATATTAAACTGAAGGAATACTATTTGAAGAATACGGATTATCCTCTTTAAAAGGATACAAAGACTAGAGCAAAGAGATAGTAGGTCCTCACCATTTTCTTTCACTGGGGCAAGAAGCAACAGAGTGATTATAAAGACGACACTGTGCAACCAGTGCACAGTGTGGACCAGAAATTATGCATTGTTTTGATTCAATACATGCATTTTAAACTGAAGTCCAGATGCATTTTAATAGAAGAACATATATTAGCATATTATTATTTGTATACGCTATTTGATTTCAATGGACAAACTATAGTGTCTTAGCAGAGTAATACTGAATCAAAGAATTCCCCCCCCTTTTTTTTACTTCCATTCCCTTTTTATTTAAGCAAAAAGACAAAGTAAATACACATAATTGAAATGCCAAAAATAGCACTGAGATAAATAGAAATCAAGAAAATATATGTAATGTTGTCAAGTAATGGCTAGATGTTATATCGGTATAAATACTGTAAGCAGTCATCATAGAATTATGTTCTCAGGCCTTAACACAACAGGACAAAGTGACAGTATTTTGATTTCATGTCTTGGTTCTTATTAACGTACATCCTAATCTTGTATCTGTATCATATCACAATGTGCTCTTTACAAAACAAACTCGGTTTAGTTATTTAGAAAAAAAGGTCAACATAAGAAAAATATAGTAAGATTATAGTAAAGAAGTATTGTTATACCTACAGTATAGAATAACCTACAGTTATAACAATTTCATCTATGATCAGTACTAACAAAACTTCAGTTAGCAAACGGTTGGAAAAATTAACAGAGACACACTTTAAGCTGAATTGTATGTCGTATCTTATCTTTGAGGTAATACAATTCAAAATAACACAAGCTTTCGGCACATTAACTGCACAAAACATTTAACATCCTTGTGCTGTAAAATTTGCATTTAAGCACTTAAACCAGTTTGAAATGTTTATTAAAATATTTTAATTGTACTTTTTTGTAGACAATTAACTGTCATAGCTGTACTGACATTTATCTTTGTAATCTGGACTCTTAAAAGTTGAAAATGTCCAACATGGTTATAATGAACATATGTCTGTATGCAAGCCTTTCATTATAAAGAACCATTTGTCTTCAGACGAGATTTCAAATCTACTAAAATTATTATATTTTTCTTGTCATTTACAATTTCCAGCTGAACACTGCTGGATAATCACCAGAGGAATGATTAACATAAGTTAATTTACTGAAATGTCTTTATATGTTCTTTACAGAGAAGAGCAAAAAGTAGTCAATAAATGACTTGCAGATGAATTTTTATTTAGAAACTCCATTATCTGTTTTGTTCTGCTAATTACCATTACACTTGCTAAATACTTGTTGTTTTTTTTTTTTTAAAGAGTAAATACTATATGCTAAAGCACTGGACAGTAATAGGTTTCATTTCTGTAGCTTTTGTGACAGCCAGCATTGTCTTAAAATTGAAGAATTACCAGCAAAAAGTGTAAAGATATTTCTCACTTTTTAATATATCACTATACTGAAACATTTTGAAACAAGCTTCTCTTTTTTCCTTTTGTGCTTCTCTCTCACACATGCTCTCTCGTTTTTGTTTTTGTTTTTGTTTGATTTCTTCTTGCTGACCACTATTAGCTCTAGACAGGAATAGCCTCTTCCAAAGTCAATTCTCATTTCTCTTTATGGATCTGACAGCAGGAGGTGCTGTATAAACAGTGTGACTGACACTTTGTTTGCACCTCTCCTCCCCCTTCCCACATAGGCTTATCTATCTGATGCAGTCATTCTTAACTCTGGGGCCTGAGGTCATTTTTGAGTTTGACGTTCCTAGCTAGTTGTTTAATTTCCATATAATACTTTTGCTAGAAAATCTATATGTCTACTGTTTTTATAAAGTACTCACCTAATCCTTAAAAATGTGTATATTCTTACACATATAAATGAACTTAAGTAACTATGCTGAACAAGATTGGTGTTTTTCTACTTACATTTCCTAAAATAAAACACCTGATTAAATCATCTTATTGCTCCCAAACTATCAAACAATATATACAGTATCAGTTTTCTACTATTTTTTCAAATTAAAATGCATGTCTGGCATATTTATGTAATGGCACATGTATAGTAATTAAAATATTGACATTTTAAAACATTATACATTTATTTAATTTTTCATAATGCAACATCAGTTATCATTAGAAGTGTTTATTTATTCAAAAATATTTCACCTAAATAAATATTTAAATTGGTTTTATGGGAAGATCTATGAGACCATTAAAAACTGCATGTGCAGAACAAGCAATGAAAAATGATTGCTTTAGAGAATTTCCACATAAGGAACTACAGCTAGGCACAGTACGCAGCAAGAAAAGATGAGACATATGATAGCCCATACCAAAAGAGAGACACAATTAACTCCTTCATTGTTGGTTTTGCAATTATAGGAAAAGCATTTCATTTTCCTAACAGGCACTGCAGCTTATGCAATATATGTCATGCTGCTTTATGACACAGTGCCAATCATTGGTTTTATACAATTAGTACATTTGAAAATGAAAACAAAAAAGCAGACTATTAAAGAGTGGGACAACTCACCTGTTTGCAACAGTTTGCAGACTTTAGTCATTGGTGCAGGGCCAATAGAACTCCTTGGATATAAATCTTTGCTCCTTAGAGGCTGAAACCTTCTCTCTTAAAGACCCAAACAGGTCCACACAAAGGTGTGATGGAATTTTGCAGGCATCTGTCAAGCAGAGGAACTATGCAAAGAAAAGAAGAAAAAGGAAAAAAAAGAAAATGCATTCTTTTGACCCAACTGAAATATACAGCCTCTAACGCAGCCTCAGCATCAGAACTAACTCTTAATATCTATTATTTATATCTGACCTGGGTTAAGTCTTGGAAAAGCAACTCCTGCATTTCTAGTGGCCACCATGAAGGACGTATTTATATTGAGACACCCCCCATGAAAGACTCATAAGCTTCGTGAGCACACCTGAATAGTTCTGAAGTGTGCCTAACTAGCTGCACAGAGTGTCATGGTGTGCACTGATTGCCTTATCTTCTCATTTATCACAGATGAGTTGGAACCAACCTTGCTGAAATCTGCTTGCATTGTCCTGATAAAATTGCAAGATCTTGTTTCTGTATACAGTTTCCTCTTGAGCTTAGACATTACAAATCGTAACATTCATAAAATATAATCAACACTCTCATAAGCCATTTTATGATAAAGTTCTCATTGCCACTACTCAAAAAACAACTTCTAACAAATAAAAATGCTCAATGTAGCTGTTTAATAATGAGGAAAGGACAAATGAAAAGATAGATAAAATTGATTCATGGCAATGGTCTCAACAAGATCTTTTTCTTGCTGTTCTTAGATTTCAAATCACTGTAAAGGTTGAACACATTCTCTCGAAGAGACCTAATGTCAATATGTGTGACAAATAAGGAATTATTATTTTGGCTTCAGGCATTACTGAGATGCACGTACTTTGCAGATATTTTTGTGTAATGCATACATGGGCCTTTCTTATATGACAAAATAAAATAGTAGTCAGTAGCATTTCAGGCTTTTACCTGATATTGCGGAAGGGAAGGGAACAGAAGGGAAGGGAAAGGAAAAGAGAAAAAACAAAAACCCATCAAAATCTCTTTTTACTAGTAATATACAAGAAAATACAAAAAATAATTAACTGTATAAAGCACATTTGTGAACAATGCATATAAAAACATATACATCATTTTCCCATCTAGTCAATCTATGGTCATAAAGATTCATAATTGCCATATAGATATAAATGGTGGATCTCCTAGGTACATAAATAGTAACAAAGAACTACAGGCCTTGTCAGAGAAAATACCAGTAGGTGAATTACACTTTACATATTTTATTGAGAATAGGAGACAAACATTCCATTCAGACATCATAAATATTTAGCCTCAATAGCTGTTCACTCAGCTGTGAGAAGAGTCTGAACTAAGTTAAGAAACTTTCATAAGTCAGTTCTTTTATAACTGGAGAGTTTTGGAGACATACAGAAGGAACATATCATACAATTAAATCCACCTTCAAAGATAAAGAAACAGACTTTGCCTCTGTATTGTCAGTGTAATTTATGAATTATTTAAGCACGTGGTTAAGCAAAACCATGTGCTTAACTTTGTGAAAGGCATTACTTTTAAAAAAATCATGTTAAAATCCGAATCTTCTGATTGAAAATTTCATTATATTATTTTACCATTTAGTCAGTAATTTTATTCATTCTTACATAAACGATACTGAGAGCTTCCATATAACATGTTTGCTTCTCCAGCAGATATCCTTGCACCTACTTCCATCCTGCATACTTAGCATGAAATGCCTTTTCTGAATAGTAGGCAAAGCCATTAAAATTTAGTTACTTAAATCCCATTGAAGTTCCAACATTGCTGTGACATTCACAAGACTGTATAATCTCAGTTCAGCAAAACACACAAATAGAAGTATAAATAAAAGCACTACAAAAGGTTCTGTTTAGATGTAAAAGACTATCTACATGACTAACAAAACCCATTTAAGTAATCTCTTGAATGAAAGCCTGTCACATGATTCTTCCAAAGTAATTTAGAATTGTCTGTGAGTCTCACATGTACTTTCTCTTTGTGGCAGAACTGGAAAATGGTCTGTAGAAGCTTGTATCAACGACAAACGGGAATAGAGAGGAACAACATAAGAAGACATATGGGTAGATACATACACGGGTTCAATGCTCTGCAGGGACCTAAGAAAAGAAAACAAGCTCAAACCCTGTCTATACTTAAATTAATGATAAAAATCCCATTTATCTAAAGGGAGACCAGACTTCACAAAAGAAGGCTGACAGGGATTGACTGAACAAGGTTAATATGCATATTAACCTACTCTTACTGATGATCCTAAAAAGTAATATTGCAAAACTTTTTCAAAATATACTATCAAAGTAAAGATTCCGAACCAGAATATGTACTATATAGCATTAAAAATTTGCTTTTCAAAACCCGTTTGTCAGGATATGGCCATGCAAATGAACATGAGCAAAAATGATTTCAAGATGACAATCAGTGAATGAATATTTTTCCAGACTATTCTGATAAGGCACTTACTCCTTAACATCGGAATCAGTCATAAAATTAAGAAGATTAGATGAGGTAATGAATGAGGTCGGATCATGAACACTGGCAGGAGTGAATTTACTTCAGGTCTAAGTGAGCAATATCAGAATGAAATCCATATTTCATGTTTTATTTCGTGTTTTTAACTTAGTTACCATTAGAAAATAATCATGAACAGAAATGAAGATAAACACAAGCAGTGCTGCTTTTGTGAGTGTGCAAGCAGATTGAAATGCAGCTGCGAGAAAATGTGTGTATACTGGAATTGGATGCTACATTTGAACACTAATTATAATACTATTAATTATATTACTACAAATAATTTTAACAGCAGTATAATGAGGCCATGCTGATTCACCTTCTCTGAAGGTAGTGACCTTCAGGCCCAGAGAGAGGGCAGCTCCAGAACCTGCTGGGATAGCTTGGAAGTAAAAAGATCCAAAGTATCACCTCTTTCAGACATGACTAACACCCAAATTAGCCTGTCACACTGAGTATCAGAACCAAATAAATTTCTATAAGCAATAATCATTTCCATAAACATCGGGTGATTCTATCCATAACGGTATTTGCTTCATTCCAGACTTAACCTGTTTGTTTCCAGATTTATAGTCTAAAAGAGCTTGTATTCTTTGTTTTTTTTCCCCTTTTTCTTGACCTCATTTTTAGAATTCCAGAAATCAATGGTATTTAAGTTATCAAGCATTCAGTGAACTATGAAACCATGTGTCCCTAGAAAGGGAAAGGAATAAAGGTAGAACAGCGAGACAATCATTACAGTAGATTATACCTTTACTGAAATATTCCATAAGTTTATAATTCTTAGTATGTGGTTGGCGATTCCAGAAGATATCCTCAGCACTCTAGATAAAAAATTCATTGTTGCTCAAAAATTATTCCTAGTTTAGGAATGTTTATGTTGTTTTCATTTGGAACTGACGTAGGTATGCAAGAATAATAATTTTCAATGAACAGCTAGCTACTTCCAGACTGCTGGCTATTTTGCTGACTTACTTAAAACAAAGAAGGTATTAGTCTGAACTAATACCCTTTTGAAAACTAAAGGAGTATCAAGAATGAGTACATAAAATATTTCCCAACTCCGCTAGAGTGCTTTGGTATTATGGCTTTATACAGACCACAGCCTATAAAGCAAGGTGGAAAGAATCTACAGGCAAAATTTCCTAAAGATTTGCAAGTCTGTTGTCAAGTGTTGCATGCAAGATTATAGCTGATCAAACGTTACAAACATGGAATTGTGAAGCAGGACTCTGAAGGTCAACAACAGTGTGTTAACCACAGCACAAGAAGGCAAAGGCTAACTCTTAGAAAGAAAGTGCATGAGCTAACTAGTAAGGTTTAGGAACAACTCATCATGATGTATGGCTCTCAGGAGGTTAGAGATTTTATAGTGAGGTACTCATGGAATTCCTGAGAGGGAGTGATGACAAATGACTCCTTGATCAGAAAGTGAAATAAATTTTAAAGGAAGGAAACTTCCCATCAAGTGAAGCTGTGCAAAGGAAGGTAGTCAGAAGTTATCAAAAATATTTTAAATTATAGACAAAATCCCTTTTCTTTACAATTTTTAGGCAGAGTTTAAAATACTACATTAGAACCCATCTGCTTTTTTTTTTTTTAATTGAATAAATATTGCCATTGCAGCAGTCTTAGCTGTTAGATTTTCAGCCATGGATAAAAGGAGGATCCAAGGATCCAAGGATCTTTGCTCCTCAGCTAAGATGAACAATGTAAATATACCTATATTGCTTTTATTCTCTCCCTCATTGATTTTTTTACATTATGTCACATGAGAAACATTGAATTTCCTTGAAGAAAATAATTGTTTTACAGTGTAATTTTACACTCCTCTGAAGAACAGAGATGAGAAATTTTCCCTAAAACAAAACCTAGAGATTTTAAATTGATGGAGATAACGGCATGAGGCCACTAGAGCAAACAGGAGAGAAAAATCTGCTTTTTTCTTTGTCTTGTCTTTAAACTTGCTGAAAATTATAAGACTGCAGTGTTGATCAAATGGAGTGACAGAAAGTGTGAAATCCAAAGCCCCAAAAAGTAAGCAGGGTGTTTGTAAAAGAATGGGAAAATCACCCTCTGGCAATTTGCAATCATCACAAGTGGACTGCAAAAAAATAAAAACAAATCCCTCAAAATTCAGTGTGTTAACTTTCTTCTTACTTAAACTCATTACATTATTGGAGCATAAACATTATTATGCCAAGTTCTTTTCTACATCAATTTCTCTTAATAACCTACAGAACAGTAAAAGTATTTTTTTTAATAAACAACAGCATCAGAATAACAGGAAAGAAATAACTAACATTTTTACTGCTATGGGAAAAAAGTATCTTTCACTATGATCAAAATACTAGAAGTTCTTTTTACACTTCCTCAGGACAAGGCTTTTCCTGAGGGTACTTTCAATATGTACTGTACGCTGTATATGTACAGAGAGAGTATGAGATTGTGCTAGCATACACTGTACTTCACTGTTTCTTATTTTTAGCAAACACCACGCAACTCTTCATCCGGGACAACTGGCATGTACTATCTAAAATTATGGTTTATATAGGGATGGAGAACATGTATTTCCTATGTTGTTTAAATTACGCCAGTGTGTTTTTACTCAAACAAAAAACTAATCTAACAGCTGCTGTGTACTTTTGTTTACATGCTATATGTCAAATCGTATTGTCCCCAAGGTACTTATGAGAGATGTTTTAGCAGTCATTTTCTTAAATACTGATGCCTATCTGAATTTGGACTTTTCCACCATTGAACAGAATGACAAGCACACGATTGCTGTACTTAAAGCAATCTTTCACAGCTGCTTTGCTTTTTCAGTGATCCCATTAAATTGACGGCATATGCCTGTGGGGTCTACAATGTTACAATACTGCTGAACAAGATGTTGATTGTACAATACAAATTTGTACAATACAACTTGGCTTTATTGTGGGAACCACTTCCAGGTCATCCTTCCATTTATTTTTAACCTGAGCAAAATTTAATTTAAAAACTTATCTATCTCTGTGACCTTTACTGAACACCTGGTTATATTAATTGTTTAGAAGTGCAAACTCTAACACTCGGTGGTTAGTAGGCATGAAAACCTATAAAGTCTCCTCAGTTCCTAAAATGAGCATGAGTCATGTCTTTTCTTGAACTGAACGAAGTAGCTGTGCATTAAATATGCTGGCACATCTTCTGCTTGAGCAAGTGGACCGAAATGGTGTGAATTGTTAATGCCTTGCTGCTTTGGTTCACGGCTTGTGATTGATCATTTGTAACTATATCTACTCCTTGTTCCATGAAATCAAGTATGGAGTAATGGGTTCATCAGATTTTTAGGTTAAATTGAGAGTGAAGAGGTACTGTGTGTGGAAATAAGAGTTGCCATGTTCGGGGCTGGCCTTGTAACAGCATGGAATCTAAAGGCGATATTCAAAACCACTTCACTCATCATACGCTTACTGATTCTGAATAGGGTCCATTTGCAGGGGACATTTGGTAGTTTTCCAATACACTTTATGCCTCTTTCTCCACTTCTACCACCCTGCACATCTTTTTTTTTTTTCTTTTTAAGCCAGAATAGTTTATAACAGGTCAGCATAGAAAATTAATAGATTTAAATAACTTGCTATGTAAAAGTAAAAATAGCTTCAGGCTGAAATGACTATCCCCCTACTAATTAATGATACTACCTAAATATTATGTCACTTGCATGACTTAGGCTATAAAGAACTCAGCAAACTTCTACTCATTATTCAGAATTATAATCTCATATTTTGTAGAAAATTAGTTATCCAGGCAGAAGGAAAGAGTTACAACCACCTTAATTTTACTCCTCAGTCCACTCATGTGCGGAAATGACACATATTTCCAGACACTACGCCATGGCTTGTGACTTTGCAAACAGCAGTGTGTGGGACCACAGCAAATACAAGCCAACAGCAACCAGAAGTGACAACTTGTGATGGCCTGCAGGAGAGTAATCATATTATAGTATCTCCACAGAACAAGAAAGGTAATGTATGTCAGCATCAAACCTGCTGCCATGCTCACAATGTTCTGTTTGTGCAACGGAAGCCTCACTATATTTACTGTGCTATCTCATCTCCTCTGGTTAAGTTTCACCAATTCAGAATAAAATAAACCAACTTGTTTCCATTGTTTTACAACAATTTACAGGAGCTATTTAATTACATGTGAATGTTTAACTTGGAATGAAGGAGTCACTCTAGTCATATGAAACTTATAACCAGGTTTTCCATCTGCTCTTGTGCTGAAGTTCTGAGACAAAACTAAAAGCTGGACAAATTTAAGACCAAAAGAGAAATACAGAGTAATAATTGACTACTGTTGCTCCTCATTGAATAGTAAAGAATGAAACGGAAGGGAATTAATGGAAGGGAAGTGAAAGGAGTGTACTGCATGTATACATCTGTTTATGTGTGTGATGATTATAGCCATATTAAGACAAAAAGAGAGATAAGAGCAGCTTAGTTCAATTTAATCCAATCTATATTATTAGAATATAATATTTCTAATCTTTATTCTTTGTTTAATATATATGCTGATGAATGTGAGTATAGTGCCAGTCTACAGCAATCTAGTCGATGCACAAGTTGTGTCATTAAGAGTTTTGGGAGACTTCAATCCATCCAACATTGGAGGAATGCAGGAAGCAATTGTGGATGAAGCAGCTGCTTTTTTCAGAACTCATTTTGAAAGTTCCTATCTTTTTCCCTCTTTTCTCTTCCTGTCTTTATGTTAGCACTAGAGAAACCTGCTGAGGTCAAGTTTCTACATTTAAGTATTTAATCGGGCTCTTTTTTAACTAGTCAGACTCATGATAGATTTGTTGGCTTTTAATTGTTGTTGGGAAGATTTCCCACACTTATGCAAGGAGCTGTGCCCCCATTTGGAGGAGGTTTATCAAGCCTATAGAAGCCTTTTTTAAAACCTAGTAATTTTTCCTGGGTATTTCCTTTTTTAAATTGTGACTAACTTGCAGATGCTCATCTCTATTTTCAAAATATTCAGTGCTGAAGCAGTTACAGAAACCTGTCCAGATGAAATTGCAGCAACCAGCCAATGAGAGGCCAAGAAAACTCCCTCGGCCACAGTATGCTTAGAATTCTTCAAAACAGCTGGTTCTGATGCATCACTGCAGTCCACCTGGTAAGTTCACAGGATCACAGGATGGTTGAGGTTGGAAAGGACCTCCAGAGTTTGTCTAGCTCAGCTCTCTGCTCAGAGGGTCAAGCCAGAGGTTTCTACAGCGGCATTTTGAATGTCTCCAAGCATGAGACTCCGTAAGACCTCTGGGCAAACTGTTCAGTGTTTGACCACACTCACAGTAAATTTTTTTGTCTTATGTTTGGGTGGAATCTCCTGCACTTCAGTTTGTGCCAACTGCTTCTTATCCATTCATTGAATACGACTGAGAAGAATCATGATCCATCTCCTTTACTCCCCCAACCCCAGCCTATACTGGTGGATTGGATTATACCTCGCCAGCTGCAGGATTTAGCATTTCCCTTGAACTTTATGGGATTCCTGTCTGTCTATTTATACATTCTTTCTCCAGCAGTTCTCCTAATGTGCAATAGTTCTTTAAGACTTATAAGAACAAGGAAAGGAACAACACATATTGCTTAATTCAATAAGCATCTAATTTATGTAGAAGGTAGAGAAAGGTCCTGGAAAAAATGAGGGTTAACCTTCATAACTATGACCTCATAGATACTAATTTCATTCAGGCAAAAGGCTCACTCCTAATTCACTACAGTTTAAAAAAATACTGCCTATGAAGGGATATATTCGTACTTCATAGCAAGCAGCTCCAGATATTAATCTAAAAAAATATTACTTAAAACCCAAAGGCACTGTTCTCCATTCAGCCAGATATACTACTGACAGAGAGAAGAAGGAGGGAAAATTGATCTCATGTCATTTTTTTGCACTCTAATTTACTAAGTCAAGTAAAGACAATTTATAATGGAACTTAATGCTGTCTCAGTGCTATGTTGGTTACAACCCATGGTGTCAGCAGCTACACATTTGCCAGACCAATTCAAATATCTTTTTTATTTTCCCTGCTCATATTGTGATTTCTACACTAAACAGAATAAGGTATGTATAAGGGGCTACATTCTGTATGTCCAAAAAATTCAATAGATTCAGTTGTGCTTTCCAATTAAGTTTTAGAACTTCACACAGGTGAGTGGAACTGAGGACTGAGCATTTAGTTTTGTTTAAGTACCAAATTTTCATGTAAAATGTATAATCCTTCTATTATTATATATACTATATAGACTACTACATTGTACATACAACATATTAGTAGGCATTTACAATAATAATAATATGTCTAGAATAATATATAGTTTATACTATATTCTATTACATTACATGACATATATTATTATTACAAATTTGGCTGAATAGACCAATTAATTAGCCACACCTGTTGATGTCAATCCTTACTGGTCTGACAAATCAGTGAATATATTCCCTTAAGAACAGGCAATAGAGGTATAAAAGGAGAAAAACACTACAGAGTGCACAGTACCTGATAGTAGTCATTGAGCCAATTTTTATAACTCTACGGGAAAAGTAACGATACACATTCCACAGAGATATGCTGCTAAATTCAGAATTATGATCCTAGCTAGGTTAAGAATAAAACACTTCTTCACCTATGGGATCAATGCCAGTTTACTTTTCCTGGATCTGTCAAACAGGATGTGTCTGCTAAATTCCACGTCTGAGGATAGAAATGCTAGGCTGAACCTGAAGTTAAATGTTAGGATGAGGTGCGGGTTTATTCTTAGACAGGTCATGTAACAGGCATCAAAGATACTTTTGTTGCAGTACAGGATTTCACAATGAAGGCAGGGTTGGGTGTTTCATTGTGACTGAGTTACATTTAAATGCTGGTTTTGAAGGAAATATTTTAGTAGTAACTTATGCTTATATACAAACGCTGCAAATATGGTTACATAGTCTGTGATTAAAGAAAACGAGGCACACAAAGGTTTAATCCATATCTTATTACCCAATGTGTCACTGATGTCATTGGCACCGTAAATTGAAAGTGCCACCAAAGAGATAAATACTTCCGTCACATGGAGTAGGAAGGCTCTGAATATATCAGTGGGTTCTTTTTTCAACAGTACTGACAGGGTATATATCCAGTTTCTCCTCAGGCAGTTTTGGTAAATATTTAGCTGAGGCTATCATGCACTTCCTATTACAACTATTTTCATGAGCATCATCTATATTTTTTTAATAATCAAGAATATGTTTTTTTAATATCTTTGATCTGAAAGTAGCTGTAAGCTTTGAAATAACAAGAAAATGCTCATAATGAAGAGAGCCTCCTATCTTCCTAAAATGTGGCCAGGGAATGCTATCTGGCTTGTGAGGAGAGTCAAAAAACCCTGAAAACTCTACTCCTTGCTGGGATGAAATCTGATTTGCTTCTCTGAGACTAGACGAGAAGCAAGCAGACTACTTACACAAACATCTGTTGAGGTGCACAACCCAAAGAATTTAAGACTCCTTTTAATGATTTACAACTGCTATGTCTTCCTCAGATACTTCTCGACCATAGGAGGATTATTTCTAGATACAGGCACCTCTTGAACTGATTTATTTAAAACCTTGTACTAATAATCTTTGATCTGAATAACAGAGAGATACATACAGGAATAAGGAAAAAACTGTCATATGAATATACACTTAGATGCCTAATTAAAGTCATAGTACAAAGACATAGCTCTTTGTTAGAAAACAGCCCTAAAGGAAAGCTCAGAGAAATAATTCTTAACCTTCTTAAAAACAGAGCTGGAACGATGTCTTATTTATAGACCATATACAAGGTAGAAGAGATAAACTGTGTGTGTGTTATCCCATTGAAACTGTAAGAAAAAGCTCTCAGACTAAAGAATTACCTACAGAAAAGGCAAGACAGGCAGTCACTGAAAAAAGGATGAAAAATTATGTAAATACTAAACTGCTAGAATTACATAAAACAACAGATTTTTTCACGAGCGTATTTACTATTTGCCATTCTTAGTTCAATTTAAGGGCACCAACCTACACAAAGGATTAAAAAAAGAAGTCCAGATTTCCTTTTCAGTTCTAAGCCCTCGATGTAGTAAACAGAAAGCCTGTCCTACAAATGCTACTTACCACCTAAGATACTGCCAATTTTTCCTCCACATACGTTGTATTAGTAGCTCACTGGAGAAGTAAGACTCATCCTCGGTGTGCAAGCATCTGAAAACTTTAAAAAAAGGTGTTACTGCAAATAATTAAGACCTAACTCTTTAGCAAATATACTAAGAAAACAAAAAAAGCCCAGCCATAGTATAAGTATGCTCTAAATAGCTACAAATTAACTATTTACCACTTAGAGAACAAATGCCTTTGCAATGTAGCCTATACCCCACATAAAATGCAGAATGTACAGCTGTCGATCCTTTGATTTCCAGTTATAACTATACACATGGGCAAGTACAGCATTCTACATATGCAAATTTATTACAAGTGCAAGAAATAAAATATTCCAAGTTATCCTTGGGAAAAAAAGTAATTGCAGTTAGAACACAACGTTATGTGTTTTCACCAACTGAAATAAAATTAAATGAAAAAGAAAAATGTAGATGCCTGTGAAAAATGCATCTATTTCTATCAGATGCTGTACACATACATGTAACAGGATGCTCTACTTCATCAACGACCTTACAGACAAAGTAATATAGAGAATGAAAACTTATTAATTCTGATTAGTTTAGCCACACAAAAAGATGAATATGCTGTGTAAATTTTTTAATGTGTATTCATAGACCATATATGGTCACGGTAGAAAAACAATATAATGCAGCAATGTCTTAAAAGTTACTCAGGGACTTCAGCAAAAGACTCTTTAGCAGTGGAAGGTGTACAGTCTACTAGCACGCACCTGAGTTACACTGGGTGCTGCAGAAGAGATAGAGGGGCTTGATTTTTCCCTACTACACTTTTATCCTAACTGCATATTTTGACTAGAGCACATGCTTTGAATAAAAAGATATGCTACCCTTTAGAAATGTCACAATTGCTTAATTTAACCTCTGATTCCCATTAGACATACAAATACATATTTTTGTATTAGTTTAAATGTTTCATTCGAAATAACTTTTTATTCCGCTAGCAAAGAGAGAAACTCTCCTTTAGAAACATTTAGAACAACACACCCAAACATAATAAAGTTTTAGTTTGTTGTATACCCATCACAACATGCGATATCACAGGCCATTTCTTGTGCCCACAAATTCTAAATTATGCTTATTGTCCATGTCCACATTGTTCTGATTTTTCCTAGTCATGCATTACAGTTATTGTTTTAGAGAGAATCCTCCCACTGTTAGGATATAATGCTGAACCAGGTTTTCTCATTGAATAACATAAAGTCATATACTGAAGTCAATTTTAAACATGTATTTCTTGATAGCATCCTTTTAAATACTATTTCCTTGCTACACATACTTCAAAGTAATTGATTATTGAATATTTAGCTTACCTTTCTCCAGTTAAAACAGAAATCATAATACTTGAGAATACATATAATAGCTGGTTTTATATTGTGCAATACTATTCAGTGAATGCAAATTTTATGAAAGAAGTGAATCATCACTATAGGAGTTGTGTGATTAAAGCAGCAACTGTCAGCGAAATGATGCTACTGAAATTACCTGTCATTCTCTGGAAGAAAGTCTAAGATAGATAGCACACAAGTTACTTTTTGATGACAGAAATGGCAATACTTTGACCAGGAGAAATTCATTGTTCATGGAACTGTTGAAAAGAAAAGGCAGAAGAAAATACTAATGACATTATTCACCCATCATGCCTATTTCAGGTGAGTCAGGTGAACATCCTAAGCTGCCTTTTTCAAGGTGATTATACAGAAAAAAGAGCCAAAGTATGAAGAAAAATTTTATCAGTCTTGTAAATTTTAAGAGGAAAGTGTCCCATTTTAAACATTCCACATTCAGCTACAATAGCACATGTTCAAGTGTGAAAAACACATCTCCTACCTCAACAGAATCCACATTCCACAACTGACACTGCACGCAAAGCTTAGGAGAGATGCTGCCTCTCCAAAGGAATACAATTTAAAATAAGACAAAGAGAATATACCATCAATAAAGTTTTGCGTTTCCTTGGGTTGGGGTTTTTTTTTTCCTTTTTTTCCTTTTTTTCACTTTCAACTGTAATTACAATAGCTTTGATGCTGTTCTAACACACACAAACATGGAACTCTTTTGAAGGTGTTGCATACCATTTAGGATTGCTAAAATACAACATATTTCCTTCCCCCTTGCCCACTTTTGCACACATTTGCCATATTTGGGTCCAAATGCCATGTATCTGACCCAGTTCTAACCTAACTCAGAACACTTTTTCTGGCAAGGAAGAAGATGGGAAAACATGCAAATATATTACAACTTGTTACAATGCAGTCAAGGTCCTCCTATAGCTATACATTCTGATTCTTTACAACTAAAGGTTCCTTAGCTTTCCAGGCAAGTTGCCTAACTGCAAATACCCATCTCAAATAGATTTGGGAGAACCAGATTCAAGTCTAATCAGAACCAAACTCAGGTCTCCCCTATCAAATTCTAGTCTCATATCTCTGTCTAAAAATATTTCGAAAGATCTTATCTTCGTAAGAGTGCTTTAGATTTTCTAAAGGTCGGCAGGACAGAAAAACTGTTTCATACTAGTTCAAATACAAAACAAACAGAAAAAAAAAATCACTATTTATCTTGTCTCTTCCTTCAAATTTCTAAACATATTTATCATTCTTTCCAATCTTAATTGTATAAGAATAGGCATTTTCAGCATGAAAAAAATACTTTCCTTCAATGAATTATGAATCCTATTTGATATACATCAGTATATTGATTGCTGTATAGTAGATGTGCAGTTCTTCCATCAGAAGCCTGTACTGTGACTAAATGGAGATGGGAGGAAGACTGTGAAGATTGTACAGTCTGGTAAATCTGCCTTTCTGAGAATTGAAACAGAGACAGCAATTGTTCAGTGTGTCCTTTTTTCTCATCCATTCAGTGATATGGATCTAGCATAACTGAAGTGAGAATGTTATCACTTTTGTCAGGGTTTCAGGACAAAAAGAATCAAACATCCTTTGGTTGTGCTTCAGACCTTCCTGCCAAGATACCACCAGTATTTGGTGAATTCACGTCACTCTTTTTCATAGCTGGTCTGCTTTTTCATTAATAGGCAAACGTCTGAAAAGAAAGTGTTACTGACTACAGAGAAACAAACACACTTTTCACGCAGTAGCAATAATCTGTTGAGCATTTTGCTTATTATCCATACAAAAAAAACCACATTTCAATTGTTTTTTTTAAATCATGCTAAGTGAATGGCTAAGGGAAGGAACAACGTCCCATTCAAATAACAAATATTTGTATTCATTGAAAAGAAAAATGCTCTGCTTCTGATATAGTCCTTGTGATTTGACTACACCATGACTGGGGTTGTCCCACATAAGGGCAGTATGCTAGGAAATTATCAACATACGCATCGTGTGTACCATATGCTGCCTTTATTCTTCACTTTTCATTAGACATCCGCTCAAAGACAGGATATCAGACTAGAGGAAAGTTCAGTCTGACACAGTACTGCAATTTTTATGGTAATTTGTTTTTGTTTTCAATTATAATATGTTTCCTTTTTAAAATATTAGACTGGATGAAATACCATTTTAAGGATTTTAAAATATTCTTATACTTACTGTTGCATTAATACCTGAGACACTGATTTTCAATCTATTTTAAATGTGTTGACCTTTATACATTCATATTTCAGTAGAGGATCAGACACTTGCATAGAATTCAAACATGAATTGCATATAAACATGTAACTTTTCCTTTAGTCGTAGTTCTCTTTCCCCTGCACCAAGCAGGACATACATGCTAGAATTTTCCCAACAGTTTTTCAGATTCATTTGTTCCTTTCCACTCCCATGCAACCTTTTTCCTTGTGCTGGCAAAAGTATTTATGTGGGCGTGCCCTGAATCAGATTCCAGAAACTATTCCAGATTAAAATTGGCTATTTAAACTGGTTTATTTTGGGTGCATGTCATCTTCCCTGTGTGGTTCTCTGAATGATGGAACAAAACCCTTGTGCTGTCAAGGGAGCTGCAGAAGTCCTACAATGACAGGGCACAAGTGGTGGATGCTTCTTTTAACAACAGTGCTGGAACTTACTGACTTGAAATGTACTCAAAACCGTGGCCTCAGTCACTTTTGGATACCCCTTACAAGCAGTCCACACATCTATAAGGCCCCATGGATATCAGTTTAATAATTAATGTTCTAGGTCAAGAGACCCCTGTCGAAAAAAAAACAAAGATTGATTAATACTGTATCAAACTACTGATTTGGTGTGATGTTCAAAAATTATTGCTGAACTTTTTTGCTCTGCTGTACAGACAAGTTTGATCTATGTGTTTTGATTATCTTCATCACATTGCAAGTATCCTGAATGTTCTAGTTAGACAACAGGTTCTAAGAACATTTATTGCAGAAGTGTTGTTATTCATATTTGCATTAAATTTCTTGATATATATTAGCACCAATGCTGACAGTAATAAAACTCTTTTATATTACAAAATATGGGATACCTATCACAGGCAACATTAGAAAACTGACAGACATATGACCTTTCATTAACTGAGCCAGATACAGTTCTCCTGGGTATTATTTTAATGTATGAAACTTATAATTGTCCTGCAAACTTAAAAAACACTAGATTACACAATTCAGAGAGGGCTGAATGTTAATATTCCAGGCATTAAAAATTCCTTACATGTAGTGGAAATGTTTGCAAAGTATTTTGCAATAGTAATATTGCACAAAATAATAATAGAAATGAGGTGATATAAAGTATATATGCCATACTTGCCATTTGGGACAAATACCTATACTCTTCTAGAATTACCTGAAAACAAAGGCAGCATATCAATTCTTCTAAAACCTACTGAATTGCCAAGAAAGTATTAAAATGCCTTAAATAGGAAAAAAGCTTCTTGTATATACTGTAGCTATAAAATATGTTGTTGTATGGTTACAATGTTGTACCTTCTAAGAAAAATATTCTAACTATTGAATATTTATAATTAAATATCTAACGGAATCAAAATTGACCTTATTTTCAAACATATAACCCATGTCTCAGATACTCTTAGAAATAATGTTCCTTGGTAATTAATCCTCAGATAATGTACTCAGCATACACAAAACAAAGAGAAGAAATAGGCATAATCAGAAGCAAGTTAGCTACTAGGCAAAGACAAGCAGATTAAAGAGCAGGGGAGACTTCAGGAAAGAGGGAGCACAGAAGTAAAATTCCCCTTATCTAACCTGGCCGTACATATAACCCCAGTTTTGCTGAATTCCAAGACTGTAATTTAAGGTATTTTGGGGGTTTTTTTTAAGAATAATCTATACTTACCTGAAAGCAGTAAAACCATGGTAACAATGAAGGTACTTTGGAGATGCTTTCATTCTAACATGCTAATAAGCAAAGGTTATCTTTTCAATTTGATTTGGTGATGCAACAGTCTTATAGTTATCCTGCCCTGTGCAGTTGTTAAAACACTAAAATTCTGTCAGAGGTGTCCTCAATAATTTTCTACGTGCAGTTGGAAATGACAGGCTTGGTTTTCTTATGCTGTCCATTCACTGTCCAAGACACTTTCTTCATTAATAGCAGATGGTCTGAAAGAAAAATGAGGAAAAAAGTAAAGTAAATATTTGGCTTCAAAATTAAAAATGGACACATCATGCTCCCCTTTCCCTCTTACCTTAAAAATACACACTGGCCAGTCTCCACTTAGATACTGGTATTTTCTGAAATACTACCACCAGCTTCCTACTAACCGTGACATAAGCTGTAGCAAGCTGTCTGCAGTGATAGCCTGCATAAATCATCATTCCTGAAGGGAACAGATGTTCAGGGTATGAAAGAGTAATACCACAATTTAGTCATAATTAAAATTCACCTTAGCGTGCCTCTATCAGTGAGCAGAGAGGAACATTTCACTTCTCACCTACAAAAATGAAATGCCTCTCATTTCTTCTGCTTCACAAAAATTAAGCCTGAACCTTTTGTACATTGTTTGAGTTCCACATCTGACACTGCATCATATAAATGACATTTTCACTTCACTTCAACTGTTGGTTTTTTTCTTTTTCCAAACACTAGAAAATGACCTCTAAATGGTGTGCTGCCTCTGCACAAAATGCCAATACAATTAAATCTTCAAAGAGGAATGTTGTACATTGCATACAGAAATATAGTCGGTAGCTATCTAGCTACAGGTCAAAACTGTACCAATAAACATACTTATTGTAGTGATAACAATTCAGCCTGAGATGGATATATGTAAAAACTTAGGGGTTGAAGGCCTTTAAAAATTATTTAGTAATCTAAGATCACTAAAATCAGCGGGATTTAGAGGATTAACTCAGTTAAAAATTTGAACCTTAGCCTTGTAACTGTCATTAATGTTAATGGCAAGCGTCTATACCCATAATTTCAAAAATGTAAGCCTCATACTGCTATTATTACAGCTGGATTATGTTAGATGCATGACAGTTCTTCTGAAAAATTGGTTTCAATTCACAAATTGTTTATATCATAAGGCTACTTTATTATGAAATATAATGCAAGTGTTAATAATGTTAATAAGTATGTCTCTAAACCCACTAAGGTGTACATGACTGAGCTTTTTATAGCAGTATAAAGTTCTACAACAAAAGATAATTTATCTTCTCATCAACATTGATATTGCCAATCAATTTGAAAAAAACCTTTTAGGAAACTATAGTTTAGTTTCCCCACTAAATATCTTTAGTGACTGTCTACCTGTGAAACTTCACATTGGTTTCTGAAGTCCACGGATTAGATCCTCTGTGAATGTAAATTAGCTAAGCTTATTGAATTCAGTACAGCTACAGTAATTTACCAGGACTGAGAATGTGACTTTATAAATCTATTAATCTAGTAGGGGTCATTTTGTAACCAAAGTTACTTCTCAACAAGTAAGGGAATTTCATATTTACATTTGAAAAATTGTGGCTTGTTTTATTCCACAAGGATGCATCTATACTAGCGTTCTAGTTCAAAGACTGCAATTTTTAAACTATAGCTTCCACTTAATGTACTTTGATTCATATCACAGAGCGGTTTCACAGCATGCAAACTGATATCATTTGGATAAAACTAAACCAATGGATGCACTCCAGAGGTGTACCTAAAGCCTTTCCATAAATCCACTGCACAGACTAGAGCTCGCCCAGAGTAAGATCTCTTAAAGTGCATATAAGGGGGGACATTAAGTTTCTTTGTACTAAATGTTTCATTCCACAGATCTGTTTCTCTGGTGATGTACAACTTGTTAAGACAGATATATCTTCATTTTCCTGCTCCCTTCTCCAGAGCTCTTTCCATTACTTGTAGAATTTATGAATTTTGCCTTATCTTTACTTTTGAAACAGCACAAATGTGTACTTGCAGTTGTCAGGAAGGTATTCGGTGGTTGCTGTGAAAACCAATTGGCATGTGCACTTGGGATGAACTTGTTAGAAATCTGCTGCTAAAACTCTAAACATTCTTATTGCCACTGATCTGGTTCCAGCATCAAAGGGCTTTGCTAACACCAGCTGTACTGAGTAGACTCTTAGGCTCAAAATAGCCTTTTACATAGCGTATTTAAAACTAGAATGCCAGGCAGGATACAGATAGGCAAACAGCATCAGTTCTTACCTGCCACAGCTAAAAGTAACAGTGTTAGACTGAGAAATGCAGGGAGACTTCACTGCACACAGTGCATTAACAATTCTGTGTGTTTCACAGTCCTCATTACTAAACAATTGAGAAATGTTTATTGTTATTGATTTATTATTCATTTAGAAAGTATGAAAGTGTTATCAAATCTATTTTAGAAATGGGACCCCTGAAAAGTTGCACAGAATCTCACAGAAGAGCTTGAAATAATCTCCTCTGTAAAAGGACATGTTCAAATATCAACCACTTATCCATACAGAACAGTTACTTTCTACTTCATGAACAACAACAGATTATTAAGACATTTTTCTAATGGACATTATTTTTTATGCTAATGACCCCCATTTGCATGAAAAGATTATTTTGGGTGACTGCATAAGATACCCTGTCCACTCAGCATATAGGATGGCTTGACTATCCCTTGGTCCCTCCATCAATACAGGCTCCAAATCGTCTGAGACTGTAGTAATGAGGAAGATGCACCTCAGATTTCATATGAACAGCATACCTTGAATCGCACCTTCACATGACTCACCCATGAATTCCAATTCTGGTCTTGTAATAAAGAGGTGGTTGCAAAATCAGTTTAACTACTGGTTGAAAAACATCTCTGCTAACATTGGAAAACAGATCTTAAGATCTCAAATAAGCAACACCAGTGAGTAAAAATATGGACTGAGTGTCATCTGGAAATCTTGGAAAATTGTATGTTTTCAGAGAAATTGCAGAAGGTGGTTCAGCCTTGGAAGAAGGGTCTCTGACATGCATTGACAAATCTAGTCTAAGTCTGTGCCATGATTTAGTTTGGTAAGGTATTCATTTATATAGTTATTGCACATATTATGTGCTATTTCCCATACAAGCAAGTATTAAAAGTTGGCTGGGTAATAGCAGAAGGATGTTTTTCAGTTTAGGTACACTACACTAGGTCAGTGTAGTTTGGTTTCCTCCTGAGCAGAGCAGTACTTGGAACAGAAGTGCCTGCTGATTTAGTTTATAATGAAAGATGACATAAGGTGAAATTTAGAGATCGCTTGGCATTGAATGATAAGAGCAAATAGATGCCTAAAGGCGAATTTAGGAAGATTATAGCTGCCTAAGCCAAAGAATGTGATAAAGAAAAATTTTGCCCATCCTTTAAGGTTACATCCACCCTACCCCTTAAGGCTGGCTGGAGAACTGCTCTGAAAGTGAAGCTTGTCTGTGTTCTATAGTATAAGCTTGCAAGGAGGCTTCAAGCACAATAGGAATAAACCCTCTAGGAATCTGCATGGCCAAAAATGCTAAGCATGCCCATTTGTTCCCAGCCTTGACTGAACAAGTTGTCAGTGAGGTTGTTACGTGCATGAAGGGCAGGCGCTATATAGTAATGAATATACTTCTGTCAATTCAGAGCAGTGTAGACATAAAATCAGGCACTTGAGTGTTTTTGTGTTCCCTTATTTTCCACAATAAACTGAAATCGTCTGTACATTGAGGCTGCTGTGCATCCTTAAGTGACCATGATCCTACCCAATTTGGAAGTTTGACAGCTGCCAATCTTTTGGGGCTCACAAACCAGGAATCCTCAAAGAAAAATTCCCTTGTTGAGGGGATACTTTAGATACACTAAGCGCAGAGACAAACAGTGGTAGCACCGAGTTTATCACAAAGTTAAATGCTCATGCCTGTTTTAATTAAAAAATTACTTGAAGAATGGTGGTAAAATCTCATTTATAGAAGTGGCCATGTGTTTATATTTCCTGGGTACAGGGAGGTCAGATTCTGTAATCTTAGTCTGACAAGACTCAGTCCCATACTTCACAATTCCCAGGAGAGTGCTCACAAGCTCCAGTATGCAGGCTGGACTGAGATCGCTCTCTTCTTGCTATTGGACTGTGAAGCAATAATGCAAAATTCCTGGGGGAAGAAAGAAAGAATAGCCATGGGAATTTGACTTTACCAGCCATTGATAATAAAAGTACTTATTTGGAACTAGGGTAAGGATTTTATAATCCCAGTCTTACATGATGTCTAAACAAGATGTTTAAGCAGAGGCATCAGATAAGATTTCAGCTTCATTCCTTTCTTCAGGATTTCTTAGCATCTGTTGCAAATGCTGCTTCTCTTGAACCTACCCTACACTTCACATTGATGCTGTAACTGAAAATGTTGTTACACACAACAGAAGTGATTTGATGGGAGACTGGAAGGAAATTTCTAACCCTGCTAAAAATATTTTGAGGTCTTTACATGCCTAGGATATGTGACAGAAATTTTTTATGCCAGAATTTACCAAGATTTTCAAAAATTAAATTATGTGCTTGCAATGTTAGCTGTTGAAATTATTTACACAAGATCAGCAATACTAGTTAATAATTTTGTACAGAAAGTGGAGATTAACTCAGCAAATTGACATTACACTGAGAACTGTAGATAAGCAGAATGTATTACCTAAATGGAAGTAATCCCTCCAAAACACACAGTAACACTGCTACTGCTAGTTAAAGTGGCTGTAAATCTTTAATCATCTCAAGATAGCAGAATTACAGTTCAAATTCATATGCCAAGAAATACCTTCCTCCAGCAAAAGAATTCTTAATGATATGATGACATAGAGGTTCACTATTAAGAATGAAGAATGTCACTTGCAGAATAACAAATATACACTCACAGAGCGCTTAAATTTTCACTTGACATTCCCTATCTAAGTACTGACTATACTGTTCATGACCTGAGCCCAGGTTTGTATGTTACACACATTTCCTGTTACATTGAACTTATTTCAAAATTGTTTTCTTTTTCCCCCAACACCTACCCCCTTCATTCACAATTGCTTTATATTGTAATTGTTGAAACAAGATTTACAGAGTTGTAAGAAACTTTCTTCAAATGATAATAAAAAGGAATAAACTTATATGTTTAAAGGGACCAGCATATGGTATTATACATATATTGATATTGTATGCTATATAATATATTACGCAAATCAAATGTATTCAGACACATCCTTCTTTAAGTTCTTTCCCTTTCCTCACCTTGATAGAAATAAATACCAACCAATGCCTCAAACAACCTTCATTACCTCATGAATCCAAAACTTATCGTCTGAAAAAAAAATTTTAATCTATTAGAAACAGAGCATAATTTTCTCAGTTCCCACTTCTTAAGAATCTGAAAATTGAGTGATTGTTTTACAGGGTACAGAACAGTAACAGAGGTGTGAATCTGAAACAAATCTATATATTAATACAATTAAGTGTTAATATAATAAATATGAAAATCCCTGATATATATTTATGAAATAGGAAGAAACACCCAAGTTTCCTAAAATTTAAACACTTGATTCATAACAACACATAATGTTGCATTCAATTATGTCCTCTGTTCAAATTACAGATGCCTCTGTATTTGGGAAACGTATTATGCCCAGGTCACATTCCTGTGTTTAACTAAGTTTACAGTCACTCCCTTTTCTTTAAATACTTGAGAGTTTTTTGTTTCTGCATGTTCTGAAGTGTCATCATTTATTGCCACAGGCAGAATGGCTATATTTAACTAATAATGACAGCAGTTGTCATTAGATTTTAAACTCACTAACACTAGTCTGACATATTATTTGAAGTATGTCTTAATTCTAAATTTGATTAAAATTACAAACATCCCATCTTCTCTGCCAATCAACATATTTCATCATCTTGCCCTGAACTTTCCTATGAACTCTTCAGGAAAACAGGTCATGGCATTAGTGTCCCTTTCAACTAAAGAAGGCCACCAGGTTGTGAAAAGACTTTTATATGCTTTTCACAAAACACAAATAAAAACTTAGGTGCATCAACAAGTGATGAATGTTTTTCACTATGTTTTCTGTGATAGGAATCTGAAATCCAGAATTTACTTTACAAAAATAGCACTATATTTCCTTTTAAATGTAAACTTTTTTCCTTTTAAAATGTAACTTTTTAAAGTTACATTTTACTTCAGGAAATAATTGAAAATAGGTAAATTATTAGCAACTAAAACTGCTAATGTTAGTCTAACAAAACAGGGAATCAATACTAAAACTTAAGCAAAAATTCCTATGATTGTAGTTGAGCAGTTCAGAAGCAATGAAAAATGTTTCAAGAAATCAAAATTTTGGTACAGTTTAAAAGAAATAATTAACATTTGTTCATGTAATTTCATACTAATTCTTCCCTTACTTACACTCTAGTAAATCTGAAATTATCTGGGGAATTAAAGAGGTGTAAATGCCAAACAGAATAAGTAAGCCCTGAAGAGACTGCAGCAACAATGCAGTATGATAAAAACATATAGAGATTGGGTGACAGGTTAAGACTCTGGCTCTGCACCTCAGCACAAAATTAAATTGATAGGTTGATAGTTTACAAAGCAAACAATTTTCTTCCATTTGGCAGAGAGAAGAGAAAGAATGCCTCTTAGTCACCAGTGCTCTATATTTATCTTTCCCATTCCTCTCAAATTTTTCTCTTGAACTTAGATTCACTGGATCTAGGATGACAACGGTTGGAAGACTGTCTGTCTCGTTCAGGATTGGGATGAATTTCTCCATTCTGCACAGCTGTCAATCAATTTTGGTTGCAGGGTTTTTTTTTATATCGGGGTCAGATACTTAATTCTAAATTATTTTAAATATCCTTACTGCAGTGTACAGGCTAGTGGATATACAGGTCTCAATGTTTTGCATTTATTGAAGAATTTTTCATTTTAACACACCTGTTTGGTACAAATAAAGGAACTAAGACAAAGGTTCTATAGGCCAAGATCCTTACCTGTTGTTATGTGAAAGGTATGGACAAAACTTTCTTACAACACCTGGTTCTTTGTACACATAAGGATGTCTCAAAATTTACCCTGGATTTTTCTTCCAAGATATTGTTGGAGACAAGTTAGTACAAGTTCAACTACCGATTAAACACAGCTGTACTTTTCATATTTAATTTACATTGTTTTGGCTGTATCTTGTTGTTTCCATGTTCTTTTATTCAAATACAATTTTAAGCTGTATTTGGAAAGTATTTTTCCAGTCTAGAAAATAGCATTATTCTTCTTTTTCATTACAGAATTGCTGACTTCTTTACCATGATTATGTTCCCACTGCTGTAGATATCATAAAAATATACAGAAAGATACTGTTTCATAACCAGGCATTTTATAGCCTAAGGACCTAATGAAGTCTATGGAGGAAGCTGCATCTCCCTCTTTAAATTCAAGTGGATTCTGGGCAAGGTATCAGAGTCTGTGTGTCCCCAAAACACAGTACTAATACCTAACTAAAGTATCATCTTACTCTTTGCTGCCCTGAACAAAAATACAATATGAAACATAGCTGTTCAAGAGAAACTGTAATAAAAGGGTAATAAACAAAGCATTATATATATATGGAATTTAGTGGATACTATAATTTCGTAAAATCAGGTCTCCTTAACACTGGAGGCTATGTATAAAGGGTTTAGTCATCTCTGTTTTGTATGTTTAGCAGCATATTATAACAGGTGTTTACTCATTATCTAAACAATTCAATTTGTATAATTAATCTTATGCCTTAGTAGATTTTTAATTATAGCTTTTTAATTGTTAAAAAAAAAACCCCAAAAAACTATTCTTGAAAAAATATTCCCTCTGGTGATTTTTCTACCCTGAATAATTTACCTTACGTAGTTTTATTTTTTAAATATATAAGTATATATATATAATTTTTTTTTTTATGTAAGAGAGTGTGTGTGTGTGTGTGTGTGTGTGTAAACATATTACCACATTTGGCTATAGGTTTACAACTTCTGATTACGTTGTCATCTCTCACTCCATAAAGCCTATTGGTTGCTCCCAGAAATCAAGCTTCTGGTCAATCCATCATGGTGGAAAATGTCTTTACAAACCAGTAATGTCATCAAGCTAAAGTATACCACAAAGGTTTCTCATATTCCTTTAACAAACTACCAAAGTTAATAGACAGAATAGTGAAGCCTAACACCAGGAAAGAAAATTAAAGCCTGACAATATGCATTTGCCATGGTTATTGGGCCATCAATAAGACTCCATATATGTTGTCTGGGAAAAAATATTTATCAAAATCTGCTGTGAAAGCTCTTGAGAGAACACTACATGTACCTTTGCTTCTGGTGCCAAAGGAAGTAGTAGAATTTGCTAAGTAGGAAATCTAAAAGAGGAAAAGACACAGTATATTAAAGCTGGGATCTTACCATTAGATTCCTGTATAAAAACCTGAAGACTTCAATGCCATTGAGTGGCTAGAAGGGAAGCTTCAATATTGTGAAGGGTTCCAGAATAGCTTAGAAATGGGCATACTTCAGATTTTGAAAAGGTACCCACAACAGGAAAAGGCTGTAAGAATCTGTAATAATAATTTTAAATTTTCCATAATGCAATAATAAAATTCATTTTCTGTCAGAAACGCTTAAAACAAAATATAATCTAGGTTTTACTGGCATCCCTCTCGAAGACCGGGTTTTTGTCATTCTAACTTTCAGGATATGATAAAGCTATTTTCTAAGTATTCAATACTATTCTGATATATGATGATTTGAGAGGAAACTTCTACAATTTACAACAAATCTGTGATATATATCTTGAGATCTTCAACCTCATAAGCTCATAATATATGATGAGATACTATTTCTGCATATTTTTATGAATAGTTTTTCCAGCATATTCCTTTTTCAGATCAAAATTACAGTATAAAGGCATTTAAATAATAAAATATTATACAGTAATTACAGGAAAATTTGTAATAAAATGGATTAACTTCAAGTTCATAGAGGAGATGCATTTTTTCAAAAAATAAAATGTGACAACTTTAATTCTTATGTGTTGATCAAATAAAGCCCTATATTATTTAGAACGCAGCTTAGAATTGAAACATTTCCAAATCAGTCAATAATTAGAATGGTGAGAATCCATCATTTCACTGATAGTTACTCCTTGTAGAAAAGATGTCCTATTTTAAATGTATTCACACACATTCTTGTCAATTTGAACCTGTTTTGGTAAAACTACTTCATTTTGTGCATCACATGATATCTAAATGTTACTAAACAAAAAAATATTTCTCTCTTCATTTAAATACAGACCTGAAATGCAGCATCAAGAACACTTAACATGGATTACTTTCTCTAGTGGCCTCCTTGTCACAGTGCATTAATAAAAAACACAAAATCTTATTATTTTTAGTTTTACTTTTAGCACACAGTATTGGAAATGTATACCTCCTACAAATATAACTCTAAATGAAAGAGTACAGACATTTTGGCTACGGACTAAAAAGTGAACATTTATGTACTAATTGTTTCCATATCAAGTGTTCTTTTGCTATAGTGAGCCAGAGAATGAGAGCTGGAGGTAGGTCATAAACAACACTCTGCACCCAGGTAATAAGAAGTGTTAATCAGATGAAGCGCCTATGTGATCAGCAAAGTGGAATATGCTCCACGCAAGGAATCCTTGTTCAGTATGACTTACAAAAAATATGAGAGCATGGCCTATCAACAACATTTTGGCCAAAATCCAGTCTTTAGGAAGTGATTCAGTTTAAGGTCAGCACAGCTAAATCAGGTGTCTACTTGTAAATTATCTGTATGTGAGCCAGACATCCCCATTACAGTCACTGGAAGCTCTAGCAAGTAGAGTCGTATAGCTCTATAAATACTTAGGTTCACTACGCTGAAGGCTCCTGCAGAAATCACTGATGTTACTCTCCGTAGTACAGTGAATTAGACCTGAGCATAATTGGTTGTGAATTGCAGTCTAAATCCATAATTGACTGATCAGCCAAAACTTCTTTGTCCCCAACTTAGTAACTCTGAAGCGAGATCAAGGTCAAGGTCAAACACAGAAAACTGAAAAATTACTGAAGAGAAGATGAAGTTTAGAACAAGCCGTGCTTTCCACAACAGCATGACTGATAAAATGCAAGAACTTTTTAGGAAGGAGTGATAGCTAATTGATTATTTTATTGGGCAAGGTTGCTAATGTCACTGGAATTAAATTCAATACAAAGAAATTAGTATCAGTTTAAGACATTGGTAACTAATGAAGAAAAAACAAAGCAGTACACTGGAGACATCTGAAACTCAGTCGCAAAGAGGTGTGGGGATACAATAAAAGCTGACAGGAGAAACACGAGGTATTAAAAAGAATAAATCAGAACATCCACTATATGTCAAAATTCAGCAACTGCTAAATATATATAAGTGTATGCAAACAAACACTGAAGTACATGGTCTCCCATATATTTCCAACGAACAATTAATTAAATATGACAGCTGACCATCACCATATGTGAATTACATGGAAGAACAACATACTACAGAGTATTAACTCTTTGGCAAAGTTCTGCAACACCCTAGTTCCACAATAGCCTCCCAAAAATATGTTTCAAATGCTTGAGACTTGATACTTTTTTGTTTGCTAAGCTTCTGTTGGAATGGCACCTTATAACAGATGTCACATGTATTTATTATGAATATTGAATTAAATTAAAAGAAACAACGGCTCTTAATTTTTATCCCAGATCATGCAATTTGACAACTTATGTTTGAATTCTTGTTCATTTAGTCCAAATCTCAAATTGAATTTTAACATGTCAGAAAGATAAGAAGATCAACAAATCCAAATAAACCAAGACATCAACATCACTGGGAATTATATTTTACCTAGGTATTTATACCACTTGCAGCAATGAAAGTATATGGAAGATGATACAATTCTGACAGGCTTTGTGATTTATCTGGTACTTGAAATACAGATTTCCACAAAGGTGCTGATCTTGCAAATATGTATGTGTAACTACACATTTAAAAAGTCTCTCTGATTTCCATGGGATCATTTGTACATATATGAAGGGTTGGTGTTTTACAATCTACCACTGATCTTCCTTCCATTCCCATGCAAAAAGGATTTGCTACTGACATTTGACCTTGTTATATATGCGTTAAGGACTCAAATGCAGCAATCAGTATGTTTATACTGACAAGTCATACTACTCTATGCTATCTTCCCAGGCTTGGGCTAAAGAAAGAAAATATAAAATATGTACTGTTTATCTCTATGTCTTTATATGTCTCTAAAATGTATCTTCAATATATTGTAGCTTTTTTAAAATGTATACATTGTTCATTCTTACTACGTATAAGCAAATAATACAAGTAAAAAAGTGCTATGGAATATTATACGGATAATTTATGAGTGGTTTTAACATCAGTTCTGATTTTTGAGCACATGGAATTCTACACTATTAACTGTCTTTTTCCAGTTCTATTAAACTTGTAAACAGGGGTGTAAAAAGGCCTATTTGCTGGTATTGGTGGCTTTTCTACTTACAGCAGTGACTTTTTCCTGTTATACTTACCCTTTTAATGGACACACAATATGTTACTCTGTGCCCAAGCTCACCTACTCTTTCTTTTCTCAAAAGACAAGGCACATCTGCCACCTGCTCTAGTCTGTGTCCCAGCAACAACTGTCGAGCAGCAAAAAGATTGATTATCAGTCAAAAACCATTCAACAACACCAGATTTTGGTAGGTTAAGCTTGCTGATCCAGCAAGAGATGGTGTGAAATTTTCAGTAATGTGTGCCAACATTTTGGTGCTAAAAGAACAGCAGTGCATGTCACAATGAAACACAGCCAAAGATATGCAGACAAAGCACAGAAGTTTTTGTTTGAACTTGGCTTGCAAAAGAAAAATGAAAGAAAGAAAAAAAAGACTCGCTTAATGAATTTGAAAATCTATCATAACACTCAAGTCATATATATGGAGAAATTATAAGAGTACCAGTGAAGACTTTGTAACAAATTATAGCAGTACCCATATAAAAATACTGCAATAATAGGATCATTTCAATGATTCATACAGTACCAATAGCAGTTTTATCACACACTTTTGCAAGAATAAATACTAAGGTGTGCCTTTTACTGAGTATATAGACCATTCATTATAGCCATTCCACTGAATGGATCACCTGATTTGTACTCAGAATAATTTTTATGTTATAAACAACAGCTTATCATATATAAAATTGATTATGTAAGACATAGGTTTACTAACATAAGTTTCATTCATTAATACCTCCATGAATATGTAAATACCCCTTTAATTATAGGACATATCATAAAGGCTCTATTAATTAATACTGGATTTTTATGGGTATAGAGAGAACTATGTAGCAGGCAAATAGCCAGTAATGAGCACTATATAGATGTCTTCTTGACTATGTATTTGTACTAAGTAATATCAATCTGTAAAAGAATTAGCGAAAGGTCATTTGAATATTTTGAAATTCAGAATTAAATATTTAACACTAAAGTATGTCTCCTAATATTTTCCAAGATAACAAATGCTATTTAAAACCTATGTAGAAGAATAAAACCCAAAGTTTGTTTCTAAAGAAAGCACATAAGAAAAACAAATGCCCAAAAGTGCAAGGAAATATATACATAAAATACATACAACATATATATAAAACACGCACACTAGTTGAATGATTTTTTTTTGTTTTTCTTCTTTGCTATCCCTAACTTTTTAAAAAATATACCACATCTTACTACTACGAGATTATACAACTTGTAATGGTTCACATACTATTAAACAACTTATCTTATTTGCATTTCTAATTGGAATTGTACACTGGAATTGTAGATTCCTACCTATACATACACAATCCTAATAATAATTCTGCTTTTTATTATACATTAGCATATATCAACCAAAAGTTCCTTATTCAACCAGAAATGCTGGTTGAATTAATAGCTTAATAAAATACCCAATTGTTATCTTGAATTCAATACTGAACACTACTTAAGCTAATGTTATAAAATATTACCACAGATTTGCTGCAGGAATCTCACACTGCACTCCATGATCTTAAAATACGACAGAGAGAAACATTTACATTTACAGTTAAACTATAAAGGATTCAGAAATAGTTTTCCCACCTCATAAAAAATAAAACATAATTAGCACATTGGTAAAGGAATGAGGAGGAAAGAAATAAAATTTTAGTAACAGTCTTACCAAGTAATGTAAAATTAATAAAGCATAGTGAAGTAGGTATTCCCTGTTGCTGTATTAAACTTTCAAAAAATTTTAAACAATTACATTAATGAATCCCATCTTACATTCTAGGTTATTTTTGCTAATGGAATAAGCCTAATTAATTACGTCTGTTGGATGTCACTGAAACTAAACAGTAAATTCAATAATCTCTTTACATTTTCACCATTTAACCTCCTGCAGGCTCCCTAATGTCTATTCAGATCTATATTAAATTAAGTACCAATGCTAATGAAGGGCAATAAACGTGGCTGTCAGTAGATTTTTCTTTCATTAAGCACATTATCCTCTTACTGAGCTGTAAATGAGTAAACATTAGTTTTGTTAAACCATGCAAAAAGACAGGACGAAAATAATTTTTAATTGCACCCCTTAAGCCATTTGCTAGGGGTTCTCAGTTTTGGTTTTGTTTTTTTTTACCTTTTTTTAAGGGATATGAAAAGGTCTCTCCAGTTGAAATATAAACGTCGGCATCATGGGGTATGTCTTTAGGTTCTAGTGCTTCAGTGCCGTCTGCCAAGAACACTCATCGTGCAGCCATGTTCAGATTCAGCTTTTCAGAGCAATCCTCCAGCAGCTAATTGAATGCAAGAGGTAAGGAATACTGATTACAAACATATTTATTTTATGATCAATATTTAGTCAGAAAAAGTAAAATTGGAAATAAAAAATCCACTCAACTAATTTACCAGTCATTGTAACTGCACTGCAAGTTACTTAGTATTTTAATGATTATTACTAGAAATCACAGGATAACAAGATGAGAAAAAACACATAACCTGAATAAGAATGGTTTAAAAGTACTGTGCTCTTGCCTTTTAATGTCAAATAATATTGTACATTATGCTGTAACTTATGTCACCTAGTGTTCATAAGAATTAACAAGTCACATTTTAGGAATTGTGTACAAAGGAAGTAAAGTTTCATGTAAGCTTATTTTAAAGGAAAAAAGAATTTATGTTAGGGTTTGAAGCAAAGACTACAAATAAACTTCATGCACACAAGAAAACTTCTATTAGAGGTTATTGACTTAATTAAGGACACAGAAACCTTAGCAAAGATCCTTCTTGTGTCATTCTTGTAAGCTATGACTTCGATTACATTTGGCTGCTCTTTAATAACTTTGGGTACTTCAAAAGCCCTCTTGACATGCCAGAGTTTTGAAACAGAGAGCACAGTTATTTGGTTGAAAAAAATCCAGTTTAGGATATTAAAGAAATAATCCAAGATACTTGTCTTTCTATTTTTTTACTTGGTTTTTTAGAACTTTTATAATAATTGTGTGAAAAGACAATCTGAGTCTACAGTCATTAAAATTCTTCACAGTATAAGAATTTAGTTTGCTGCACCTAAGTTATAAATATAGAAAATACAGAGAAATTGGACTGTTATAAGCAAAATAAGACCTAAATCTATCCCCAGTTGAGATTATTCAGAATTTCTAGAAGAATTGGAAAGCAGCTGCTGAATTACACTATGAAGTCCTTTTATGCACTATCTTAAGAATTTCATAAGAAAATAAATCACCTAATTTAAAAAGTATTTTTCAAAATCAGCACAAATAAATATAGAAAAATAATTTGTTGATTCTGAGAAAACTTGTAATTAAAGAGTGCTTTCAGTGCATACTATGTAGTTTAAAAGTAAGAACTGATGACTGTCTTTTCTCAGGCAAAATTTCAATCAAATTGACAGCAATTATGCCTGTACAGTGACTGCAGAGTGGAGCTTATTGTTAATTGTTTCTGTTTCCCAGATAGCAAAAAAATGCAGCTGCCAGAATAAAATTAAATAAACTAATACACAATTTAAAAAAATTACAATACTATTTTAAAACGCTTATACCACAGACAACTTCTGAATAATACCACAGTAAGACTATTTTTGGGAAAAAAAAAAAAAAAAAAAGGGTGCGAGGAGAGCAGATTTATAATAAAATGTCATACTTCAGCAAGAACATTTGTGACATATGGTCTCCGTCCTAGTCTGGAACAAGAGGTTCCCATGCAGAACTCAAAACTGCTTTGAGGCCTAAGATTTTAACTTCTCTCCCATGAAAAGCCTTGGAAACTTTTCCATTCATCTCAATTAGCACTGAATTGGTTTTTCACTTAAACCATAATGGCATATAGGTAATCTCACATATTTTACAGTTTCCACATTTCTTGAATGACAAAATGACCACATAAGAATCCTAGGGTTTTGTATTCTTTTTAGCATTTCTAACATAAGTGACACTATTAAATCAGCATAGCTATTTCAGCATTGAGTACTAAACTATATAAATAAGAAAGCCAGAATGTGCCCCCCTTAAAAAGTAACTATATATTTTCTTTTTGGTTTTAGGGTTTAAGACTTTCATACACTATGGGACAAGTATACTAAAATATACGACTTATACAAAATTAGTACTTACAAATACTTCAATGGTTTTGGAAAAAGCACTTTCAAAAGACATTTACAGAAATTAAATTTAAAAGCCATTTGTATTCTATTTGAGGTCACATCTGCACACAAATTAGGGGATACCATGATAACTATAATCCAGGTTTGTCTCAGTTTACAACAATTTACCTACTCAAAATAGAAGACACTAACAACAAAAAGCTTTTGATAAGGAGATCTTAATTAAATGCACTAAAATACACTTTTGTTCACCAGGTCTTCACTTTAATCACATTCATGCCTTCACTTTAATCACCTTTACGGTGCATTGCAAAATCCAGTTGTTCTCTTGGATTTTCCAGACAGACAGAATCAATTCATTTTAGATTAATTGTGGAGAATCACATTCTTCTTTACAGAGGGTAAACTTGATGGACATTACCTAGCTATTGTTAAGTCTATTAAAAATTTGTACAGCAAACTGGGATGCCTGGTTTATCGTCATTTTATTAGTCTTTCAGAAATGTTTGATGAAATCAATATTGTTTTAAAAAGGATATACTCTGAGAAATTTTTAGGTCAAGAAATCTTAGAAAAATTAGCAAGGCTCATTTTAGAATATCAACTGAATCATCATTACAAGGTAACTGAACTACAGCAGTCATGATTAAAAGCAGCAGAGAAGAGCTTTGATTACCTTAGTTGACCTGTGCGAACACTTTCAGCTCTGTTTCTCTTGGATGGTGATATAAGACAGAAATTGTCTGTACTGCTTGATTTGTAGCTGTCTATATGTCTGATACTCCATCACAGCTCTGAACTGATTTTATTTGATGCGTAGAACAATCTTGAAGTCTTGACCTTCTTGATACCATTGCTGATTGCAGGCGAACAGTACGGGCAAATAGAAGTTGTCTAGAGCTTTGCTTCCCTTAAATATTTTTAACAGCTATTAGCTATTTTTGCATAGGGAGGGAGGCATTTTCTGAAACAGAAATATGATATATATACAGTTAAAATTTTATCTTTCTGCTATGGTTTTTCAACTACTTTAAATTAGTAACGATTGTAAGGAAATAGAAGGGCCTACCACAACTTAATTGAAGTTGGAAAACACTTTATGAAACTGTGTTAATAGCTTCATCCTGATTCTTATTTCTGCAAACTATAAAATTATTTCCAATTTCAGATCAATTATCTTTGCACAAGTGAGGATCAGAATGGGAATTGTATAAAGTGCTGTAGGACAGAATTGTGGTGAAGTATAGTAAGTATTTAACCTATACTATATTGCAATAGCACTGAATCTGTGCTAGCCTTCCTTCACATGAAATGAATATTAAATTATCTCATAAAGCTAAAAAGAAAAGGTTTTATTTGCATAAAAACATTTAAAATAATGACAAAAGCCTTCAACTTTCAAGGCTACTATTAATGGCACAAAATTACTTTATACCATAGTCCACAAGTCCAGATGGAATATGAAGATCATGCAATCTAATTTCATCCAGTCTTTGGAAGATCCAGATCAGCACTAGTATAACTGTGCCAACAGCAGTATCAAAGAACAAGAAGAAGCAAGAAAGGAATCGGATGAGATCAAGTCCTCATTCTTCTTTCACATTTAAATAATTCTTAAGTGTCAGAATATTCCCATTTTAAATTACAAAAATGATGTCACAATAAATGTGAACTTCAAAATCTGTCCACATGGATTGCAGTATGTTTACCTAGAAAATCCTTAAACTAATATACTATCACAGGAATACTAATTATTGGAGTGCAATGAAAGAAAATTCTTTTTAGTATTATGAGTCTGAACACATTGTCTGAACACATGCTGTATTTTGAATTCTGACTAGTGACAGCAAGAGGACATTATTTTTTGTAAATACTTTTTTTCTTAAAAGACCGTTTTGTTACTCACTTCAAGAGCAGAAAATAACTACAAAACCAGAAACAAATTTCTTTAGACAATAAAAATCTATTAATTGCCAGTATTCATCCTGTAGATAACTTCCTTCTTTAGCAGATAAAATCCTTTCTTACTACTCATGAACTACTTTGATGGAATACTAACAAGTACTGTTAGCGTTAACTAGAAATTATCTTGTCTACATGACAACTAAACAGTTCTGTAAGTGGTCTGGTGTAGCAAAGGGCTACTACTTTTCAACAATATATACTAGCTACAAAACCTCCTGTCACTAAATTACACTATACAAGTAAAATACCTACGGGACTACCACTATTATGGTTCCCTAGTCCTTGTCCAGCTTTTCTTAAAATTTCCCACCATCTATCCCAACTATTTATACGTACAGTATATGTAAACCTTAGGGCAATTGTGCATACACTCCAATTCCTTAACTGAGGTGGTTTCAAACAGAAAATGCAAGCATGCAATTACTAAGAGTAATCTTACTCTTGCACTGTTGAGCTGTTTTACACTTTGAGAAAACTCAGATTTAGATGTAACTCTGGTGCCCATCCTTCTGGAGATTAAATGTCATAAAATGAAAGTCCTAATATGTGGAAACCTCATCAAAAAAACAATGTGAAATGGCATTCACTAGTAAGGAAATACAGCTTGATACTCCATATTAAAGCAAAATTTCTTCTTAGTCAATGGTAAATTTTGCTAGCTGCTAACACCAAGATGTTATGATCTTATTTTTAAGGCACAAGTAAAGATGCCCAGATAGAGATACAGAGAGAAAAGATTTTGAAACCAGAAATTTAAATGTGAAAAAAACCACAAAAAAAACTAAAAACCTAAGGAGCTCTAACAACTTCTTGCCCATTTAAAAGCAATTAAACTGCTGTTTATTCATGGACAAAGCACTGAATTCTTTTTGTAACTATTTCAAGAGGAACTTTTACTTTCAGTTAGCTCTACATGTTGAAATTGTTTAGCTACCTCAGATCAAAATTTTTATTCTATTGCTCCAGTGCAATTTTCTAATTATTCATTATTACCTAACTAAAGCACATTTCTCCATATTTCTTCTTTCAGTAGAAAACAACAGTATATTGAAGTAAATAGTCCATACAGTTTTCTAAGACATAAATCTGCACATGGCTAATATTTTTTTCCATAAGTGAAAAATATAGTTACTTTAACAGACGTTGGTTCAGTAACAGCTATGCAGGTCAAAGTTATCACACAGTTTTGGATGTGAATTCAACAGCAGGATAATGACAGTTGCCAAGGATTTGTACTTGCTGTCGCTTACTACTAGTGTTGCCTGTCAAATTGTCTCTTTTTCTTATACAGAAGCCATGAAATTTTTTATGGATAGCAATTACTTACAATATACGATGAAGTACATCAGATGTAACAACCACCCTTTAGGCCTTCATTATTTGGTCGTCTCTTTGTTACACCTAGTCATCCATTTTCACCGAAATTATTTATTTATACTGCACATTTGAGAAGCATGTATTCTTTGGTTTATTTTTTCAGTACTTGTTCAAAAGATATAGTGATTTATTTTAATATTCTCCTATTTAAGTTTACATATTTAAATTTACCTTATTTTTTTTACTTGCACTTTGTGTTGGATTTCTCAAGAAAAGCATTATCTGCACAGTGAAGGTATTTTAGTTATCTACCAAAGGTATTAAAGATTAAAATAATGGCAATATCAGATCTTAACCACAATGGAGGGGTTAAGCAAATCTTATATGTATTCATTATTTGTTTGCATTGTTAAAGTATTTTTCTCCAGCCATCATATATGTTTCATATTTGTTTGCACTTATTATTGTTGCACCACCTGCATGTATGCTCCAGATAACCATATTAATATATGTTTATATTGATAGCAGAGGACATGATGTTTCATGTATTATGGTCCTGAAACATTTTCAGGTACAGGACCACATTAATATCATCATAAAATTTGTGATAATTCTAAATTTAATTTTATTATACAGGAAACTAACAGTATACATCACTTACATGACAAAAAACAAACTGCCTTCATAATATTTCACCCAACAGAGGGCAGATTTACACACATAATCTGTATCACTTTGGGAAGGACCTTCTTCAACAAATAATGCTGTAAACCTCACACCTTCCAATTACACTAAACTGTCCTCAACTCATGCAGCAGTTGGAAAAAGTGATGATCGTTTTCCTCTTATTAGGAAAGCCAACTCTTCCCCTTTTCTCCTAATACTCTTTCTAATTACAGTCTATCACAAAATTACAATCTATTCTGAGTACACCCTGAGTAATAACATAACAAGTACAGGCTGTGTGTGAAACTCATGTCCCACTAAAATAGTTGGGAATTTTGCCAAAGGCTTGAATGAAAATTTTATCCTGGATCTCTGAGTCGATGAATAGAAAGAAACTGCTTCTCCTTTCTCTGTCACTTCCCCACTGAAACCCTGGCATTCCACAGGCCTCTGGCCATGAAAGATTTTTCTCCAGTACCCCAAAAAGAAGAAAATAAACTACACTGCTCAGTTAGGCAACTGGTGCCTAACACAGAAGAAAATGTTTAAAAAATCCTTTTTGAATATCACAATAATCTGACAACATTTACTATCTCATCTTACTTAGCCAAGAAACTAGGCAGCACCCAACAGCCTCTTCTGTCTCACCCCAAATGCCAGAGAAATGGGATTTTCTTTCAGTGCCTGGAACAGACAAAGCCTACTCAATGCCTGAGGAACAAAGCTGAGACACTTTGGAAAAGAAATCAGCATGAAAAATGGGAACATACATTTCCTTGACCAAGATAAGCACTCACAAAGAAATTGATAATTGAGTCATCATAGCACAGTTTTACTAGTTAGGTAGGTAACAAGGTAAATAAAGAGCTGTAAAAGTTTGAAACTCAGGTGTCACTTATACTTGCAGAGTTAAATTGGCTACCATCTGCTCCCATGCCTTTCTGTGAAGCAGAGAAAAGAGGGTAGCAGTACCTTGGGATCTTAAATGGCTGTAAGGGCCCTGATTGCATACCCCTCCTGGGGATTTGGCTGCTGGGCTCAAGGCCAGCTTAGAGATAGCACAGCTGAGGGCTGCCCCTCCTTCCCTCTGGTGATGGTGGGGAGCTGCCAGACAGCTCTGCAGGGCGGCCTCAGCCAAGGCTGGCCTCCTTCTGGGGGAGCTGCCTTTAAGCTGAAACTCTAGTGCTCGGCCTTGCCTGAGGTGCAGCCCCACCCGCGTGGCAGCCATGCCTGTACCCATGCCCAGCCATGGGCCCTGCTGCTCTGCACTCAGGCCCTGGTCCACGGGCTGACTTCCCGGCACGGCCTGGTGGTCACCGGCTGTGTCCGACCCTGACACCAGGCCTGGTCCTGACCCCGGCTTACTGACTCGTGTTCCTGGCTCGACCTCGGCCCTGCCTCGTCACTTCGGGCTTGCCTGATGACCCGGGCTCTGGCTGTCCCCGGCTGCCATCCCGGTTGGGCCCTGCCTGGCAAAGCCCCTGCCCGGCAAAGCCCCTGCCCGGCAAAGCCCCTGCCCGGCAAAGCCCCTGCCCTGCAGCCTGGCTGCCAGGCCCAGCCCCCAGCTCCCCGACCCGCAGGGAAGCAGCCGACCCTCGCTGCACGCTGGCAAGGGCTTTCAGGACACGATGGGATCTCTTCCCTTCAATAAGTACATGCAGTATCTTGTCATTTCTAATCATTCTTATACTTTCTTTGGTACAAAAATATCATCAACCCTCCTGACTGAAATCAATTATTAACGCCGTGACTCGGCGTTCCAGTTTGCCATCTGACTGAAGAGGAAGAACTGTTACCTAAAGAGCCAAAGAAACATGAGAAGAAAAAGAAAATTATTTTACAGATTCCAGGACCACTAAGTCAGCTGCAGATGGATCCAGAATGTAGGATTCACAAACGCTGAAAGGACTAAAATTCTGAATAAAGACAAAAGTTGAAAATGAACCTGTCTGTAGGGTTTTGAGGTATTTTTCCCCTTACTTGAGTGAAACTGAGAGTATGTTATACAGAGAAAGCACAAAAATATTTTAAAGTTTTACTTCTCTTCATCTTTAGTCTGAGACTGATGCTAACAAAATATTTAATCAATCATATTTTTACAACTTACCACACAGCAGCAAATTAATCTTTGACAAATGACATGAGTGAAAAGTTACTATGGCTTTACTCACACATTTTTTGCTAATGTAGGTTGTGCATCCATGTGGCATGAAGACATTTGCAAAGTTAAGAGCTCATCGTATTTTTGAGATGATGAACATGCCATATGGCATTTTTCATGAGCACTTATTAGACTTCTGTTGCTTGCCATTTCCTGTTTAGAAGTACAGAAGATTGTAACTAAAATGAAAGCATAAGCTTTTTGTTAATAGTTAAGATTGATGATTAACCAGTGATTAGAAAATTGAACCAATCTTATATCGTAATTTTCTCTACAGCTTGTGAGAACATGGTGGGTTTTAGACGAGAGTTTCATTTGGATATATTGTGTGTATACTTTGCATATTGCTTCTTTCTGGAGTCGCAAGATTTGGAATTAAAGGGAAATTTGGAGGCTATAAATAGAGCAAATACATTCTCTGTGGACTTAGATTAATCTGATCATCTGTATATATAATAAAATCAGAAACACCTGAAATAAAGTCATACAGATTTTCAATAAAACCACCTCTGCTCTCTTGTCTTCTCTCCGTGCTGCCCTCTATCTCCTCTACCCCTACTAGAATGGAACAACTACTGTGTTTCAGAAGTTGTTCCTATTAAGATATCACCAAGAACTGAGGAGCTTTGTAATTATTTTATTCCTTTTAACAGGAAGTGTTCTTTTTTTCAGTTTAGGGAAAACAAGTATGTGATAGACCTTGAGACAAAATGACCTGAATCCAGGTCAGAATTTACATAAGCCTAAAATAGATCACTGGCTTTTGGACATATATAGTCTAATATTTTATCTATCGTTGATTGACCACACTGGTGGTCAGTTGAGAAACCCTTAAATTAGAGTTTCTTATGCATGAGAGCTGCCATCTGATGTGGAAGTTACCTGTGAGAAGGAATCTTTCCTTTTCAGTGCTATGCAAAAGCTATGCTGACAAAAAACTTACAAAGTTCTTAAAGTGAGTGCTTGCTTTAATACTGTATAAAGACCAACATTTGAATGTATGTTTTATTTTAATGAAAAGAAACAATGTACAATTTACACAGTCAGCTGTACTATTTTTCAGAGACAAGTTTGTGTTGATACCTGTAACAGCTTAGCAATCACAGTTACCAGCAAAGCTAACAGTACCAGTAAACGCTAATGCGAATCTGAAGGCGGCCTTTACAGTTTAAAAGCCAATTCCTGCAAATACTTAAAACAGTTGTTTAATACAAAGCACGTCAATGTGCACATCAATTACATCAGTGCAAACAGAAGTATATATGCTTCTTTGCAGGATTGAAGCCCTGTCGTGCATTTCTTAAACAAATGGTTATGTTTGAAGTATATATTATCATTTTCACAGTCTACAAAATGCAGACATACCACTATGTCCTACAAATCACCATGACAAAATTTAAACATTCCATTCATTGAAAACGGCAACAAAACCTTGTAATCGTACAAACTGATCCATTTGACTAGTTATGCAAAATAGGTTGCTGTTTCATCACCCTCCCATATTTCTTGAATTACTCTTTCTTCTAGATCTTTTGTTAAATAGATTTACTAATTTTTTTAGTGATAGGATTTTTTTTAACGATATCTCTGTACAGGGTCTAGCACAATAGGCCCTGAACTTGCCTGTAGTATCAATGGACAACAACCTCCTCTTCCCCCAAATCAACATTAAGGTAACAATAAGGTAATAATGTAGAACCAAGTAATTCTGTGAGCCAAAAAAAAGCCAATTATATTGCTGAAACATAATTTTAATGCTAAACTAGATGAATCTTGATATCGGTTACAAAAATCAGAAAGATATGGAAATTTTATTCAGTAACATTTATTTCTATTTGACTGGATTGATCTTCTATGACTGAGTACTATTCCTCTTTTACATATCTTAACCTTTAAACATTCATTGGTGATATGCATTATCTCCAAACAGCTTTATTCACCATGTGCTTACTTTTATAAATTTTACTCAGTCTAGCGCAATGCAATTTGATGATAATGTAATATGATGTAATGGCTAGGTGACATCAAAATGGGCAGACTTTTTCTCCTCTTAGGTCTCTTCCCCTTGTCCTGGACAAGTTCTCCATCAGCCTTCTCTGTGCTGGCACTGATGCATGACAAATCTGTTCAGCAGAGCTAAATCAGCAGAAAATTATAATTTTTTTGGTGGAATTAGATTTTTCCTCATTTATTTCCATGAATCATTTCACTGCATGGTCACATGAATGGCAGTGCTGATGCAAGGGCAGCAGGAGTACATGACTGAAGCAGGTGAAAAAGGAATGGCAGAAGAATTTTACCACTTCCAGTGGTGACTAGTCACTAGATCAGCATAGCTGTACCTTCAAACTACACCTTTCAGTTCAAACAGAAAAGACAGCTTAAGCTAAGACGGAAATATATATATAATACAGGAATATATGATGAAATGGTATTTGAAGTACAGAAACTATAGTCTTTCCTGTAATGCTAAAAGGCATTTTACAACTTGTCAGCATGCTTGGAAAGTACTTTAGTCTTTAAAGGATCCACATAATGGAAAAATGTTAATCAAAAGTATGATAAATTGTTATCTCTAAAGAAAATAAGCAAAAAGCCAATTAGCCCGGTGCTCCTCTTCAACAAACATGTGAAAACATATCCAATTATCTTGAAAAAAGCCAATTAAAATAAAATGAATACTCTAAATACCAGAACTAAATACTTCATTTTATAATTAACTTTCTCAAGAAGCTGGTTTTAACATAAACTGTGAAACACTGTCGATCTGTCATGTTTGTAAGCTTTATAGACACCACAGTTCTTGCTCTGTTGCCTTTGTGTATATTGCAGTTTGCATTAGCAAGTAACCAATGTGACATTAAACATGCCTGTTTCTGATACGACTTTTCAAACATCTGAATATTTGGTTTAAGTATATCAGAATAAAGATCAAGGTATATCAACAAAAGGCATCTTATTCAGTCTTTTCACTACAGGAATTCAAAAAAGAAGAAAGATGACATAACATGTGGCTTTATACACCTGGTTAGCAGCAAGTGACTATGCAGAATGTGAACATATGTACAAGAGGGACAGGAAGAAAAGAGGTCCTTTTGTCTGAAAAATCCACATGCAATCCAGGCATAACTGCAATTTTAATACTGAGAGAGTGGATGGGTATTAAAACTGTTCTGTGTTCTATGACAGACATGAAAAAAGGAAAGCCATAAAATGGCACTCTTTTGGAGTTGCAGAGGGATATTGAGAACAATGTGTATCACAGAGAGGTATTCCTTTCTTAGAATCTCACGGAGCATGATGCAATTTTTATTAATTAATCCTACTGAGCCTACATGACCGAGCTGAGATTGAAATGACAACGTACAAAAGCATTTACGATATAATGTACTAGCATATAACTAGGAAGAAAAATTTGATTTTTATGTATGTATAATTTAAATTTGAATAAAGTTGGACCTTGACTAAGTACAGCATAAATAATATTCATTAAAATGACCATGAGGCCTCAGCAGTAACAGCATGGTGGTATTAGCCTAGTCATGCTACCTTTTCCATTTGCAGGCAATCAGCATGGGAATGAGGCCTTTTATAGCATGACAATGTCTCATAGGAAATCCCATTATGATGAAAATGGGGATTAGAATGTACCATACTGACAAAATGTAACCAAGTAATGTTAGTTTATTGAAGAACGAGACCCTTAATTTCAAACAATAAGTGTGCTAGTAACCACCTATTGTTGGCCCAGGGAATAATTTTATAGATATACATGAAAAATTCACTTCTCAGGATTTAACACCTGAAGAATTTCTCTGCACAAGTAGTGCTGTTTCTTGCAACCTTTTTATTCCACCACTGGCCACTATCAGAAGATGAAGTATGTGCTTAACCCTGTTTGGCTGCTCTTAAGTTCTTGTGCTCATAGACCAAACCAAATTAAGACAGTAGCTTGTTGTGAGGTTTGCCACCATGAGAAAACACTCTACTCCCTATTGTTTCCTATTAGCACAGCAATTTTGGAAGCTAAAATATCATGTTAGTAATGTGATTTTTCAAATGCAGTTTGCTTAATTTATCAAGTTTGCAAAGTCAAGCACTGAAAATCCAGATAAAAGTATAAATTTGCACATGCAGGTTTTATTTGACTTTAAGTACATGGATTCTGATAGACTTAGTGACATAATCATTTTGTTTTTATGATTCCTCCAACTCACTCACTTCACTGAGCCATAAATGTGCAGGGAAATGCAGGAAGAGTGAGAATTGTCTGCTGCCCCAGATAAATTTGGTATCATTCTTGTTTCTGTCTTAAAATTCTAAACTGATACTGAATATTTTGGTCATATCAACCAAAATTTCCCAGGAAAAACAAAGTAGCCACATTTTCTAAATACCTGATTTGGAGCATCTGTGATCTGGTTTTGTAGGTTTTCAACTAACTGTAAATGAAGTCTGCTCTGAACGTAGGACATACATTATAAAGATAAGTACTGTTAAGTTAATAGGAGTTTTGTATTCCAAAACAGAACACCAAAATTCGCTGTTACTTTGACCCTGCAATCTTTGTGCCTCCTTTCTCCCTGTCTGAAAAGGAACTGATGCTATCCTTTGAACTTTCAAGACCAATGATATAAGAGTGTCATGAAGACTTATTAATTAAAGTGTGGAACCAAGTAAGATTCTGTAACGTCTGCTTATTATGGATGTTTATTATTGATGACTGCATCTTCAGAACAAAATTTGAATGAAGGTCCATGCTTTAAACAAAGAAGTCATATGAACACTCCTCATTTTTAGTAGAGGCTGGGGTCCCCTGAGAATAAGAGCACAATGAAAATAAGTGATACATTACAACACATATATACCAAGTGGGTGAAAAAAGATGAGAACACCTGGTTCTTGCTTCACCCAAGTGCATGGCTTTCAATATTGTTTTAATGCTCAAACATTAAGTAAATACTTATGGAAAAAAGTTGGACATGCATAGATATAACTCCAGTATAAATGTGGCAGGCTACAAAAGACAGATAAATTTGTTCACAGGGCACAAGAGTAAATGACATGTGGATCAGGGTTAGCAAAGTGAGGAAAGGTATGAGTATCTTTGTCGTTCCCTCAGTTAATCTATGCCTGGTTTAGGCTGATTTAGGCTGATTGACACTGCATTTTCAAGACAAAAACTAAATAATGAAATCTTTCAAATTATCATATTTGACTGAATTTTCATCCATTGATTTTACTCCACCTGCAGCACACTAGACAAGGTAATAATTTATGATAATTATATGAAAGTAGACAATTAATATTCATCACCTCTCATTTCTCATCACGTTAGATGATCAGTAATGCAGAGTAAAAATGCTGTCAGATTTCTAATTGCTTTGTAATGGGCCTGAAATAGGGAAATCGTTAAAGACAAACAATCTGTCACTTGTCTGTTACCTTAACTATCTATCACTTAAAAAAGCCCTCATTAAATACATTGCTAATGAACGACAAAAGACTGTACTCAGTGTGCCCAGATGTACCTTTTTAAACAATATTGTAAATTGCTTAAATAATTCCCAAGACGTTTTCAATCATTTATGTGGAAATTTAATGGAAAACATATATTTTCAGTGCATGTTACATCTCGTTTGTTCACATCATTATGACATTTAGTCTATCATATTCACATCTCCTGGGAGACAAAACTTTATTTTTCTTTTTACTATTGACAAATTTGACCCAATTAAAACAAATTCTGGAAGAACTTAACATTCGAATCTCTGACACCCTTCTCTTAAAAAAAAATTTAAAAAAAAATCCATTAGTTTTAAAAAATCCTACCTCTTTCAAAGTTTTTTAATATCTAGATTAAAAAAGTCCAACATTGTTCAAAGTTGAACAATAATTTTATCTTTCACAGCCAAAACACTTGTTCCCAAGAGACAGAATTCAGAATTTTCACTTACACGTATCTTTTACTGTCTACTGTCTGCTGTCTACTACAGCTCTGACAGAAAACTTAATTTGAAAAAAAAATTCTCACTCATACTGACTTAAATATTCAGAATGAAAACAGTAACCAGAGGAAGTATCAGTGAGACCCCCACAGTGAAATATTTTATTATTAATTGCCACATTAATTAATTAATTGTTTGTATTAATTGCAACATTAAAATGTTGGAAAAATGAAAAAGAACAACTACAAAATCATATAAGACAAAACATCTATCTGTGCATGACTTAAATGTGCTCAGTTTCTTAAACTTATCAAAAACAAGTAAATATTCAGTGCTTGTTTATGTCGGTTTATATCAGATGCTAAGACACTACAGCTTAAGCGAAAATGTGTAAGAAGAACTGATGTCTGGAAATAGAAGCCAGGCAAATTCAAGTTTAGAATTAGGGACAATTTTTAGGAGTAGGATGATTAGCTGTTGAAGTAGCCGTCTCACAAGTGAGGAATTTTCCATCTCTTAATATTGATAGTGAGACAGAACTTACTGGGCTCAGAACAGTCCTGCAATACATAAAAATTCAGACTAAGTGATCTAGTGCTTTCTTCAGATTTTATTCCCATGAATCCTATTTCTTCTCAGTTACAAGAAAAACAAGAGAACAGAGAAGACTATGCTTTCAGAAAAACATTGATTAAATAAACAAGTGAGCTAACAGACTAATTCGGTGTAGTGCTTTGTATCAAGAACAGCACTACAGTGTATGCTGAAGTTTAACAAACATGTGTTGTCCAGATAGGGTCATATTTGTCCAGATAGGAATTATACTAAATAGCTTTGCCTTTCCAATTATAAAAAAACTTTTGTTGCCAAGAACTGTAATTTCTCAAATATTGTGAATATTTTAGATGCTAAGTAATCTTAGAAAGACTTCCTTTTTGATTTTTATATAACCTGTGTATCACTCTTTTGTACACATATATAGCAATATAAAACCAATACAAAACAAAAAGCTAAAAAAAGCTTTACTACTCTGAACAACACTTTGAAAAATACAAGTTGTCTTCAGAAGTAAAAAAATGTAGTTAAAAGTCAAAACATCTGGATGTTTCAGCAGTTTCTTAAAATAATAAAATAACAAGGGGCTGGTCCATCATTTGTACTCATCTTTCATTGTATTAATATTTGACAGAATAGTCCAGTTAATTCCTTAAATAAGTCTTTCCCTATACTTCTATAGCAACACAGCACCATACTATGTGACAGTATTAAATAAAGCATCTATTAAAATGTTAAATATTTTCACAAATAATGTTTAAAAACACCAACCTATAAATAAATTATCTTACATTAAACAAGAGAACAAAACTTTTTAACATATTTTGGTGTCCAGCTCCAGTGAAATTAATAGCACCTGTACATACTTAAACAATGATTTGTTTAAGATACTTAAGCAACTATTGAAGCCCAATTTCTTACAGACTTGGGTCCTATTACCTCCCATTCTGGGACAACAGTCCAGATCTTCTCCATTACTTCCTTGTCTGTCTCCACACATCCTAGACTTTCATGGTAGGTTCCCTACATGTGCCATCAGAAGAGGAAAAAGCAGTAAATCCAATGGCTAGTTTGAACTATATGCTGATTTACCATCCAGTAGCTGTAGAAAGCAAAAGGTAGTGTTTGAGTTCAGTCTGTTTTGTCCTGCTCTCTCTCCCCTACATACCCATTTGATTTTAACAAATCTTGAATTAACTTAGTTTTGATACCCGTAGGATAAAACATTATCAAATTGGCTTGAGATTGATCAACAACTTCAAGTCATTAAGACCAGACAGAGTGCAATGAGTTAAGAATAACCCGAATGTAACATTGTAATTTCTGAAACTGGATAGATTAAAATTAAATGAGAAACTATGACGCAAAGATTATAATACCAGATAAAGCCAGATAATCCTGCAGTGATTTAATTTCATAGTTTATGTATTTTGCAGCCCATGAGCACCAAACTGTTACATTAAACAGCCTATTTTCTTTTACTTTGGCAGGATTGCTGAACATGCACAGAAAAGAATGAGTGCTTCACGCCCAAAATTGTTCCACTGACTTCAGAGATAATTTCTTATCATTTATAGTTAATTTTATATTGAATAACTAATTACAGATAATTATACTATTGGATACAAATGCTCAAAATCTCTCAAATAATTCTGGGTTTAAACTACATTATGAGCTGGCTTCAGGCACCAATCCTGTAATGAGTTAAAATGGAAAAACTCTATATGCAACATTTAAGAATTTTGTGCGTAAAGGATTCTATATGCAACATTTAAGAATTTTGTGCGTAAAGGATAAAAATGGATATTGTAAATTTATCCACTCTGTAAGAGGATATTAACCATATGTGGTAAAATCATAGGTGTAGTAACCAGTCTCTAAGACATCACCACGTCTTTTACAATTTTCCTTTTAATTTTCTCCCCTTCACAACAGCAGCACTTGTTCACATATCAGCCCCAATAAATGGCTGAGGGGAATGCATCAAGTACTGTAGGCCACTCCAAGTTATATGTGGGCTGATTACAAGACAAAATGAAGACAGTAACTCATGCAACCATACTGAAACCTTTGCCTGAGAGGCAAATTCTAATTTCAAAAGGGACTATGTAAATTAGCTCATACTTGATACATCTTATCTATAATTCAATGACTTAAGTGAAATATATAATCACAGAATCACAGAATCACTAGGTTGGAAAGGACCTTCAAGATCATCAAGTCCAACCATTAATCCAGCACCACCACTCTGACTCACACTGGTGCTGCAGAAGTTAACACTGCATTGACAGAGGGAGCTGGATCGTTCCAGGGCTCATACATGTGCTGCTCAAGTGCAAAGACAAGTCTCTTTCCCTTTTGACAACTATGGACACTCATGTTACAAATTTGACCTCACCTACAGTAGTGTAGAAAAGGGGAAAATACTAACCTACTCACTATTTTGTAAAGACGTTGATAACCAGGATAGGCAAAAATCACACTGATGCACAGGTCTTGAGTAGTTTTGTAGATTTTATGTTTTTCTTACCTACTCAGAAAGTCTCTTGCTTCTCTACTGCCCGTGCTAAAGTTTAAATACATTCTCCGTGTTTATTGTTCAGCCCTGATTGTCCCACAACCCTTCCTGCACTGGTGGTTAATGAGAACAATATGCCAGGAACAACACTCACGGCTCTTCCCACCGATATCTGTACAGCCTGGCTGCTGCTCTACTTAAACAGTTCAAAGGTTATGAAAAATGACAAAAAGTTTCTTTAATTCTAACATCTCGCATAAAAATATTGTCAAAGAAAATATACTACACATTTAAAGGTATACTGTGAACTGAGTTTGTGAACTGGACTAATGTTTAAGGAATTTTCTAAGTAGGATTGACTGACATTACATAAGCTGAAGTCTACAGCACCAACCTAAGCTTTTTTTTTTTTTTTTGTATGAGGAAATGTCTTTACATCATTAAAAGTCTGCTTCCTGAGCTTAATTTTTTTCAGTAAGAGGATGTTCTTCCTTCCCCTTTAGGACAAGTACTTTCTAGAAAGAAACTATGATCTTTCTCAGCTCACAGGGTCGGGACACCTTGTACAGGAGGCGACAAGGAGGCAGGATAGTCACTTATATGCCCGCGGTTTTTTCCCCAGACACACGCTGCCCCGAGGAGCTGGGCAGAGGGAACCCGACAGCGTGTGTCGGCCATACGCCGAGCCGATCCCCGGGATGCCGGCGGGCCCGTCTCCCGCTCCCTCAGTGCTCGGCGGGCCCGCATTTCCCCGGTGCCGGAGCTAATCTTTGCCTCCGGGGCGCGGGAGGCCTGCAACAAGGAAAGGCAAAATGCACCCGATGCGCCTCGGGTCTTCCTGCACCTGGAGGTGGAGTCCCTGAGGGGAGAGGAGGTGTCGGGTGGCCCGGACTCCCGCGCAGCGAGCGAGGGAGGGCGGGAGGGCAATAGGGACTGCGGTAGCTTCTCGCACCTGGAATCGGAATCTCTGAGGGGAAAAACGGGGGTGAAAAGACGTTCCCGCTCGCCCCGGGCCGGGAACGAGCGCTGGAGGGCGGCCGGGGCCGATACTTACAGAGCCCGGAGGCCGCCTCGCAGCTCCGGAGCACCGCCGGTCGCCATGGAGACGGCGTCGGGCCTCGGCCACGGCCCCGCTTCCTCCCGGTGCCAACGCCATTACTGCCCGGGTAGAAACAGAGAAGGAGGCCCCGTGAGCCACATGCACCGCTGCCCCCCGCCACGCTAAAGACTCAAAGCGCCACGCGAAGGGACTGTTTCCCGCCGGACAAGTTACCCGGCGCACCGGCCGCTACAGTCGACGGGCCGGCGGTGTGGGGCAGGTGGGTGCTCGCTCGCTGTCGCCTGCAGGGTCTTCTGATAGGAGGGGGGCGGCGGTCTCGTGCCGCTGTCCGTTGGCGCTAACGGCCACGGCCGATCCTCGCGCCCAAGCCCCCGTGCTGAGGCGGCGGCGGCGGGGGGCCTCCGGCAGGGCCTGGCGCGCTGCGCGGGGCCCGCGACCGGGCTCCGACGGCCTCCCTGGCCCCCCTCCGCGGGTCCTGCCGGCCTCTTCCCGCTGTCCGGGTCCGTGCGTCCCGCCGGCCGCCGCGTCGGTCGGCGCGGAGCCGTTGCTGTGGGGTGGGTCCGCAGTGGCGCAGAGACCGCTTCGTCCTGGGCGGTGGGCTGGGGCGGGAAAACGTGGCCCCGGCGGCCCTGGTGTTTTCGCCTGTTTTTAAAAACCCTTGTGGGTTCCCTCGGGAGAAAGGGGTTTTGGTGGAGAAAGGTGTGGAGTCGGAGGGGTGGGCGGGCGTGGTGCTTCTCCAAAGGAAGAGGGGGGGCTATTGTGCAGTCTAGTGTGCCCTCTCTCCGCTTGTAGCTCAGTTAGAAGAACATGCTTTTCTTCCCCCGTGAAAAAGGGTTCATTCTGAAGTATGACGGTAGTCACCAGAAACCGTTTTTAGTGATAAAATGGAAAAAAAATCCTTTTTGTTTTTTTCGACAATAGAAAAAGACTGACAAAGCTTGCGAAACTCTTCCCTACTGGGAGACAGTGTAATTTCCTGTCAGAAAGTTCAGTATAAATCTGCTACTACAAGCTTGGAGTTTAAGTATACTAAAGAATTTGCTTGAAGCTCAAGCATTACTGTGCTATTATTGGCATTTAATTCTCCTGTTTATTTTTTCATTCTGGGTGATTAGCTTGATGATAGATGGCCAAAAATAGAAAGCACCCAACTAGTTAGATTTTTCTTGGGGACCTGTGCTAATATAAGCTTTTTAAAATTTTTTTTTGTTTTATATGCTCTTCTAGTTTAGTATTAAAAAAGTTAAGCCTTCTTACCCAGCAGGATGAAGGAGGGTCCATACTGTGAATATCATGGTGCAAAACCTGAGCTGTATCTTTTTGTTCACCTTGCATGCATCTCATTCCAGAATTGACAAACTGACACACTTTTATGTGCTAAGTGCAGTATTGCTTCAAAATAAAAAGTGCTTATTTTAAGAAGTGTATATATATAAAAAAAATCTATAACACAGGTAGATTCAAAATAGTTCAGACAGTTAAAACAAAATGCTTTTAAAGGAGTATGGACAGCTTCTGAAACATGATATACTAAGGAACTGGGACAGGAAATATAGCATAACTTAAATCACGTATGACAATCTATGGCGTGGAATGGCTGTGTGAATTAAGCTGGGTTTTTTACGCTATAGATCTTGTGTAGGGGTATAGATGTGCAATGTGTTTCATGATTCTTTAGCTTGTCACATTTCCTCATTTTTTGCTTTTTCTAACTGTTTGTCTTTCAAATTGTAATTATGTTCATTTAATTTTCTGACACAGTGCTAAGAAAGTAATTTCAAAGCCAGCCAGACTATGGCCTTTGAAAGGATAACACAAAAGGACTGGTACAAAATCCTGGGTGCAAAGCCATCGGACAGTCCAGCAGAACTAAAACAGAAGTACCAAAAACTTGCTTTATTAGTAAGTATGTTTTTGTTATTCAAGATGTACAAAAATAAATTTTATAAGCCAATAAGATAAAAAATGCAGGTTTTGTTTTTCCTTTTTTTTATAGATACAATTAATCACAGTGTGTTTATGATATCAGTTCACCGAGGATGGTTTAAGTTTGAAATAAATATCTGGAGTTTATGAGTTACCATTATGTTTCACAAAGAGGGGTTGTGTTGTTCTGATTCCAAAACACTGATATGTCTCCTAGCTTTACTAAACATTCATGAATGTTTAGGGTTTTTTTAATTTATGAGTCAAATACTTGTTCATCAGGTGCTGGATAATCAGGCATACAAGTGAAAGAAGGTCATTGTTTGTAGCATGTAATCATGAAATGTGGTAATTGATACTTGTGGTATTTACTATCATGCCTGTAGTTACAGTGTGCTGAATGCAACCCTTGAATATATCAAGACCAGATGCAAATAGCAAAAAGAAGTTCTTCCTGATAATCTGCCGTAATGGAATAGAAAATGTATAGGAGGAAAATATATTAATACCAATTTTATTTGAAAGTTTCTGGTGCCTTTTTGTGGAGTCATGTTTTTGGTCATGCATTAAGACTTTATGTTTCGTGAATTCTCTTAATTTTTCCTGTACTCCTGGTATACCTGTATAATCTCAGAGCTTTACCAGATTACTTTGTATAATTCTTGCTTCTGTTTTACTCCTTCCCCTGAATTCAGGCTTTTTGATCAAAAGATGCTTTGGCCTGGTTTTCTGAGGAAAATGGGTGTATTTTTTTGACATTGTTGACCATTTTCAACCAAATTTGATAGACAAATAGACGTTCCAAGGTAACTGAATTCCTGTTTCTTGAAAACTGGCAACCTGGTAGAGAAGAAGGAAGAAGGTGAGCAGAACTCAGTTTTTATATGTTCCTTTAGGTAGCTGCAAGCTAGACTGTCAGTATTGGCAGGGCATTAGGGAGCACATGCACAGCTAATCTTGCTTGGTTTGAGGTGTCAGAATGAGCGTGATAAGAAGTTGGGATTTTTAAGTGAGGTGAAGAGATTAACAAAACTCCCCTTGACTGGCAGAGGTGAAATAAATTCATGGGTTGGTTGGTTGTTTATTTCTAGTCCCAGTGAAAACTGTTTTAAAGGTCATTTCACCCATATGAAATGTGTTCCAAATTTACAGATTTTGATACTCTTCAGTTGGATTTGCTAAGCAATCCTGCTGTACATCTACTCCTTCTCTGTGCTTCTTACTACCTTTCTTTGGAACTGATCTGTGTACTTAGAGTCTTAAGTTTCAACACTTTACAAGAAGTTTGCATGCAAATATAGGAAATAAACCCTTTGGTCCTCACTATTAAACATTAGAGAATCAATGTAGGAGAGTGCTTCGGAAACCAAGCTTCTTAGTTGCACTCTTAACAGAAATAGTTTTTTTTTTCTTGGACCTGCTAATGTTTTTGTTTTACTAAATTACTAATAAAATGTGAACAAAATATTAATAATTATCTATTTCTTCTTAAAGAAAACAATAGGGGGCCACAGTGTAAAATACCTCTTCTGTTCAGATAGGGGGCTAATTTAAACTGAATACTGAATGGAATTAATGTGCTTCTTTCATTATGAATCTATATGTAATAATGGTATTAGAATCATATGTAAAGTATTGTTCAGAGCTGTTTGCCACAGAACTGAAACTACGTAGTGCCTTTTCTGTACGATTTTTTTTTAATGAAACTGACCCATTGTGTTTTAGCACTGTGCTTTCACGTAATTATTTTGAAGTGTATAAAGTGAGAATTGTTGGCATTTACCACTGTCTGTTTACATCTGTAACTGTAGTTTTAGAAGATGAAAATACTATTTTAATGTATAAGCTTTTCTTTAGAACCTGTGTGTTTCTAAACTAAATGGTTAGTGCTCTTCATTTGATAAGTCAGCGAAAAATGTTAGAGAAAATGAAGATATGTTTGTTTTTTTCTTTTACTGTTCAGATCAGAATTCTTTTGCTATCTCTGATGGATCTCTCTGAAAACCCCCGCTGATGTTTATCTGTAGGTGTTTTCTCCAAGGCAGATCTGCTGCTTGTCTGTTGTTGTTACCATATGTCCTATCTCTATTCATCTTTTTCTTTTAGCTGAACTGTTACAGACTCTACTTGTTTTTCCCCTTACTAATACAGCATCTAGCAGAGTCAGTCTATAGTCTGTAAAAACATGGTGGTAATAAAACAACAATTATTTTTATGCACCTTAAAAACTAATTGGCTATAGGAGCGACTGGAGACTACAGTACATTCCTTCACTAAAAGTTGTTCATATAGCACATACTGGAAGTTATTGCCGCAGATGTTGAGTCCAAGGTGTTACATGGTTGTAGGAGTAGTTAGGCGTTCATGAAAGAAAAGTCTACCATGGCATGTTAACACAAAAAAATACTCTCTCTGATTCAGAAATCCATGAGCTATGGACTTCTGAATATTGGTGGAATATACAAGGGCGTTGTGGTTGCATGCTTGTCCTATCCTGATACTATTCCCTAGGCATCCACTGTTCATTGTTAGTAAAAAGCATAGCACTGGATGGACCTCTCATCTGTTGTGCCCTATTCGTATGAAGAAACTCCCTTGCTCCCCAAGTAAAGCTTGTACTTAGAGCTCTTGGCAGCTTCACGCCTCTCACTGACAAAGTGCTCATTTGGGTTTTCTAAAGCTATTGTTGGAGATGGTGGTGGCAGAAGTAGTAGTACTACACGCAGGTGTTTTTATGTGCCGTGGCAGCAGTCAATTATCGGAATAACTCCAGTGTGGCAGCTGGAATAGCAGATGAGTGCAGCCGTGTATTGCCTGTTAAAAGATTTCATGACAAATTACATGGTCAGTACAGAAACTTTTCTGGCTAACGTGTAGCAGCAGAAGTTAACCTCCTGAAGAACTGTACTGTGCTGATGATCTTAAAATCCAAAAGTTTATAAAGCAACTCGCATCCTGGATACCAATTGCAGTTAATATGACATTCATTCTGTGGTCATGAATATTCTGATCACAGAAGCTCATTAGCATCAAACATAATAGACAGTGAATTTTATTTTTAAACATAGTTCTGCTGTTAAAATAAAAATGGCAAATGTCTGAGCCCAAGCCTTCTCCAAATGATCCCCAATGCTTCATGTTGAGCATTTGCTTTTTGCCATCTGCTATTTTCTGTATTTGTCCACACACGTATGCTTAGCATCTTGGTTGAACAGGCAGATGTAAATTTCCAAAGCTAAAGAGTTGGAGATCTTGCCATATGTCATCCAAAAGACATTTGTAGTTAAATTTGTATTTGTAGTTGACATATTTGTAGTTAAATCTCAGGACTGTCCTTAATAATACAAAGTGGTATGTAATTAAAAATGCTTGAATTGGAGGTTTGTAAGAACTATTTCATAAGAGTGAGTTCACTTAAAACTGATTTTTAAAATATAACTTGTTTTTGTGAATTCTAACGAATTGATGATGGAAGAGGTTAATAAGTCATCATAACAAATAAAACTGTACATATGCATCCTACTAGAGTGAATAAATTTACTTACCATTTTGCCATATTTTGCTTTGCTGTACTTATTTTTTGCCATTTGGACAGGTCACAACCTATATTGCAGTGAATTATTTTACTACAGACAATGTCAATTCTGTGTTTAAGAATACTATTAATTTGATACAGAAAACAGCACAAGTTTGGCCTAAAAGTAGTGATATTTTTTAAATTGGTATTTCTTTACTTCTTGTCTTCTAAATATTTAAGTAAAAGTTCATATTTATAAAACTTCCTTGCAACTTAATGAAACTTCTTTTTTTTAATTTTGTGTACTCATGTGGCTGTGATACCTGGGTCATCTTAATGCTTTATTATTGTAACAGTCAATAGAAGCTGATGTCGACAGACTTTTGAGCACGTGTGTGACACTGGCAATTCTATAAATTGCTTATTTCTTAGTTTTAAAACAAAATCAAACTTCTGTGTATGCTGGTTTATACTCCAGTGTCTAGCACAGAGCTTCAGCCAGTAGTTCAGGGAGGGCAGAGAAGGGGATTAGAAATGTGTATTTTGTAACCGGCATAGCTCAGTGCAAAGATTCCTAGATTGCCTGTTTTAAGTTCATGCTAAAGGGCTTTCTGAAGCACAGAAGACTTGCAGTTTCCATCACTCTGAAAAGCATCACAACAGATTTTAAGAATTAATACGTTGTCTAAGTAGTAGCAGCGTGGTCTTTAATCTTCTGTCTTTGGAAGGTGCTGATGGTTTTGAGATATTTGGGATATATACAGCTTTTTTATCCACAATTACATACACAGTTGTTTCAACAAGATTTCTTAAATGGATAAACAGGTTTTATGCTGTATACTTAAGTTTTTCAAGGGATCCATACAGCTTTTAGGAAGGACAGTGCTTATGTTCCATTTCTGAATGGGGATAAAATTAAAGTAACAAAAATAGGATCTTGCGGGAAAAAGTTTACACCATCTTGTTATTGGCACGATTTTTACATCTCCTTTTGGTCTAGCACTTCGTGGTCAAAGAATGAGTTGCCAGATTGTATTCAGATTTTCATGTTCTGCTCTATATCTGAAAACTGTTTTTTACAGGGAATAAAGTTATCAAACACATAAGCTTTGTCTAGCTGAAAATCGGGTGTCTGTTCCTGTTGATGCTGATATTATGGGATACCTTTCAACCGGAAAAAAATTATTGTTGCAGGAAAATTATATGCTGCTGTTACAGTGTGTGCCGTAATCTTAAAGAAAATCCATGTAATTTGAGCAAGGAGTATGCAGGAAGCTCTTATTTTTAATATGGTAAGGAAATGAAATGTACCATTTAACACATAGTGTTAGAAAGATTATCTTTTTATCAGAAGGGGTGGTGTGTGTATATAAATACAAAGGTGATCACTTAATCTGTTTGAAAGAGTAGAAAATCTGAAAACAGAGCATCAGGCATAGGTGAGAATGACTCTTAGCAACAATAAAAAAGGACATTAATAGAATTTTAATTTAATGAAGCAAAATAACTTCAAGAAGAGATTGTTCCATTGAGCCTGCATAGAAGAAAGAAATCTGTCTTTCTGGAGAGAAAAAAAAAATCTGTTGTAACTTATCAGATTTATGTACACATCTAAATTTTGCAATCACAAGAAATGCAGAGTGTATTTCTATAAAAGATGTGCTTCCATGATTGTTGTCTTAAAGTTTGTTCCAAAATAAATTCGATGTTATTCTTGAAATCACCTGCCTACTGAGGAACTTCTTTTCATGCTGAGTTTAAGCTGAGAATTTGAATCTTTAAAGTGAAAATACCTTGAGCTTTGTATCAGAAGTTTCATACTAAGGCTTTTCATAATTAGAATTGTCGTGTGTGTATTCTTTTTTTTTTAATAACCTTTGCAGGTTTTTTATTTTTTGTTTGAAGAGCAGCATACTTGTTAGAGATACTTAACAGATCATCTTGCTTGGTTAACTCTAGTTTCGGCTAATTCTAGTTTCAGCTAACTTGTAGAAAATGAGTTTTGTAATTTGACAGTATAATCAGAACAATTTCAGGGAAACCTGGTTGTAGCTTGACCAAAGTTAATATAATTGCAACGGAGAGAAAGATCAGCCACTAAGTTTAATACAAAGGACTATTGTTTTGATGTTCTGGGTAGTTTTATTTTGAGCTGTTCTTTACACCTGATTTACTACTTATGACCTTAATAAAATACAAGGGGGCATATCTTCAAGTTGGGACTTGAGAAATTGGTTATTAGCTTATGTAGTATATAATGAACCTCAGTGTTACAGAAGTCACTAGCTCAAACAGCTTGATTAGCCAGACCATGATCATGCTGATGTTCCTTCTGCTGTTTAAGCTATGAGAGCTTTTGCTCAATTCATCTACGTCTTTTTTTGTGTGTGTGTGCTTTTTTGTTTGTGTGTTGTGGTTTTTTTTTTTTTTCTTAGACCAGAAGAGGTCTTGTCATATTGAGTAGTAAGTCTGAAGAACAGGCACTTACCCTGCAATGATCATATTGCAGTAACGGGAACTTTTCTCAATCTGAATGGTATCGCAAATTTGTTGCACGTGTCAAGATGGCACTTAAAAGCCAGATGCCCTGGAGATGCGTGATGCTGCCACGTGCAGTGATACCGACTGCCGCAGGTGAGGCGAAGCTCCCGCGCGCTCAGTCGGAATTGTGCGAAGATGTAATGCTGGCGGCAGTTGGGCCTTGGGCCCTACATGCGCTCCTTAGGGTAACCGGCCAATGGGAGTGTATATTCTACATAATTAGGCAGCTGGCTAATCAAATGAAATGCAGTGATTAGCCAGCTGGTGCTCTGATTGGTCAGCAACCAGCTGGAAGGCGTACGCCGGACACAGCCTATGCAAGAACAGGCTGGGGAAGGTAGCCTGACTTGGGGAAGGGAGCTGGGGGGGCAGAGAGGTCATGGGTGTTGGTGAGGAGGAAAAGGCTGTAGTAAGGTATCGAAGCAGGACATAAGACAATATTGCTGTGTAGTCTGCAGAACTCCTTTATTAGAGGTGTGTGTCTGCCATATCTCAGTTTATGTGGAGCGATGTCTCACTTTTTATTACTTTATAATGTGTAATTTTTTTATATTGTTTTTTGAAAATGTAGGTGAGTTTTAATGGTGTGAACATCCCTACAGCAGAAAGTTATTTTTAACTGTTATGTAGAATATTAGAAAAGCTGTAGCATCACAAAATAAGCTGGCAGATAAGTAATATATTACTTATCCTGGTAGTTCAGCCAGTTATGGAAGTAATGTTAGTTTGGAAAATTATTTCTAAAGGTAATGTTTACTTACTGGGTGATTGTCCATAGTTTGTTATGATAAATAGCTTCTGATACTTCATCCTCTGTAGTTTTAAGGTACACACACAGAACAGAATGGGCATCAGGCAACTGAAACGAGAGATTCAGCTAATGTGTGCTTGGCCTTTAATGTTGTTTATGCTCTGCAAAGGAATCCGGAATCTGATGCCTCTCTTGAACGTTTTGTGCACTGATTATATAAGTTATTAATTGTAACAATATATTAAGAACAGAATCTACGCTGTCTTTGGTAGACTTTTTGTGAAAGGTCTTCCTTCCTTATAAATATTCACTGTGCCCTGAGGAAGTATAAAATTAAAAGTTCTGATTCAAAATAAAATCTTATTACATTCCATAAAGATGTTTCTTAATATTTGTAAGTGTTCTTTCAGCACCTTTGAAGACACATTCGAGTAGTTTATATTGCATGGTGTGCTTTTTATCTCATTTCTGAAGTGAGACATCTGAAATAAAAATCATGTAGCAAAAGCTATGAATTAAAGCACAAAGAAGGAAGCTCAAAAGACTGGCATAATGTTTTCATATACATAAATGTTCTGATTATTCTGATGTTTGAGCAGCCACAGTCAAGAGTACCTTGAGTTGAGTTGTTCAACAGTTTCAAATCAGACTTTTTATTTGTCTACTGTTGACATTTTAAGCATGGAGTCAATCATTTAAAGAAGCTATAATCCCAGAACATGAGTTTGAAGGATAATAAATATTAAGGGTAGAATCAATCACCTTGTAATAATTGTTTATATAAGGATCTCTTATTGCTATTAAATGAAACTGACCACATTTGTGCTGAATCAGAATAGTTATTAGATTTTTAAAATATCGTCATATGATGTAGTACCTTGAAAAGTTTAGTGTTTTGGGGACTTGTGTTTTGTGGCGTTTTTTAGATTTAAATAAATTATCTGTGTAATTTTGCCTTATGTTTAGAAATTTCCATAATAGTTATATTACGTATTTTAAAGTAACACATTCCTTTTTTCCTTCATCTTTAAACACTTTAGAGTCAGCAGATCACCCATGTGAATGATATTAAGAACTGTCCCACCCTCCATGTTTTATCTTTTCCTTGCCTCGGTTGATCATGAATGCTTTCTCATCTCACACTGAGCCCAGTCAGGAGACATAAGCTCGTTTGAACTGATTTAATGCAGAATTTAATTCTACACCTGAAGGACTGTCTTGTAGGACACTTTGTAGATAGCTTGGATTATTATAGTAAGAAAATTCACGTTTTTTGTTGTAGTCTGCCAGTTATTTGGATAAGCTATCTGTCATTTAATTTTCAGTGTGTCAAAGGTAATACTTTAAGGCTGAAAAGTCAATAGTCAGATATTTTTAAAACTTGACCCTTCGTTGTTATTCCCAATAGATTAACAATGTAAAAATTCAGAGTTTGTGTTGCTTGGATTTATGACCTAAGAATGTCCATGGTCAAAGAAGGTAAAGATGAACCAGTTTTCTTAGGAGCATCTTAGATAAACAATTTTCTTTTCTTGACATAAAAGTTAAATAGTAACTAATTAAGTGCTTGAGGAGAGGCTGAACAAGTATTCCTCATTTAAGAGGTACTTACCTTCTGCCAGAGCATGTTAGCAATCCAGTATTAGTTGATACTGCTACAGAAGAGCAATACAAAGTACAGGCTTGGTAGGATTCTCTCAATGTAACTATGGCTTCTGTAAACTTTGCTATTGCAACTCAGGTAATGAAAAGTACTGGAAACCTTGGATTGCTGGGTGATGACTTCATCTGTATCTCTTGACTACCCCTTCCTACAATGGGAAAGTTCTGTAAAGGTTAAGACAGTCTATATAGAATGCTTTTTAAATATCATTGGCAAAAAGATGAATAATAAATTTTGTTAAGTGAGCATAGTATACTATTGTCACATGATTTCCTTGAGTCATCTGGGAAGTATGGTGTTTAAATAGTTATGAGGGTACACTGTCAAAATTGTTTCCTTACTGCAAATGGAGAGATGTGCCAACCTCAAATTAGAAGTTAAATTAACACCAAACTAGTGATCAATCCAGATATAAATACATCCTTTAAGCCATCAGTGTGAGTAAATCCAATCCAGACTAGATGCAAAGTTTATATGGTTTTGTGGATTATGTTTGGAATTGTTTTGTCACTATGGGTATGAACTTTTGAAATAATGGAATGCTCATGTGGTTTTTTGGTTTTGTGGGTTTTTTTAAATACTGGTGTGATGTCCATGAAGTGAAGTGTTTATGCAATAGTCATAGCATATTTCATGGCCTCTGATTTTAAGTTTTGAGACTTCTCAAGATGCTTTAGACTTACTTGGCATTGCCACAGATATGAAAATATTGTCTATACAACAGGCTGTGGTGCTTCTGTTTTTGTTAGGATATGATGTGATATGTTTATTAATGTATCTCTCAAGTTAAGCTGCCTCTTAAAAGGTAGGTGATTTCTTCACGGGTTTTGTACCTGAGTCTTTTTTAAACTGAGTGCTAAATACTCTTTGTATTTAGCATTTTATGTCCATTTTAGAAGTTATAATTTGGCTGGCGCCTAACCTGTTATCCTAAGATCATGAGTGGCTTCAAATGCTGTAGAGATTCTATATTGCTCCTAGAGATAGGGAAAGCTGAAAGAAATATTTTCAAGAAAACATAAAAACAAAACCACCTGCAACTTTTGAAGTGTTATGCAAGTGTTACAGTTAGGTCACGAACAAATAATTTGTTACAACACAAAAACCCCCATGTTTTGTGCTCAGCAGTCCTTAGGAAGTTGTGAGGTATCAAGGTAGTTGACTTTCTTAGCCTACAGAAAGGTATTCATCTTGCAAGTCACGGTGCAAGCTGAGGACTACTGCTGCCTGTCCCTGCCCTTCTGCCAGATGTTACACAGCCAGGAAAGAGCATCCTGTGGGTTCTCCTTTGTGTATGTGTCAGCTGGAAAAGTTCATGCCCATTTTTTCAGAAGTTTAAGCAACCCTGGGTTTTTTTTAATAATACAATAGAGGATTCTGAGTTTTGCTTTCACATGAAAGTAGCATTTGCCTAAACTTGTGTCCTAACCATTTCTGTAACTGGCATTATTTTATGACTAGGGCCACGTTAACCTTTGCCTAAACAATAGAACATCACTTAATGTGATGTTTAACAGTGTAAATTGTGAGCACAGGGACCAGAAATTTAAAAGGAGCTTTTAAAATTCCTTTTTGTATTTTTATTTTTACCTTTATACTCCTGTAAATTTTAAAATGCTTCATTTCTTTCCTTCTTTCCTTTGCTAGTTTTTGGTGGGTTTTTTATTGCTTTATCTTCTTCTGTGTAGCGTAGTTTCCAAAAGGCTTTTTAAAGTAGCTTTTGAGGCTCTTGGGTGGCTCTTCATAGGAAAATAAGGAGCCATGGAAGCAGAAGAAAATGAAAGAGAAGCTATTTGTAAAGATGTACTTTCTGGTAACCATAGGTTCTGTTTCCTCTCCTCATTTTCATACCTTCAATAGATAAATTAATCTTTGCTTCTATTTATACAACACAATTGATTTGCTTTTTTATTGCTAAAAACTGAAACTTTTGCATTTTATTTCAGCATTAAGTTTGTTCAAGAGCTGAAAAGGATAAGAAGTCTGAACACTTAATATGAAAGTTATATGAGGTAATTACTTGTTTTGTTGGGTTCTTCTCAGTCTAATGGAGTTAGATCTTTCCAGAGACTGGGGAATAGGGGGTGAAAGGACTAAGAGTTTGTTACTTAGGTTTCTATTAGATGGACTAGTTATTGCTGCTGCAGAAATGCAGTCCGTTTCCCTTGCCAATGCAATAGGTTATCTTTCTCATCTTGAGAAAATTTTCAAACAAGAATCTGCAATTGCTTCTTTTTGCAGGGTGAGCTGGAGTGCTTTAAAGTAGCAGATTCATGGAGTGTTACCTTGAACAAAGCAGAGACCTACTGTCAGTAGTTAAGACCAGTAAGAGAGTGTAGGGTCAAAATAATGGTATCATGATACTACAGCACTGTGATAACAGCAATTACATTAGGAAAGGATTCTGGTCATACATAATATAATCTTTAGACTTTAATAATTTACTGCAGAAAATAAAGTATTTTTAATTAGAATTTACTTCTTGGTGTAAGACCAGATCTGCAATGACAGGACTTTTACAAGTAGCATCAAATTGAAAGTGGCTGTTTCCATGGAAGTTGAATTTACTTCGATAAAAGTATAGTCATATTTACAGTGGCAATCCTGCTGCTACTGCAGTTAAATACATAAAACAAGTATGCAAAAGATGGGGATTTTGGCAGAAGACACTAAGTACAGAGAAGGAAAAGCGGATCTCTCTTCAGATTTTTCAGGTGGCTCTCAGCTCAGATTCATGCCCAACTTGACCAAAGATTAAGATTTTCCAGTGAATAATAGAACCATTCCAAACTCTGGTCAGAAATTAAGGTGTGATTTAAATGTGAAAGAGGATGTTGTGGTGAAATTCTTGGCTTAATCAGAGAGAAGGTTGAGGAAGTTTAAAGTATGTTTAAGCAAGATGCAAATCAGTGAGCTTATGACAGTGTAATTTATTCTGTGGGTTTTTTTAATTGCACTTTAGATGTCTCTAGTAATTTTCAGGAATTTTCAGGGCTGGATTGGTAGTATCATTCTCTGTTTTTACTGTGCAGCTATTAGTGAATGCTAGTAATGTGGTCTGCATAACTGTTGCATATTGCTGTGTACATTTAATCCCAACTTATTTTTTATTTTGTCTGTTTTTAAAAGAAAGCAAGTTGGGTTGGCTGTGAGTGTTTTCTTTTAAAATTATTAATTGGGTGATGAATACCTAAAATGTTACAGAAAAATTCCTTTTTCCTCCTTTGTGCTGTCTTGAGGATGCTTTGCTGCAAATACCTTGAGTCACAGAAAATATTTCGTCATAGTAACAGGTATAGCAGCAATAATATTGTCTGAAATATTTCTATTCTGATGGTTCTTCTGTATCTCAAGTAAAGCTGGAGGTCTGCTGTGCTGGATGTTGTATATAGCAGTGGTTATTCTCGCCTGAAGGTATGGAAAAGATTAATAATGTGTGCAAGCAGTTGAATATTGTGTGGGAAACTCAGACTGATACTTGCATAACAATTTCTGATTGTGACAGAATGTAAGGGGGGAAAAAGGAAGAAGAATGGACAGTTTTCACCACCTAATTGATCACTGAGCAATGTTAGAAAAACGTCATAGAATGGATCAGGTATAAGAGAATAGAAGGAAGATGAAACTGTCTTTTTTTACTTTTCCTCAAATGAGGAACATTTCCTATGAATAAGAATCATCCTGCGGATGGACAGTGGCAGCTGGAATCAGTGTCAAAGCAGATAACAAGATCACGTAGCAGAAGGCTAAAATTGTTAAAAAGCTTAAAGATTGTTTGTGTTCGGGGAAAAAAGGAAGAAGAGATGGATTGAAGTAATGAATCAAGAAGATAAATTCCTTGCTCTTTTGTCCAGCTGTCTTTGGATAGACATCCTTTGGGGGAGTTTAAATCTCTATAAGAAAAGATCGAATGTCACAAGGAACTCTACACTTTCTGTTTCTCCTCTTTGCAAGTGGAAAAAGCAGGCTACTTCCATGTTCCCTGCTAACTTCTGCCAACTGAGTGAACATGTTGAAAAGATTGATTGTGGGCTAGGAAAGCAAGTTTAAGACCTGGAATCACTCTTTTCATGGAAGTGAACAAGTTTCATGTTTCAGAGAGAGTGCTTTGTTGCAAAAATAGCTGGAATAAGAAAAGCACCTTCAAAGTAATTTTGGTTTGTGCTGCTTTAACATAAGAGCTTACCTCTTCCCCCCTCAGCTCCCCCCCTTCCCAAATACTTGCCATGTGAAGCTTTTCAGTACTGAATTGTGCTAGTTACTTAACAGGGGATAGCTTACAAAAATGTAAACAAGTGTGTAATCTGATCTAGTGAACGTAGTCACTTTTTTATGTGGGTATCCTCATGAAATACATGTATTGCGTTCCTGATATTTTTGCAGATGAAATACAAGTCCCATATTTAGCCCACTGAACATACGTCTTGCCTGTTACAGGCTTTGTGTACAAGAAGGGATATGATCACATCAGTTCACTTTAGAAAGCCTGTAGGGGAGGAAAATGTGAAGCAGATATTTTAAAACAATGAACTTTTTTATTGGCTTTGGTCTCCGTTTTTGATCATGCTAATGTAGTGCAGAGAAACAATGAAATGTTTTTGATGTAACCTTGTAGTAGGCATTAGGTGGCAGTAGTGTGTTGTATTTGGCAGCTGCTTTGTCGTATGTTTTTCTCTTCTGCGATTTTTAGTGCAGTGTAATAAATGGAGAAAACATGTATTTAATTTCTTATAGTTTTTATAAAATGCTGATTTATGATTGTTCTGACTGTATGGGCAGCTGTTGTTTGGACTGCTGTACGCACAGGTGGGATTAGCATACCATAGTTTCTGCACGATATTCATTACTTATTTTCTGATGCACACTATCTAACAGTGATAGTATTAACTGCAAATATTCTGATGAGAAATATGCTGTTAATGGCAAAGTGAATTTAGTTTTGCAGCCTTCACTTTTTCACAAGCTGTTTCTAAATTTAATATAGCCTGTTAGATGAAGTATGTTTTTGTTCTTGGGCTTACTCTTTTTTTTTTTTTGTGGATAAAAAAACAAATTTGGGCTCAAGAGGATGTTGGTAGGAACATAATTAACTTTTCAGCATAGCGGTAGTGTTGTCACTCCAGATCTTAGACAAGTGTGATTACCTTGTGACCCTTCTGGATGTTTCTTTTCCCCTTCATCCTTGTTTCTCACAGGTAAAGGATCTCAAGGAGTTTGGAAGTGTATTAATTGGTCAGGATGATCAATTAATGGAAGAAGAGCAAGAAAGTGTTGAAAGTGTTGACAGAACATGCTTTCTAATTAGTACCTGATGAACCATGTAGGCCACCAAGCCCAGAGCGTAACGTTGCTGCAGGGTGGCTCCTATACAAGACCTTTATATGCAAAATAAGCCTGTAGAAAAGCTAAGGATACTTCAGCATAGTTCCAGTGAAGGAAATCTTCATTGCTGAAAAATTTCACTCTCTGCTGTAAACTTTGGGGAAAGCTTGGGGATACTTTGATACATGCTCCTTCTATTCTATCTCCTTCTAATTCTACTGAAGTATTAAGTATCAAGTCTGTGTTTTGTACGAGTCTTGCTCATAAAAATCATGTAGCCCTTTGTTTGTTTAGGTCTTTAATGTAGGAGGTGATCTACAAATTATGGAAATAGATTAAATAGGGGTTTTTAAATAAAACTATGTAGTTTTTCTTTCTGCTTTTTGGAGTAGTAAGAAAGAAATACTAGGGCAGTAAGATTTCCTGATGGCTCATGTGATAAAATGGCAAGCAAAATCATTGTAAGTTAAGAGCTGGTAGCATGACAATGCTTTTGAGGTTCCACCTCAAAAAAATGGTTTTCTACTACATATTAGTTTGTAATAGCTTTTCATTTGAAAATTAAGTAATTTGGAATTGAAAAGCCCTTTGAGTCTAGCAAGGTGGTACTGCCAGAATTATTTGGTTACTGGTAATGAGTTTTTTTCCATTCATTTGTATAAATATATTGGTAATTAATTCATACTGTTCATTCAGAAAGTCTCCTTCCTCCCATGATAGGAGAAAAGTTTAATGTTTACATGTTTAAAACAAACATTTTTCCAAACGAATTACTTTTCCTCTACAGTTTAAGCTTCTTTGTTTTACCGAAATAAACCACTTCCTGTTTTAGAATACTTTTATTGAATACATCACTTAAATTTTTAAAGAACACTTAAGTGTTTTTTTCATCCTGCCCTAATTTACTGAGTTCAGTTGGTGAAGTCGGAAAGTGGTTTCTTTCTGTGACCTTTCAGTGAGTGCCACAGGGTGGGGGCCAAGTGCATGTTTGTCACCTTTTTTTTTGACCAGCACAGGTGGCTAAAACCTGTGCTTCTTTTAAATTTGGTTATCTAAAAATTAAAATTCCAGTTTAATAAACGATTTTGTAATTCATTCTCTGTTCTGATTTAAATCCATCACAGAATGGATTCTGCAAGCAAAATAAGAATTCAGCCCTAAAGCATAACAGCTAGTCTGTGTAGATTCGAATCTGTATATCATGCCCATAACCAGAGTAAATGATCATTTAGAGTCATTGTGCTCGATTGCTCAAGTATAGCTGTCGTATACATGGTGTAGGTAATACCAAATACGTGTGTTAATTCTATTACATGCTGATAGGGATTTGTGGCTTAAAGTATTCAGTGTGACAATGTATGTAAAATTAGCAAAAGTGTTAACTTTAAATGTAATTTTATATAGCTCCTGGAGTGTTGTAATTGCATTATATGGTTCCTTTTTTGTGTTGTGTCCAGCAGGGAGACTGTTCAGCTTTATATTTTGTTACTCTATCAACTGATCTGGAGCTTTCAACACATGCCACATAATTTGATTTAAAATATTGCTACAAGCCTTATAATGACATAGTATAGAACTGGAAATGTGCTGTTTTTCTGGAGTGTGAGTTGGTGAGGGGAACCCACTCTCCTATACGGTCTTAAGCTTAACTATAGTATTTCAGATACACAAGTTTAATATCTTGGATAGTGCTAAACGTAAATTTATTGAGCCCTAAGACCAAGAGGAGCAGAATGCCTAGTTTTGTGATAATGATAATGAGGTCTGAGGCCTTGACCATCCATACTTTAAACTGCCTGAGGATAGAGACTGCAGGAAGGGTACCCTTTGTCAAAAACTTGAAGTCAATATGAACTTTGCAATGCAGGCAAGGTTTTTCCACTAGCTATCACATTAGTCTCTTAGGTTCGCAGTCTGAGGTAAGAGACTTTCAGACAGGCACTTCTGGATCAAAGCAACAAAACTCTTCCATTTCCAAATGTAATTTTAGAAAGAGGAGGGATGCTGCACTGGGCTTAATTGTCCAAACGTGATTCCAAAGCTATGGGAATATGAAGACCAGACACTGGCTTTTTGCAGAGAGAGAGGAAAATTGAGTACAAACACAGAGAATGTCAGCCTACCTATTATTTTGATCCTTGAAGTGATTTAGAAAAGTTGTTGATTTCCTAGATATTTATAGACGTGGCTTAAACATTGTGGTCAGGTAGCCAGATTAAGGAATCCTGTTTTAAGAATTGTAATTTCTTTCTAATAAAAACGTGTCCACGTGGTTTGCAGATAACTAGAGAAATAGATGCAATTATATGACCCAATCCAGCCCTTGTTTAGAAGTTAATTTCTACAGATTTCTGTGAACATTTGGTGCGATCTGCACAGATTTGGTTGTTGGTTTAAATCTAGCCAAGGCTGATGGTGTCTTAATTGCTACCACAGAGCAACCATTTGGCCTGTGCAAGATGAATGTTGTCAAGGTACCTTCTGCAAGGCGGACATTCATCCACTGGGAATGTATCAAGAAAGTTTTCGTTAATTGGTCCCTTTGTTGGCATTTGTGGCAGAGCAGCCAAAAACTGAGTATGAACAGACACTCTGTGTCAGAGGGTGAGATTTATTGGCAAGTCCCAGTAAAAACTGGTATTTACTACTTATATTGTAAGCAGGGGCGAAGGACTTTCCTCCTAAGAACAGCCTGGCATTAAATTTACTCAGATTCTTTTTTTTCTTTTTTCTTTTTTTTTTAAAGGCAGGGAAATGTAACAAGAATTCAGACTACAACTGGAAATTAAATAGGAAATAGCTGGTTAATGTTTTTCTTCTCTATGTTGACTGTCTTGCAGCTTCCTTTTAATATGATGTGAAGTGTTATGATGAGCTCTGTAGTCTACACACAAATTTGCATGGACCTATGAATACTGTCAGATGAGAACACTGACAGTTTTTGTCCTGACCTAGTTAGCTTAACCTGTAGATAATAACAATTACAGCTGATAATGTGTAAATGTTGCGTAAAGCATGCAAAATGTTTTGAAACATAGTTTCCAATTTTGGTATTTTTATGTTCAGGGTAACTCCTGAATTTTGTTGTTGTTTTGTTAAAAGGATGCACTTTGTTCTATTGCAAGGGGCATACTGGTAGTGATTTGTGTGTTTTGTCATAGTGCAACATGTGTCTTTGTTGCTAAACTTTGTATAGACCAAGACTGTTTGTGTTAGGCTTTCTGTTCTGCTTGCTTATACCCATTTTGTCTTTAAAAGAATTTTAACTTATTTTATATTATAATGTGGAATAAATAAAATAACAGTTTAGACTTAATAACCAAACGATCATATATTGACTCTGAGAGAGAATTCTGTTTCTGACATTTGAACATACTGCCTCTTCAACATCGAGCTTTTGATATGAGAATAAATAGGTGGAACCTCCTAAATACTGATAATGTGATTTTTAAAAGTGCTTGGTATTAGTCTGCGCAATTCCAGTAAGGAGTCAGTCTCATTCTGTTGGGAGTCCTAGCCATGAGGCCGGCCATGTTATTTGAAAAGAATGGCTTGGGTTTCTCTCTCCTTCCAGCTGCTTCCAATGTTTCCCTCTCTCATTCTTTTTCTCTTCTGAAACCATAGTATCCAACTCTTGTGTCCACTTGCTGTCATTCGTCTAAGTCTTCTATCAGTGGAAATGGCTGTCATTGATGTGTACTGCTGTTATCTCATACTACCCAATGCTTATCCATGGTGACTTTCACTTTTGCAATGTTAATCCAACTGACCCTTTGCATCCCAGTTCTGTGACTTTTACATCTCCTGTTTGCGATTTTAATTCAATTCTGTCATCCATCAAAAATGGTAGCTTCACCAGATAGAGAGCGGTGCTCTATTTGTAAAGTTTGGGTTGAATTTCTCTTCCTTGATCATTACTGAGTGCCTTTCACTATTGCTTATCTTTTAATATAAATACAGATCTTTTTTACAAATTCCAGGAGGTGTTGTAGTATAGGTCATGAACACTGTGGCTTCCTGTTACTTGTATAGTGACAAAAAACCCCAGATAATTCATACTTGGCTGGAAATCTTATTTCCAGTTGCATTACAGGAAACAAGTACTGTCAGACTATAAAACTACCATAGCTACTACTATATGCCTAATCTGGAGAAAAGGAGGATGCTAAGAGATATTAAGTTAATTTTAGACATTGATGTTCTATTATTGACTCTTATTTACAGCTTAGATTTAGACATTAGATGTAGTTCGTACAAAAGCATGAGTACTTGAATGCATGTAAGTAATCCTCTGTTAAAATCTTACTACTTGATTTACTCAGGAACTTAGGGCACATCTCTAGCCTTAAGTATATCCCATATTCAGACATAGGCACACATCCCCTATTGAAAAAAAGCAGGAATCCAAGACTTGTATAAAATTGTCAGTTTAATTTAGCAAGGTGATTCCATGAGACTATAGATAATTTCAAAGTTAATCTTTAATAAACATGATAGTTTAGAAATTTTCTGTGCTGTAACTGTTGATAGTACTGACTGCTTAGTGGTTACTTTATGACTCATGAGAGTAAGTCCAGAATAGTCTTAACTTTTTAATTTTTCAGCTTTAGTGGTTTCATCATTGTCTGTCTTTACTTTTGAAATTTAGAATCTTAATAATGGTTTCTCTTACACATTTTAGATTTTCTTTTTTGGTATAATAAAAATTTTAAAATCTGAAAATATTTTCCTTAAATTGTTGTCTTGGCAGAGAAGGTCAAGATTTAATGTATCCACATCTGGTTCATCCTTTTTATATTACTATTTATTTGCTGCTGAAGATTTCTCCAAATGTTTGACAGCTTTGCATGAAATATTGGAAAGTAGGAAAGACAAAGTCATAGAAAGTGGCGAGTACTCCTTATTTCGACCCTGGAAAAAAATTAAAGCTGATCTACTTCATTTGCTTCAGAAAAAATAGAAAGTTTACATTTTAAATAGGCTTACTTAAAACATGTGTCATTTTATGGGGGGGAAGTTCTTTACAGTTATCTGTTAAATAGATAGCAGTAAATTAAAGCACTTAGATAAAAATTTGGAAGTAGTAGTAGTTTTGGTAGAAAATCAAGCCTTCTGTTTTGATGTATGGAATTGGGGATGTGGTGCATCTTTGGCTTTTCAAGTGAATACCCCTTATACGCAAGGCAAAATAACCATGGTAATATATTAAGTAATAAATGAGAAGGAGTAGTACTTTTTAACCTTTTCTAAGTAATCAGCCCTTTCAATTTGTCATGTGGAAAAGTAGTTACAAGTAAAAGTTTGACTAGATTAAGCGTTTAGTTGTTGTGTATTTCACAGTCTAGCAAGAGATTACAAATTCAGTGTAAATCCTATGCCTGCATGCTTCACTCCTCCCCTCCCAATAAGTTGTATTAAGTTGATTCTCACTGGGTGCTGTAAATTTATTTTGAAAAATAAATTCATGAGCACCAATAAGACATGTACTTTAAATTGACTTAACTGGAGGTTTTCTGCTTGCTAATTTGATTAAAATCAATCAAGCTTATTACATTTATTGCATAAAGTTAAGCAACTTGTACAAGTGTTAGGGGGATAGGGACCTTGGTGTGTTATCTCTGTGTCGCTTGATTTGCTCAACCAGCTATCGTAGTTTCTCATCTTGTGGTATAAGAGTCCTTAAGGTCTGTTGGTATGGTTATTGAGATATAAGATCATTACAGTTACTGACCAAATGATCATTTTTAACTTCCAGGGATTAAAGTTCAGGGACTAATTTTGCAATATTTGAAGTGCAGAAAGGGACCGAACTTCACGGAGTATAAAGTAGGCAGAAATAAAGAATGTAGAAGTCGAATGTTCTGTACTGTGTTCCTAATTCTTACATAAACCGTGTGGGTGAAAACCATATCTATGGTATGCTGTACAAATGAAAATACCAGAGTCTCCTAAGAGGAGGAGAGAGGTCACAAGGTTTAATTTTGGGGATTGTTTTACTCAACTTGTTAGTTGAACTCATTAATGATGATTGTAATGTAAAAGAAAAAGTTTGCAACTATTGTTCTGAGGATGTCGGCTAATGATGTAAAGCAATGCTCGTATCAGCTGCAAGAATCAGTAAGAAAGTAGTAGACAAGTAAGTAGTTTGAGCCCTATCACTATATGATGGATCTCAAGTAATTTGCGGAGGGTCTACACTTTTAATTATTTGGTGAAAGCAACAACATTAACACCTTTTTTTCTGAGACAGAAAAAGATTGCTCACTTGTTATTCTCTAGTTGGTAGTCGGTATCAAAGATTAACATAATGAAATACAATTAATTTACCTAAACTAAGATGTTCCAAGAAAAAATTCTAAATTTTTGGATACTTACATAAATACAAACTGAACCAGTATCTGTGTTTTGGGGTATGTTTGCCAGGTGATATGCTATTCCCTATATACACAAACTGTTGAGAAGTACGGTCTGATGTATATTAAAAATAAGACAGTTCAATACAGTTGTTTTAGAAAGGTAAAATAAAGATACTGTAATGGAAAAGGGCATGAGGTTAAGTTTGTATTAGCCTGCTTTTCTGTTTCCCTGCAGCACTAAAAATTTCACAAAGTCTCCAACATCTAACATTTACAGTGTGTTTTTCATTTGAGCTTTGGACTTCAAGGTTCATGCTTTTTCAAATTTTGCTTAGTGATTGTAAAAACTAAAACAAACAAAAATCCTATAGAAAAATTTTAAAATTAACCCTTAAACTGAGAGCCAGAGTCCTCAAGAAATACTATGACAATGTGACATATAAGATAAACATCAGGGGAGCGAGTAGTATGGCATGTATGGGAACTAATAGATTTCCATTATCAATCAGTTTATTTTTTAACATGCACAGTAACTAGAAAGCATCATGTGCTGTAAAGTGATATAAATTCCAGACAGTCTTTAGTAATGGAAAGAAGTTAGCAAATTGCTTCTAGTAGAAGTATAAAAAAGGAAAAGTAGATTGGGCATGCATCTCTAACCTTCTTCCTTTTCCCCTCCCGCTGTTAGACTCGGGGAAATATCCTTTATTGGTTTTAAAAAGTCCTATTAAGTAGTAACATGTTAGTAAATATTACTGTGCTCAAAAATCGAGATGAGTGCTCAGCAAAAAGCTATTTTTATGGAACTATTACTTCTTTAAAATTTTTAACATATGCAGCCAGAAAGATTTAAATATATCTGAAGCGCAGTAATGCACCTGAAAATAGTGCTGAGGTGGCAGGTATGAATGACATGAAGATAATTTGCACAGATTTTGAGAAGTGATATTGCAGGAGGCATTCAGGGTTCTAACATTTGGAGTAAGAACTTGCAACTGGATGCACAGAGGGAGAGATGAACAATAGTTCAGTTTGAATAGAAGGAGATAGGTCGAGTAGAAGACAGGCTTGTCTGTTTTCATTACGGAGCTTGTACACGGTTGCAGCTGAGATTAACCCAGAAATAAGGCTGAATGGGAAAAGAGGAGGAGATCAGAAAAGTACATCATATTTCACCTCCCTCAAAACGAAGCCAAACCCCTGGCTCTGTTGAGGCAGCTCCTCTGAAGGGTGTGCTGGAGAGGGAGGAGAAGCAGAAGCAAGAATGGGGAAGATACCAAAGAAGAGTATGGTTGATTAACGTCTGCAGTATTGATGGAGAACATCAGTGTACTCTCTCTTAACTTCAGCTATTAGTAGGATGGTTGAAACTTTGCTAAGGTGTCCTCTGCGGTTGGCGTCTGAGCTGGCTGAACAGGGCCTAAACCACTGGAAGAGAGGGCACCTCGTTTGTCGTCTCAGAGATGAGTGAAGGGTAGGAGCAGTTCAATCAAGAGAGGATTCTTGCTACAAGCAAGCAGTCTCGTATTTTGATCAGTGAGCTGAGAGTAGGAAACGGGAGTCAATGAGAACAGGTACAGAACGAATTCAGGTGAAACGGGATGACTGGAAAAAAAGAGGATTAGAGTAAAAGAGCAGAGGTTTGAGGATTTTTCTCAGTGTAGATGCAGACTTTTAAAGGCATCAGGTGGTAATAGAGGAACAGGCCTGACAGAGGAAGGAGCAAACAGTTTCCAAAAGCATGGAGACAAAAATAGATACTTTATTTTTTCTAATTAGTTGATCCCCTGCAATGTAGTTATTAGTTACATGAAATTGTAGCCTTTTAGATATAAAAACTGCATATGCTACAAATACTAAAATTTCCAAATCTATAGGAAAGAAGTTAAAAGCTAAATGATAAATCTGAAGAATAATGAATCTTTGGCATTATCTAAGAAATGAACAGAATAACCTTTTCTGCACTGATTATTATTTTCCCGAAATACTTTTATGAAACTTGCAGCTTACTGTTTTTCACTAACTACTTCCAGTATAGTCGAAACTTATTTTTCAGTCAGGCAAAGTTTTAGTGTAGTAAAGGAAAAGTGTCATCAATTCTGTGGGTGTGTTTTCTCAACATCCTTGGCAGGAGGGAAGCCAGTAGTCTTAGTGCTGTTTTGGGCAACTAGTCAGTGATGTTTTCGTGTATCTGTAAGAAGCTGGTCTGAGAAGGTGTCGTCTTGTGGCCAATCCAAACATATAACAATATGAGTAACAGTTTTGTGGCAGTGCTATTCAAATCTAGTTAAGTTTCTGTGGTACTCTCTGGTACAATATTCCTTGGATAGGCCTTTACATCCTTTGGGGTGTAAGCTTCTAGGAGAATGCTTACAGTGTCACCCAAATGGAGTGAAAGACACGGCCGTCATATAACTCTTTGCAACATGATGCATGCTGACAACACTGAATTTAGTGCCTACCAGATAAAGGCATAATTACTCATTTTCTAATTAGCTATTTAGAATCCAATGACGAAGTGCAGTGACCAAACACTTTTCATTTGTCTGCCCCTGCCCCTTAGAATTTTGTCACCTTCAGCCGAGGAGACAAAACAGGGATCTCTAAGAGATAAACCTTTAGGGATCACAGCTGTGCTTCAGCTATATTTTCAGCAAGTTACAAGCTAGTCCTCACTCTTGAATGCAGCGATGACTTCAACTGTGCTTACTCGGATGGTGGAACAAAAATACACATTTACGTAGAGACTTCATACTTGAGGTTACAGGTACATTCATTTGTATATGGAAAAACACCTGTGAAAAAAAACTTTAAGTCAAAGATTAACATTTTACTCTTATGTACATTCTCTTCTTATTGTACAGGGGATTTAGCTGGGTAACATCCATCAGTGCAAACAAGACACAGACTCCAGTAGAAGTGGTCCTTTTATTTTTATAATTTTATAAAGCACACATGATAGTAGTATTATTTTCTTTCCTTTCTAAAATTAATTATAAACTAAAACAAAGGGATTTGGTTCATCAGAAGTCTGCTTAAACACTTGCAGAACAGGTGTTCTAAGTCTTAAAAACTGCTGTACCTTTTAGTGCCTCAACTGATGTTAGTATAAAGGGCAGAAGTTGAAGCTCCAGAAGAAGGGATATCTTGACTTGTAACACAGTTAACAGCTGATAGGTCTGATTACATTGCAACTTTCTCATCTTAAATGCTGTTTCCTGTGAGTCTATCACTTATACTGAGCAATTTAAAATATAAAAAAGAGATTATTGGAGATGAATTAGAGCTACAGGAAGATGGAGCTTTCAAAGTTCCTTTTCAATAGACATTTGAATCAAAAAAGAAGCCAGAATGCTCCGTTCAGAACCTGTAGTACGAATGGTAAAGAAAACATTTTAATTTTAATTCTTATAGCGTATTTAATGTGGGATTTATTGCAGCCATGTCCTTGAATAACCATTTCTTAACTAAAATGACACAATTTTGTAGCCAGTGATCCATGACTTTAAATATTGGAAGGGCTATTGATTCACTGAACTGGAAGAAATTAAAGATGTTGAGGCATATTTTCAAAAGTAGAATTACATGTATTATAAATTATATTTGACTACGTATGTTCTATTTACCATTTAAATTTTTTAAAAAGCGAGGTACATGTAATACAGCATTCACTTTATCTGCAGTAGCCTTGACTAAACATTGTTGGTGGTGTTTAAATCAACTATGTGTAACATTACGTGAGCTGCTAGCAACTACAGCACCTCCTCTTGTACCAGTGTCATGGTCCTCTGCATGTACCTATTTCTGTTTGTGGTAGTCATTCTCTGTAGGTAAATTGTCCATAAGACCAATGATTCCATCAGCAAATTATCCAGAAAATGCCATCAGTGCGCATGGTGACATTTGTGCCACTGGTGGTTTTGTTGCCATTTCAGTGGTCTAATTAAATTGGCAGTTTTTTCTTGTGCCCAGCATTGTTGTCTCCCTTCCTTTGGCACCTTAGCTCAGACCTTCTCCTTTTCTCTGTCCTTTTAACTGAATATCAAATGCATTATTGATTGCTCCTCTTCCACTCTCCTCACTTCCACTCCCCTCAACATTTTTTATCTGCGTGTGTTTTTTTTTTTTTTTTTTGATTGGCAGTATCATCCAGACAAACAGAAGGCAGATGTGCCAGCAGGAGAAGTGGAGGAGCGCGTGCAGAGGTTCATCGAAATAGATCAAGCGTGGAAAATTCTAGGGAACGAAGAGACAAAAAAAGAGTATGACCTGCAGCAGCGTGGTAGGTTCCTGCCAAGGAGCGCTGTAGTGGCAGCAGCTCTTTAAATAAGCAAGGTCTGGGAGTGGTAGTTAGATGGTATTTTAAAATGCTGTTTATTGCTGAACCAAATCTTTCTTTCACTCTTGTCCTACTTTTCAGCTGTGGATCCATTATTTATAGCTTTTGCTACACATACATTAGCTAGTGAAAACACTGAATTACTTCCAACAAAACATTAGCTGTCGTTATTCCTAATAATTTGAATGAATATGAAATTTATACTAATTACAGACTAGCCCTTTTTATTTTATTAAGGCAGCTTCATTACACATTCTTAATTTTAAGTCTTACACTACATTTTGTTGCAGTATCTTAGATACAGGTATTAATCCATGTATACCTAGTGTTCAATGTGTATGGGTTTATAAGCACTTCAGAATCATTAAGACACATTCATTTTGGTTGTGTGTGTTATGGTAGCTTTCATACTTTATCTGTAGTCTAAACTAGGCTTTTTAAAGCAGGTTTTTAAATAATAATCCAATATAACACATTAACTAGGCAGCTCTAGCATGCATTTCTTTTTATACCTCTCAGAAAATAGCTTCTTAAAACAGTGACAGGCTGTTGTGAGAAAGAAAGGGGGGAAATGTAGGTCAGGTCTGTCACACATGGGCTACCATTACATGAAGTGATAGGCTGTCTTTCTGCTCTGGCCTCAGGATAGGAGTCCCTCAGCCTTCCATTAGAACCTTCAATAAATGTATATCCACCCTACATGTTAATGGGGGGAGTCAATAATAGTGTATTGCCTGTGGGGAAAACACTCAGTCGCACTCTGCAGTAACACACTCTGGTCCAGCATTGACGTGTAGCCACCACCACTTTTGAATGTGTCTGATAAAAGCCCACTGTCTCTGCAGCTTGTTATTGAATTCTCTTCCATTGTACATTGGCACACCATCAGACCTTTCTCTCTTGTGCTGATTTTTAACTCCCCTGCCGCTGCGGATACCAGAACTTTGAGAGACAAAGGCGTAGTCATTCTGGCAGATATGCATCACTGCAGGATAAAAAGAGTGATATATAATTGTATATACCCAGTATGAATTCTCTAGTTAAATAATCTTGTATTTCAGACTTTGTGTGGGTTTTGGAAAAGAGAGTGGAGGGGTGAAAACAGAATTGTTGAACAGATATTTTAAAGGAATGGAAAAAGCTGATCCTGTGCTAATTTGTTATGTAAACGGTATTAAGATCAAACTTAAAGAAATTTTCATCTCAAACTTCTTTTTAAATGCCTGAATGTGATGCCAGAGCAGGAATTTCTGCTACCTAGTGCTCTCATCCTGTTGTACTCTTAGCATTGTAGTATTGGCTGTGTCTTCTGTTTTCACAAATTGTACATGCACAGGGAAAAACAAATATTAGAGATTAAGTTGGAAGTCTTTTGTGTATCTAGTGAGTTTTACCTAAAGCTTAAGCATAGACCATGAAGGTCCATTTTGCTTGGGTCAGGTTAATCCACTGAAGTTGAGAGTTACATCAAGATTTAATAAGGTACTTCGTTTTCCCAGGGAATTTAAGGACATTGCTATGAATTAGTTTTGACAAAATTTATTCTACAGTATTTTAAAGGTTATCTGTATTTCTTGAGATTCTTTTGCAACCTGATGAGTTCTTCTAAAAGGCATCTCAAGGTTCTGCAAAAAAAAGACTTAGTAAATGAAGACAAATTGCATGTTTATTTACAACGGTATTTGGTAATGGTATGATAATGGCTAGATGTATTTTAATATAGAAGGTGCCATTCACAGAGGACCCAGTGTTTCAAACTGAGCCACACGTAACATATCTGTGCAGTGTTGCTGCATTCTTTGCAGCATGTTCCCTGCCAGCAAAACGATGGTGAAATAAATTCTAGTTCTTTGAATGCCTGTCAAGTTGCTTCCAAAGTCATGATTCTAGACAAATTCGTAGACGCTGCTGTAAAAGCTCACAGAAACAGAGGACTTGAGACAGCTAATACAGCAAGTTAGTACGACTGTAAAGCCAAGGAAGCAGAATCTGAAGGATGCCAGTGTGCACGTGTGTGTGGCTGCCAGCCAGCAGGAAGTCCTTGCACTGTAGTCTGTTCCCCATTTCACAGATCATTTATTTGTGTGTATCTTCTTGTGTTAACTAAATCTGAATTACTTGGCTCAGAAATTCAGTGGCCAGAGAAGTTCTAAGCAGCTGAAATTCTGTGGGGCTTTATGGTTTTAATAGTCTTTTCATTGAATTGTTGAGAATAACAGGTAAATGTGCTTTCAGATCTTAATACTGCTTTTCTCTGAAGGTATCACAATGATCTCCTAATTTTTTATGCCTTCAGGCCATAGTATTAAAGTGGAAAGGACAAACCTCTAACTGTTTAAGAGGTTTGGCTCAAATACTTATCCAAGCCTCTCTGGCCTGGAAATCTTAAAAGAATTGCCTTTATGTATGTTTTGCAAAAAATTTTCCAATTCATTGTTTTATCCTTTCTTTGACATGAGGATACCCTTTTATAATGAGGAATCTCTTGTTTCCAATCCCGGTGAAAGATTTGGGGGATGGGAAAAAAGCTGCATAACAATTTACCTATTAAGAATGGACTTTTTTTTTCCTGAGCAAATTTTCTTAGAGATTTTTTTCATTCTTTGTTCCAGTCTAAATGGTATCCCACTTAGAAAAGATGAATATACAGTTAAAATCAAGTTTGACAGTAATAATTACCAAACATTCTTCAGTGAGTTTAGCTTGGAAAAAAACTGTTTTACAGTTTTCATGTTAGAAGTCATCTGAACCCTGAAAGTTCATGCTTTTGTGTCACAGTTAGAAAGAATAAAAAACTTTTACAGAATCAGAGAGTCATGTAGGTTGGAAGGGACCTTCACAGGTGATCTAGATCAATCTCCTAGTCGAGGCAAGTCCACACAGGTCAGTTGCTCAGACCTCCTTTAGCCTAGTTTATAATATCCCCAAGGATGGAGATTCCAGAGCTGCTCTGGGCAGTCTGCTCCAATGTTTGAACACCCTCATAGTAGAAAAAACAAAAAACCCAACCAAAATATGTTTTCCTTCTATTGAGTCGGATGTAAGGACTCTTTTTGCAACGTGTGCCTTTCACTTATCCTTCCACTGTGCACCTCTGGGAAGTCTTCTCAACACCCTCCCATTAGGTAGCTGTAGACAATGAGATGCCTGTGTTCTTCTGGCCTCTCCTTGTATGACATGTGTCCCAACCCCTGCCCATGCTGGCAGTCCCCTGGGACCTTGCTGCTATAGGTCAGTGCTTCATACTGGGGGGACCAAAACTGGATACAGGACTTCAGAAGCAATCTCATTAAGTGCTGAGTGGAGAGGAGTAAAATCACTTCCTTGACCTGCTGGCTACACTTTTGCTAATACAGCCCAGTATGGGGTTGGCCTTTGCTGCGAGAGTGCGCTGCCCACTCATGTTGAACCTGTTGGCCACCAGGACCGTCAGGTCCTTTTCTGGAAAACTGCTTTCCAGCCAGTTGTCTCCCAGCCTGTACTGGTGCCTTAGGTTATTCCATCCCAAAAGCTTTGTCGAACCCTTTGATGTCCCTGTCAGCCCATCTCTATATCCTGTCAAGGTCCCTTTGAATAGTAGCCCTGCAATTTTTGTGGGTTTTTGTTGACTTAAATACAAAGGAACTGTGTATCTAAACAATCACAATTAAGAAAATTAACTTTACTAATTCATTTTACATTTTAATTATTAATGATTGAATGATTAACAGAAAGGTCACAATTAAAATTAAACAAGTAAACTAGTGACTTTGATTAATTTCTGACACTAAATATAGCAAATAATTCAAAGCTAGTAATGGGACTGACACGAAAACCACTTGCTTTGTATATGTTTTTGGGGCAGAGGGTGGAGAAATTTAAGAATCTAGGGTTTTTTCCATGTATGGCTCCAGTGAGGTTCTGTCCAGGACAATATGTTTTTACATGACAATATGTCGATAATGCCCAAGTGTTTGAAGAGTGAGGGGTGTAATCACCAGTAACAGACTTCACATCTTGCCACATATCTCATTTTGATTTTCAATTGGAATTACAGTTTTTAGAAAAATATTGCAGATGCAATTTTTGTACGTGAATATATATATTCAGCATCGGTTTCCTTTTGTTCTTGCTTTATTTCTTAGACATAAGGAATTACAATTCCTAACTGGAATTGCCAGTGTTCCAGCTTGTGCCGTTTGTCTCTGAGACAAGAGTCTGATTCCATCCTCTCTATACCTTCCCTTTAGGCAGTAAGGCACAGCAAAAATCTTTGGTTAGCCTAAAATAGCTCATTTTAAAATACCTGGTTGCTAATTCAGCTTTCACTGGCAATACCAATCTCTTTACAACCTGAAAAATCTTTGAGGATGTGTCCTCACTCTCAGTTAAGCTTCTGCTGCAGGTTTAGAAAGGGAGTCGTACACAGGTGTGGTCATAAATTAGGAACATGAAAAACCAAGCTAAATAGAAAGTAGCTCCTCCTCTTCCTGCTCCTTCCCCATTCCTCTCATAGTACAGTAAACGGGAAAGACTGTTTTGGAGACGGACTGCTGTCGGAGTGGGACAGCGATCACTTTCCCATTAATCCAGTGTTCCCTCCTGCTCCAGCAACAAAGTGATGATTCTGTATTGGACATCAAGATACCTTACCTAATTTGGTAAATAGGATGCCAGAAGAATAACCTTACAAATCCACTGCAAGAATAAGCACGAGGAGCAAGACAAAAGCCTACAAAAATGCTTTTAATAGCTAGCAGAAATGGCAATTGAACACCCTGACTACCTTATAATAAGGAAAAAAAAAAAGCAGCATATTTTAGTTGTTCCTTGTTAAGAAAATTCCTGCTTAAAAAAATACTTTTAGACCAAAGTAAAGGTTTTAACATGGCCGTTACTTTAGGTTTTTCAGTGTGCCAGCATATACTCTTTAAGTGACAGAAGCGTATACTCCTTCTCTAGCCATGGATTTTACGGCTGTAGACCCTCAACTAGTGCTGGAACTCAAGCCTTTACTGTAGCTCTTTGGAGTTAATTCTAACCTGCATTGGCTACAAGTGAAGCAGTATTTTTTTTGTATTTTTTTAACAAACACCTTGTTGTTATGAAAATTCTTAACACATGACTTATCATGTCAAACTAAAGTAAGCATGGTTATTTTAAATTAATGCAAGAGACTCAAATTTAAGTAATTGTTTAAAAATTCAACAGCCTATTAGAAAAAATTAACTTCTGAAAATATCCAAGTTTTGAGTCTGTGATGATTTTGATACTTAGTAGATACAATGAACAGTAGTTGATTGACTATATATCTTGAACTTTTTTTAATTACATGTTTGGTTTTTAAAAAAAAAAAAACAATCCTAAGAATATATGACTGATAAAGAGCTAGAAAAATCTTTTAAGTATTATGACTATTTTTACTATTGCCATAAACTGTTAAAAACGTTACATTTCCATTTACTGCTTGCAACCCTTTCCCTAAAACTCAGGTTTAAATAGCCCAAGAAATATTTATTGTATCCTCAAGTGAAACTTAAATACCTTTCCTCTTTTACAATTTCTGAATGACCCAGCAAGGGCTCTAGTAAAGCTTTCCTGAACCAAGCTGCTAATAGTTATTTAATGTGGTTCTGTAGCCTGAAAGAATCTCAGTAGATTTTTTCCTTTTAATCTCTTTGAATTGCAGGCTCATAAACCTCTCTGATGAGCCTGCCAGTGTTTTCTTAGATCCTACAGTTGAGACAATGGAGCTGCAGAATCCTTTCACCTCTTGTTGTCAGACAAATCCAATAGATGGCAAAGCCAGGCAGGCTGTACTTGTGAATTAAAATTTGCTTTTCAAGTAATGGTAGATGATCAGGTCTTCACAGCTTTCCCTACGTGTTCACAGGGAGCGCGTTTCAGAAAGTACAACTTGGTACACAGAGTGCTACAGCTTCAGCAGACGTCACACAGAAGTAAGCCTACCACCTAACTCGGTACTGGTAATAGTACCAGTCTTCTCTGGTAAGGGAATGAAAATCAGACACCAGTTTGCTTCAAAGAACCACTAATGAGGGAGTCATGGCTGTAGTAATAATGATGTAGATGAAATAAGGAAGAGCACAAGAAATATTAGTCACTAACACACACTGTGAAAACCATTTAGTTCTGCTTGTAAGCTCCCCAAACTCATACTGGCCTGCGCCTCTGTTTTTAAATAAGTAGCTAAATCTGTTTCTGCTGTCTTAAGGCATATTAGGTGGGGTAGTCTATTTAACAGGAGAACTAGAAACTCAATTTCTAGCTTTATTCAACTCCAGAAAATGTTCCTCCTGCTTGAACCAGATAAGCAAATAAGTACAGCATACAAAATGACTGACGCGCAGTTACTGGATTATGTGCTAAGCTTGGAGACTTACTCAAGTCAAGAGTACTAGTTGAAAATTTACATCTTTTAAGATAACCAGTAAGACTCTTTCAGACTTGAGCATCAGACGATCTCGGTTCAGGCTGGGAAGTGCATGAGTGATTAATTTTGCCTGTTGATTTTTTTTTTTTTCTTTTTAAAATAACACTTGCAGGAATTAATTAGAAAAGCTTGGTTGAAATTCTGTTTCCTAGGCTTCATATTGTACTATGTTTGGAAGAGAAGAGAAGGTAGACTTTTCCTCAGTTGCCACCTTCATTACCTTGTGAGTAACTTTACTTCAGGAAGTATGGTGACCTTGTGAATTTGCATCTCATCAGTTCTCTTCAGGGTGGCACATGGTCCATCTGCCCTTTTTGTATTTTCTACCAGCAAGACATGACCCAGGCCTCCATCTCCAATCCTATAAAACTTGTTCTGAGTGAAATCCTGCTTCATGAATTCCAAATAAGGCAGCCTGGTTTCTTTCGAACTCATTTTTTTGCTACCTATAAATGAAGCTTAGGAAAAACTGTTCTTGCAACCTAAGAGACCACTTTCCTTTGTGAATTTTTCTTCCCAGTATTAAAAAAAAACCTCAACAGGTAAAATAGGGAGCACTTGCCTTTTTCACACTGTTCCACCACAGTGGAGAGAAGAACCTGAAGGTATGTAGGCAGGTGGACAGACCTCATTTTGATCTCACCTTGCTTTTTTGAGGAAGGAAAAAGGAGGAATCTTTACTTCACACAAGGCCTCCTGGAGGAGAGTCCTCTGACTGCTTTTGTAGGGGTTTTCAGGACATTCACTGTTCCTGTTCTCATGTTTTGTAACTAGAAGGATGTACCAGACTACCTTCAAGTAATGTTGGAGTTGCTTGGCAGGAGTAAAGACCATCTGACCTTTTATTTTGGACATTTCATGCAGTTAACTAATGTTCTGATCGGGTGTGAAGAAAAATGTTTTTACTTTGTGTAACTAAAACATTACCCATAGCTCTTGTTTCTGTGATTGAGGCTATGCACAGCAATGAGAATGACTGATTGAGAGGTATATCTTACAGTTTTCTTTCATCATTACACTCCTGCCCATTTTTTCCCTTTCTTTTGACAGCAGTAAAGTATTAGGTGTGAGTGGGTTAATTTTCTTTTAATTCTGACCTTTTCATGTTCAGCAAAGGTAACATCAAAGAGCCTGTATTGATTTTGCATTATTTCCAATGTCTGATTTGTTTTAATCTCTGTCATTAAAACTAATTTAGATGAGGCTCATTGCCAAGAATATATAATGTACATTTCAGTTAAAATTAGAACAGTCATTTAATTGCAAAATAAAGACTAGGACTTAAGATTTGGTGGTGTTTTTTTTTTTTTAAAAGGGCCTTAAATTTCCTATGTAAAAACCCAAAACGTAGGTATTAACTCTTCTCCCCACCCCACCCCCCAGCCCCCACTCATACACAGGATAATTAAAATGCAAGGAGTTCATTTCCCTACTGGTACATTTATACTTCTGCCTATGATACTATACTCTTAAAACTGATACAACCATGAAAGGAAAACAATTTAAAAACAAAAAACCAAACAAAACAAAGCCACAGGTTGGTTAGATTTTGATGTTAATTTAGGTAATTACCTATAGAGACAGCTGAGATTAGCTATTGCTAGGATTATACTTTCAGAGTAGCCTTAAACTTCTTTGCAGCAGTACTTTGTTGTAAATTCGGAAACTTACTTGTGAATAGCTTGCTTTACAGAGTTAATCTGTGAAATCAACTCATAGAATATTGATGTCTGTCTGTTCTGAGTCACTACTTCACTGTTTAAAATCTGAAACCAACTTTTGCAGAGTAAGGTGGTTGCAATGAGATGATGATCTTTGGTGATAAAGAAGGAAATACTCCATTATCTGATGAGATAAAGGTTGGAGATGTGCAGTTTTTCTGTGGTATTACTGGAGGAGGTAGCTGCAAAGTCCCTTATTTCTACTTTTCAGTCCAGAGCAAAGAGCAGTCACGTAGAAGGAGCTGAGAACCATCTAGAATATCCTACAATCTAGCGATTAGGTTGGGCAATCTCTTGGGAATTAAAATAATCTGGGCCTCTGACTTTTTCAGCAAGTGCTAAATGAGTAGTTTTGGAATAAGAAATTCCTTCACTACCAAAAAGCTGTAGACAACACTACATGGTCTAGAAAGTTTGATGTTATTAAACTATAAAACTTGCTTAAAAACTCACTGATCAAAGAGAAGGAACCCCTACTTTCTCAGTAACACCACCATTTAAACCTTAAGTAAGTACTGAGCTCCTGAGTCTTGCCAAATCTGAGGCTTTTCTGTCTATGTCAGGCATTTCTGGTTCTCTAAAATACAGTGTGTGGGGAGCTGGAGCTTCCAGGTGTCAGGCAGCAGCTGGGAGGTTTTGTGTAGTAAGCTGTAAGGGGTTTATGGCCTTTTTTTGTATTACCTTTTATGGTTTCACTTGTCCCTTTGTTGACAAAATCTTACATTGTCAAGTTAAAGAACTTGGTGTGAACTTTGTGTATCAAATATGAGCATGCTGATAAATTGCAAAAAGTAATTTGTATTGGTATTGCACAGTTTGCATTTGATAATTGTACACTTGTCACTTCATGCTGTCCTCAACGTTGGAAGAATCTAAGGGATAAAATGGCAACAGGTCTCACAAGTGCAGGCCAGAACTGACCTTCTTTCTGTGCTGAGAGACTCTTTATCATAAAAGAACACTTGGAGTGGTCTTCTCCTAAAACTGTTTTTAATTTTTATTTTGTTAGGAGTATTTTTTTGTGGGAATCTTGGTGGTGTTCTCACATGCAACCCTAATGATTACTTGGTGCTTACTGAGGGGTTTTTGTTTGGCTTCTCCTTTCTAAAGGAAAATGGGTTGCCTAAGAGACTGTGGAGTCTCCATCTGTGGAGAGATTTAAAATCTGACTGGGTCCTGGGCAACCTCCTCTGGCTGACTGTGCTTGTGCAGGAGGGTTGGACTAGGTGATCTTGAGAGGTCCCTTCTGACTTCAACCATTCTGTGATTTTGTGAAAAGTACAGGTAAGCAGATATTCACAATTAAGCTTGTGGTTACAGCCAGGCTTTTAAAGGGTATTTCTAGCAAAGCAACAGTTTGCCGCTAATTTTACATAATTGTTTGGGATATGCAAAAGTACTGGTTTCAGTAGTGTCTTGATCTCACTAATATGTCTTCACCATTTTCTTCTCCTGGATACAGTAGGACATTTTCCAGCTTATGCACAGATAGGGAAACTAAAATTTTAGAGAACTGCATTTTTAACTGCTAACATGGGCTAGACAGGACTGTCCAGTAGGGACTAGGCTGACTGCTAGGTATATAAAACTATTAATTTATCAGGAAGAAATAAGGACGTGTATGTTATCAGGGTTGACCATTTGTCATGTTTTCTTTATAGAAGATAACCTGACAAAAGAATGGCCACTACATACACAAATTTATCTTGAGGAGATGTCCTGGAATGAAGGTATGAGTGCCTTACTACTTGTTCCCAGTGCCTTTCATTGTCTGCATCTTACAGCAATATGTTGTCTTATTGCAAGTTCTACTTTTTTTTTTATTTTTCCTCAGATTTAGCTGTCCTGTTCTCTGTAGCTACCTGACTTGGAACTTAACTTAGTGATACTTATTTTGTGTTCCTTTTTCATCTCTCTCCCCTTCCCTCCCCACTTGGGCATGGAGAGCTTGCAGTACTTTTCACCTGGCTTTCTCCATGTGCTGTAACTGACTATTTAGATTTCCACATTCTCCCCAAGTCTCTCATGCATCTTGTTCTTTCTGTGATGGTAGAATGCAAGTGTTTTCATACAGATTTTCTTCATCTGAAAGTATGTCACTTCTCTCCTTTATATTACTCTAGCTTTTATCATTTATTTGCTTTTTGGATGAGTGGATGATTTTTTTACTGTGTTTTTGGGTTTGTTTTTTTAAGCTAGGGGAGTAGAGTCCTGTCTGCTCTACATCCTTCTGTTTTATGTTTGTTTCCTAGGTTAGCTGTCTGTTTTGGAACCATCCTTAATCTGTCATATGTACAACTAATGTGTCTTAGTTTGTTCTTAATTGGTCTCTAAAGATCTTGGTATGTTGTCAGAATTAAGTTCTCATTCAGAAATACTCAGTGACATAGTCCTTTTAACATCTGTTTCCTGGATGTGCACCTTTTTTATCTGCTCTTTTATAGAGACTACACTGACCCTGGCTGTTTGGCATAAAATGCCTCATAGTCACTGAAACACATTTTAACAGTATCGTTATTTTTTGAGCAACAAATAGTACGGGTAGCTACATGGTAGCACAGGTACTGATACAGCAGTGGGAGGTCACACACAAATTATGTTTTGTTATTAAGAGCAGCTTTGTGAAGACAATCCAAAATAAATTCTTGATTCTTCTCAAGCACTAAAGGCTTTTCTGTTTTCTTTTTTTTTGGCAGATGAACAATGTTATACCCTCTCATGCCGATGTGGTGGGAATTACACTGTCTTCAAGAGTGAAACCAAAGATGTGTCTTTGGTCTGTTGTGACACATGTTCACTTGTTGTTGAGATTCTTCAATGATTGTTTCAACCAAGCGCATTGAGTTATAAACTTTAAAAAAAACTACACAAATGGGGGACAGCATCTGCTAAGAAATGTATGTTAAATAAGAGGGGCACTACAAGAACAAGTTCAGTCAGACTTAAAAAAGGAAACGTGCCCATTTGCTAACATAGCTCTGCAGACATGAGGTTTTTTTTTCCCTTCCACAGCTAAAGAGCTAGTTATTAAAAACTGCTGGAACAGAACACTAAGTTCTGTACAACTGGAATGTATCTCATGATCTAAATGACATTTCTTTCCCAGCAAACAGCACAGTAGTTTCTTTCAATCTCAGTCTATATCAACTATACCTTGGGCCCTACCTCTCAGGTTAAATCCTTTTAACAGCTCAGATGACAGAATTTAATCAGGAGGCATACAGGTGAGAATGCTTTGAAGATAATGAAGACTAAGGTGTATTAATGGGCAACAGGAACATTTTCTATTTCTACGCTAAATTTTTAACTTCATTAAATCCTCAAAAGGACTTGAGCCTTGAAAAGAGGTAGCAGAGATTCTCAGATGTAACAGGCTGGTTGTTTCAGTACCAAGTGGCAGGTACAGTGCCCATGCACTGGGCTGTAACAGTGCATCTACACTCATGTTTCAGCTGGGAGCAGGAGCGCACTTTTGAATAGACTGTCTCCATCTGAACACAAATGCAGTCTTCATTCCTTAGATGAAAACTAACCAAGAAGCTGTGCTCTGGGCCCTGCTGGGCATATAGTCCACTGGGCCAAACTAGAGCCAGTTTAAGGAAAACCCTGCAAAACACATAAGTGACTAGCAGATCTGGGACCCCACTATTACTGTTTTTAGTTCCAATCCTTCCATCCCACACTACTTGCTAATGTAGGCATAGCCAATGTGTGGCAACATAATAGTGCGTTGTGCCTTTTTCATCCCTTGTTAACAGTCAATGCTAACCTTGGCAAGTAGTAAAAACCAAAACTTTCCCATAAATCCAGGCACTTACTGTGAAGAGCCAGAGGAAACAGAGTAAGAGGCCTATCATTTTAGTTGATGACAGCAGTGTATAGTTCCCACTTTCAAGTTTGATGTAATCTCAATGACGTGTTTGTCAAGTAATACTTTTATTTATTCTAAACAAAAATAGTTCCACTGATTTTAGTAGAAAATACTATGAATGCTGGCAATAGTCACTTAAATTTTTCAATCAAGAAATCTATGGCCATTGGGGCTTGCACGTAGAAATCCAAAGTCATTCAGAGGCCATATCTGTAAAATAAAATACAGTTGCAAGAGATTTTAATCACTCAAAGTTCAGTATTTTCATTTGTTAGTGTTGTAATTGTTCCAAACTGCATAATTTTTTAGCTCATTGGTTGACAGGGTATATGAACTTTTCTCACCTCTTTCTTTTACTAGGAGTAATAAATACTATACAGCAGGAGGAATCATCATTCTGTAGTGGCTAGAAGCAACATTGATTTATAGACAGCATGCTTGGCTATAGAGAGTCTCACAAATTACTTTTTTTTTTTCAGCCTTGGAAATAAATACATTCCTAGAAAATATCTTTCAAATTCAAAGTTTTCTAGCTTGTAAACCTCTTAACGTATATATTTTTTGATCCATCTAAGAAAGAATACTGTGAAAGTAGTTCTGTGAGGTGTACATTTGTATTTTCAAGATGGGCATTTGAACTGCAAACAAACACCAAACCTCAGGAAAAAAATCCACAGGCATTTATAGGTAAGCTTATACCGTGCCAATAGGTATAAAGGGGCTCTCAGGCAAGGGCTTCTCTGAGAAGGGGACTACTGTGTGGAAAAAGGAGCATAAATCATGACCAAGTACAAGCACAAGTGTCATAGAGTGATGCTCACCCTGTACAAACAACTTTCTCTCCAGAAGTTAACCATATAGCTGTTCATATTACTGAATGCTCACAGGATTACTTTCCTCTGAATGTTCACTAATTATATGTAGGCTGGTCTTGGATGCAAAAAAAAGTAATATGGAATGAAGGACATTCTTTTACACTTTGTCCTTTGTGTCCCTTGACTGCCTGCGTCTCTTTGCAATGTGTTCTTTCAAAGATGGCACAAGGGGATCAGCAGGAAGAAGGGGAAGAGATGATGCTGAAGAATGAATGCCTTCTGTGGCTCTAATCCCATAAAAATCTCAGCCACTGCTCAAGATGAAGAGACCTAGACAGAAAACGATGATGCACTACCTTGTTCCCAAAAGCATCTGTCGGTATGACATTTGTTTTGTTCATTTTTCCTTAGAATTTGATCTTAAGGAAGGTATGCAGTCACCTTCCAGGAACAGCAGCTTACTCTTTAAATGAGTTCATGGAACATCCACAGCACAGAAGGAGACTTTGCTGCTTTCTGTGTGGAATGAAAAAGTAATTTTCTCCATTTGAAAGAACAAGCACAGTGCCAAGGTTCAATATTTCAAACCGTGTGATTCATCCCCAGCACTAAAGATGATGACAGAAGAAGCAGAGGCAGTTAAGGATGGGAGACTGAGTAGCAAGATTTAGCATCACCTTAATACTAGCCTGGGACCATGGTCTTGCTAGAAGCTCCCTAGACTTGCCTCTGTCAGGCCCCTTGCAGCACTGTGCTATGTTGCCATCAGTCAGATTGCGCCTGGGCCCTTGGGAAGACAGAAGGATGAGTCATTCCCAGGACCTCAAGTTCTGTGGAACTGAAGAAAGCTCAAAGCTCTCTTGTGCAAGTATCTTAAAAAATACGTGGTCTTTTTTGGTATGTGCAGTTAGGGAGGAACATGAGGAACATCTGTTGATATGCAGAAATACACAGAGGCAGCATCTTGTCTCTGTATGCATATTAGCCAGTGAGCTCTTTTAAGTTCCACACAAATATACAGAGATATGAAGCAACAACAGAAGGGTATTTGTGATCTTGGTTAGACACAAAGCTATGGAATTCAAGGCCCTCCAGAGGGCCTATGCTGGCTGCAGGCTGGGTGTCACATCTTTCTTTGTGGCCTCAAAGGCAAATGGGAGTAAACGGGAATAGGAATATCCCATATTGCAAATCTAAGCTGATCTGAGGAAAAGCCCAGAGAAGGAAGTTTCTTAGGCTATTCACTATGTCACAAATCTAATTTCAGGCAACTTAAATCACACCTATTGCAACTTGACTTTCTTTCAGTGAAAATAACCGCATTTGTTTTAAATACCATTTTGACCATTTAGTTTCAAATTCATCACAGTAATCTTAGTGGTAGAGTTAGAATGAAGATCATGTTTTACCTAGTCCGCATGCAGGAGAGAGCGTCAGAAACAATACTCATGGTTGGAAAAGAGATGGAACAAGCCTTCTATGTGAAACAAAGACATGCCACTGTGTGTAGTAATTCCCAAGTCTTTTAAAGTTATGACAGAAGTTGACTGTGACTTTGACTTGTTCGTTCAAACTGGCTAGTCCAATTAGCAGCTATTTCCCCTTGCCCTCTTTGGTTCGGCCTACATAGATTTGCTCTGATGGATGGGGCGTAAATGGGGCTAAGCAGCCCTTTTGAAGATACACTACAGGTCTATTTTTGACATGGAGCCTAAGTCCAGGGAGTGCACAGGTTATCCTACCTAGGACAGGATGATGCATGAGTTCTGTCAAGTGGGACTCCCTAGGCTTTTACTGAATTTGCAGCTACTTTGATTTCAGTGACCTTTTTACAGAATGAAATTATCTCTCAGAGTGGCAGTTGATTTGTTGGCAGTGAAGAAAATGGGGAAAATATAATCAAGTATCATATTTCTGTATGGGTTAAAAAACACGTGCACCAGCATTGACTGAGAATCTCAGGTCTAAACTTCACAGATCAGCTACAGAGATGTTTTGTCAAGAATAGATTGCCTAAGCAGACTTCATACAAGCTCTCTTTCTCCTTTTGAAATCCATTATTTCCAAATTAGATTTGTTTGGGGTTTTTTTTTTTCATCCATTACTAAAAATGTAACTTAGCATTCAAAGGCTCTGTTACATCTGCTTCTCCAAAATTCACTGTAAGATAAAGCCGCATAAGCTTTCCTTCTCAGGGCAGTAAAAGATTTTTCATGAAAAGAGACTACATTAAAAATAGACGACTACATTAAAAAGCCTATATAGGTTTCTTGGCCAGTGGTCTACTAATTAGCTACTAGCATGTAGACTAGCTGTATTCTGTTGCCTTTCACTGTAATGTTCAACAGCAAGACCACTGCATTCTAATATGAATTACTATAAACAATACAAACTATAAACACTCATTGGAAGATAAACTCATTTTCGCTTTTGATAGGCACCACATACTTAAATCTCATTAAAATGTTAATAAGCACTACCCTATGCACCATCGTAAAACAATGCTATAAAATTTGGTTAAATAATTATTTTGATTAAGCGTCAAGTGATTGCATACTATCTTTTTAAACAGACAGGATTCTGGAGTCCTAAAGTACTTCTTCAATATATAATTTCTCTGTGTAAGTTCCACTCATTTTACAGAGTTTACTGCTTGTTGAATTTAGGGTTCAGTCCTGTTAGTCACTTCATTAAAGTCTCTCAGACATCTTCCTTCTTGGGGTACAAGCTGGACGCAAGCTTACTGCTGTAGAGGGATGCTGTGAATAATTATGGCTGTCCACATACACAAGTTCTTAACATGATTTGCTAACAGTCTCCTTAAAGTAGTAAACAGCAGTTTTTCTACACTAGTACAGCAGTTGGAGAATTTTTTTTTCCTCAGTTGGATTTTTAATACCACATTCTCATTAAGAGGGCTGTCAGCATATTAGCATCATTTGTATTATAGCAGTTAATAATCCAAGCTAAAACTTGGGTCATAAAAATAGCCCTATTTAGAACTGGCATTTTGTCCTCTGGTGTACCTGGTAAGGCAGACACCACAGAGAAGGAGCAGAGAGCACTTCACAATAAACACTAGGGAAGAACTCAAAGCAAATGCTATCCAGAAAGAACAGAGGTCAGGCTAAACTAGGTGGTGGGGCTGAAGGGGACATGTTATTTGAGGCTCAGTAAGCAATTAGTGATTATGGTCAATAGCTGCAAGGTTTTTTGAAAAGTACTAAGATGCATTCATAAAAACTGTGAATTAAATATATAAAACTTTGTTAGATTGGAAAGATCTAATCTTCCCTGTGCATGTAATACAGCTGTGCTAAATTATTTTGCGGGTGTGTTGCAATGTATGGAGAACAGTTCTCAAAACCGTTTTTTATTGTTTGGAATGGCATCGTTTTAAATCTAGCTTTCTAGCAGCTGGTGCGTAAGCCTATAATATGTACTCCCTTGTTTCTTAAACTTTTTATGGAGAGGCAATTGTCTTCGTTTCTTCTTTTTGGTAAATGAGTAAATTAGTAATGCAGATAATGTCAAAAAGTAATTCAGCGTGAAATAAAGCTGTAGAATTGTTGAAACAGAAGGAGAAGGAACAAACATGGTTTATACAATAGTAATTCAAAGCTTTTTCTTTTTTTTAAATAAAAAAGTGGCAGACAATTACGGTGGCACAGATTTGACTTTACTGTTAAGGCTTTTTCACAGACTTAGTTTAAGCAGCAGCAAGGCCAGTCTACATGTCTAAAGTATGTATGCAAGTAAGATAACCTTTTCCTCCATCTTTGCTTTTTGAACTATGGAACTGTGCTTCTCAAATTACAACAGTGAAATATGGAGCTGCTCTTTTCTACCATTTTGCAGAGGCAAGAATCAAATTAAGCATGGAATGTATATCCATGCCGGGGTGTGGGTTGGTGTATGTTTGTGGTTTCTATCAGGTTTGGATTTGGTTGCAAAATAATTCCTTCAGTTTTCAGAGGCAGTGGCTGCCCAAAGAGTGGTGCTCAAAAAACAAGTCCTCCCTCAAAAAAATCCCCTGCCAGTGTTCAATTATCTTTTTACAGCAAGAGGCAGCATGTTCAAGCTTTCCTTTACATTTGTTTTGGCCAGACAGTTAAGGAGGCAAGTTTTAATACCTAATACCCAGTCATTAAAAATGTATTAATGCAACTATTTTTAGATACTGTAAATATATATACCTTAAAACAAATGCGTCCTCTTATCAGTCCATAAGGAACAGGTCCATAGCACCTGGAATCTGTAGAATTCCTGAGATTATCACCTTCTAACCAAACATGTCCTTTAGGCACCTACGATAAAGCAAGATTGAAATGTAAAAAGAAAATAGAACGGTATTAAGCATAGCTTGCCTTACAATATATTTTCTGATTTCTGTGTTCCATATTTCATGACTGTATAATGAACTAATTTTTTATTGAATCTAGTAAGACTCAGTGCCAGATTTGGGGGGATGAGGAGGAGTGCTCCGAAGTATCTGTTCTATCATGTGCTCAAAAAACAATGGTTTGCAACAAAAAATCCAAAATGAAGATGTAAGAGGTTAGACCAATGTGACAGGGTCATTAATTTAATAGACTTCAAAAGAGGTCATTAGGATGTTGACTGAAAATCTGCCCTCCTGTCGCAGTAACAGCATGAACAGGGCAGCCACACACTCATCAACATCCTGGGGCCAGCACCAAGGCTAGACCTGTTAGTAGATTCATGATGAACTAACTGGTAATTGATTGTGACATCAATTACGAATAATCTCATCATTTTATCGGAGTAGGCTTGTCAAAGTTCTAATTAAGATCACAGTTCATTCTATGTGCAGGCAGAATCCACAACACATTATATTGCAATAATGATGATCACAAAACAGCAAATCCCTTTTTATAATTTGAAAATTAATGATGGTGACCTTATACTATATGACAAAGACCTTTCATTGCCTATATATATTATGCATTAACTATATTACATACCATAGATTCACAGCATTCCTGACTCGACGACAAAATAAGGAATAGCAACATAGCTGTATTATCAGACTTATAGTAGTAACTTTTTCATCTATGAAAGCTGTATTATACTCTCATTATACCGTAAGTATACTTTTTATATATATACACACTTTATACTATAATAAGCATACTTTATACACTTACACTATAAGAGTATAAAGCTTTCATATATGAAAAAGTTACTGCTATAAGTCTTAAACTAAGATTTCCACTTGGAATATACAACACTATTTCAATATGCTTTTTTAAAAACATTTCAGATATAAATGACCTCTTACAAGTTACCACATAAAATACTTTAACAAAGTCTTTTTTATGAAATAAAATTATTTTTCTAATCTGCTTTTGTTTCTAAAATTCTAAACCAGGCTGAAAAGTTAAAAGTAGCAACACACTCTCAATCTATATTTAATGTGGACTTTAAGTTAACATACATTTTTCCAAAACCAAATATGCTCTTGAAACATTACTATGCCCATGATTCAGAAGGGAAATTTAAAAAAACAAATTTAAAAAAAAACCCTACTTCAAATGAAACTCAGAGTTTGAGCAGTATAAACTTGATGTTTTAGAAATAAACCACATGGACTCATAAATGCAGTAGTCTACATACACAGAATTCAAGGATAACAGACTAGATAAAATAAAATAACACTCTAGCAGTAAAGTCTGGATGTAAACCATTAAGAATAAAACCAGGTCTCCCGGGTAAACATTTGAGGAGAATGCAGTTGAAGTGTAACTGTTGGCACTGATAGGCATCTGGCCAGGTAACGCTTAGTGGGAACCTTGTCTTTAAATAAGTGTTTTAGGCTCTTGCTTAGTCGTGCTCCTGCCTGCCTGTTACCAGGCTAGGCTCCGAGCGCAGCACGCTGCCCGAGAGCCCCTTCGTTGAGCTGTGAAAATGTATAAGCTATGGATTGAGAACCAATAGTTTGTCTCTGACAGTGCTAAAAAGAGAAAGCGTCATGGAAAGCACATGTGAGCCTGCCCCATCTTCTCCCAGCTGCCCCCAGCATTTCTCCGGTATCCAGGATGGGTGCATTAGGCACGCAAGAGGGCATCCATCCCTGCTTGTCATTTTAGATTCTATATGTGGAGCTGTAGACCAGGAATACATCTAAACCCTTTTGAAACCTACTGATACTGTCTCCTTTCAGTCTCCTGTGCAAAGGAGTGCTGCCTTGTTTGTTTTAAACTGATCTGCTAGTTCTATTGAGGTCCTTTACTTCTTGTTCTCCCAGTCCTTCAATACAGGAATTCCATATTCAGCTTGTCTGCCACCTTTGTTATTTTGTAGGATTATCAGATTGCTAGCATGTGCATGGAGGAGCTTTCTCTGGGAAGGCCAGTCGGTTTCAGCTAGATGGCTTTGGCCCTCCTGCTACCCAAGCAGCTTTTCAAATGAAATAACCAACATAAGTCATTTTAAAACAATTAATGTAAAAAATGAAAAAATTCTACCAAGAGTCAAATGACCTATGTAGAATATACAGCTCATCACATGTGGACAGATGTTTTTGATAGGTCTCCATTTGAGAATGTACTGATGTTCCCATTTTCCTCAAAAATTCTGTGGTATACAGGTTATTTAGAACATCCTGCAGCAATTGTCAGGTTAGTTGGATATTCACTTATCCACTGTGTCCCCACCTAAAGCATTCACTGTGTCCATATCTTAGACATGAGCTTGTTTTTCAGGTGCATATCACAATGCAAAGCAGCATTCTGACCTTTCTGGTGCAAACTCTCCTGTCCAGCATCTACCAGAACTACAAACCATACACCAAACTACTCTCATTTTGAAAGACTATCTCCCCAGATATACAAAAAGAAGCAGCATTAATTACTAGGAAAGGAAGATTTTTTTTTTTTTTTAATTAAATAAAAAAAACAAATCCATGGTAACATTTCACATTTCTGAAAAAGTGTCATTTCTTGCAATGTGCTACTGTTTTCACACACACAGGACACTACCAGCTCTCCTTCTACCTTACCGGCTCCCACACTTTCTCACTTTCCCCAATTTGTAGGCAGAACATGAAGCTCATCTGTTACTATGTGAAATAAGGACCCACTCATAACACATGTATATCCAAACGCTTCTAGACCTTCCCATCTTTCTTCCATGCTCAAAAAGTAAAAAAAAAAAAGTGCTTTTCCTACCTGTGGCATATCACTTACTACTTCTAATACTACTAATAATTACTTGTCTAGGCAAGATGTTCATAGTTTGCATTCCAGATAGAACATTTGCAATAAAGTATATTCCTATATCCTGAAATTCATCACTTATGGTAACATTCATAGTTCTTCATGGAAGGTATGACAGGAGATACATTTAGGTACATCTAAATTTGTCACTAAGAGTACTGTCACAATGTATGATTCATCTAGAGATAATACAGCATAATACCTTTGTATGGTGCCTGTCCATCATCTAGGCACTTCACTACAACCTAGAATTAAGACAAGCAATAAAAATCACATGAATTACATGAAAACATAAAACCAAATACCAGTGACAGGCCATAATCATTTATTTATAATTAAAAAAAAAATTGTTTACACCCCTTTGAAATAAAGGCTAAAGCCAGAATCTTTCATAGGTTTATGCACCAAGCGATTTCTAGAGTGGATCACTGATTTTAGTGGGATTACTCACACTGAATAAAGTTAACTGAGTATCAACCTTTGCAGAATCAGTACCCAATCTGAAACACCCCAAAGCTATACAAGTACAGTAGCTGGGAGCAAGATACATTTTTAACCAAAGGGAAAAAAAAAAGTATTAAAAACTTGTAGTAAGAATCTATTAATTACACACCAATAGGTTACTACTGCCAAAAACCTCAATGGGAGTCTCTCAATGGGAGACTCACTTGCTAGACAATTCACAATGTTGCATTTTGGTTATCTATAGGCCATGGACCTCTTAGACAAAATTAATTGTATCTAAGAAGTAGAAGTGAAATCAGTTACCATTACTACACACAGCAAGATTGTGAATCCAATAATGGTTTTTTTTTTGAAAAAAATATTGACAGGAGTACCAAAAGCATTTACTTTAGCTGGGCAGCATTTCAATTCTCCCTTACACATAGGCCAGAACTAAGATGTGAAAGTCTCACAAGCCCAACAACTGAATTTTCACATCACTAACTTGTGGGTCATATGCAAAACCAGCAATTCCACAGCAGCACAGGTTCATGCGGGAACACGCGCCTCTGATCATCTGCAGACTACTCGCATTGCCTCAGCAACCCTTATGCTGATTTTGTGCAGATTATCTCGGGGTTTATTTCCAAGGAACAGCAGTTCTCAGGCAGAACCGGTTATCTGAGGTGCAGCTCATATGCATGAGAATACAGGACGCTGATCAGACACATGACTCTTCCCCCTTCTGCCTTCCAAGGCTCTGAGGGCTCTAGTACAGGAGCAGATAGAGCAGAAGAGCAAGATTATCATTTCGTACAGCTGAGCTTGTACCAGTATCTTATTCTGCCTCAGCTCAGATAAATGAGTATCTTTCACTGCAACAAACTGGCTAAATTTGTAGGGCTGTTGTCATTTACTGAGTGGTATAGTTACAGTGGCAAAACTGAAGTACAGGCCAGGTACTGGCAAGATTATTTTACATAAATGGGCAAGGGCAGGGTGATCAACAAAGAATCACATTCTTTGGATCTTTTTACATGATGCCAAACTTCGAGTAATCTCACTAACTTCAAACCCAAGAGATGAGATGCCTGCACTCTTAGTATGCGTTCACTGGCATACTAGAAAACGAACATACTGCAGCGAGATTAACAGGTTAAGTTATCTGCCTCAAAAATACGCCCAAACCCTACTAAATGAAAATAGGCTTTTGTGGTTTGGGTTGTTTTGTTTTGGTGGGGGGGTTTTTTGGTTTGTGATTGAGGGTACTAAAGATGGAGAAATAGGGATTTTTAATAAGTAACCAGAGAATTATAAACATGAATCTCTTGCAGTCTCCCCTTTTGGAATTGCAAGCAGTCTGTGTCAAAGAACATCAGCATGTACAATCATCTGGGAGTAGATGAAGTTTGAACTTTCATAAGGTCACAGGTATTCACATCACCTCCAGCAATATCAAAGTTTCAAACTTAAGAACTAAATCATTCCCATCTTTTCTTTTCAGTTCAGAGGCTTCCTTCTTGAGCTATGATAAGAACTAATCTCAGTGCTGGACAAAAGAATAAAGTCTGCAAGTTCTCATCTATCCCTACTAAGGTCTATTTAAGTGCCTCCTACTTTGGTACAAGCAACAAATGTAATTGCTTCATGGCCTGCGGGTGTTCATTTAACAAAAGCAGCTTTTGTGAATAAACCACAGGTGTTACCTTTCTTGATTAAAGTGAAATATGATGAAAGAATCTACAATATCAAATGACAAATTTACTAAATACTGATTAAATTGCCTTATTTAAGTAAATTGCATCCAGTTAGGATAAAATACACACCATAGAAATGCAGGAGGGTTTTTTATCACTCTATACTTCGAGTCTCACAAAACTGTTCCTTAATCCTTTATTTATTAATTCAGAACCAAGAGTGAATAATGCCTAGCAGATACTCTTTTTTAATGATCCAGTTGCTCTAGGCACCATTTCTGTAGGCTTATCATAAACACTGTTCATATTAAGGCTGCCATCTATATAAAACCCAACAACATTAATTAGCTCGATATTTTTGAAGTCAGCATAAGCATTTACATTTCCTTCTTTTGTGCTGAAAAAAGCTACAAAATGGTAGCGACCACACTGGAACTTCAACGCTATAAGCAGATCTTAAATCATCATCTCTTAAGTATCACTAAAAGGCTGAATTACCTGAAATTTAGTACTTCTTAAAAGAATGTAACGGAATGAATTTACCCTAAATTCATAGGTACTTCCAGACAGTTTAGCATTTTCCTGTTACTTATTGAGCAGTTTAAGCCGCTTATGAATAAGACATAATGTACTTGGCCCAGTTTGTTTAAATACATATATGAAAAAGAATACCTTATGACCTTCGTCCAGATTATTATGAGAAAATGAAACACTAACAGGTTTTCATACAGAAATTAAATTCACTGGGATGAAATATTTATATTTTGAATTCATTCTCTATAGTAAGTCATTGGTTGTTTTAATAGAAAATTTATGAAAAGGTAAGATGACTTGTCTATCTTTAAGTTTTGAAATTAACTATTAACCAATATTAAAATCACATCACCTTCAATGGTAGCAATGTTAAGTCATATACCACAAGGAAACAGATCTATTAACTTAGATTTGAATTTGTAAGGCATTTTTCTTTGTCATGCGAGCATACCAGGTGAGTGGTGGTGTTTAATAAAAACTCAGGGAAGCTGTACAGTAATCTGTCAAATATTCACTGGTTATTTGAATGTTTGTTTGGTTTTTATCCATTGTTGCTCCTTTTAATCTTTGTGTAATGCACAAATAGCTACTTGCTGTTCCTGAGCTTGCTTACTTGGAACTTAAAACCATTTGATCACCACACTCGCTGCTTTATGGGAAAGGTCACAGAATTCTCATGTCAGAAATATCTATGCCAGTCAAATGACGACAAGATACACCTTCTCTCAGTATACCTTTTTGGCTATTGCAATAGTTTCCAACTGTGTTAAATAATAATTCAAACACATGCATGCATTGTTTACTTTACTTCTATAAATATTCTCATTTAATATTCAGATCCAGAGCATATTGTTCAATATGCTGATCTGAATCAGCCTGAAAACCTATACATCCAATTTTTAAAATCTCTTGCTGCAACCGTAAATTTAAATTACTAGCCATCATTCCTTTTCTAAAAATATTATCAGAGTTAAAATTAATTTTACATTAACTTAAAATTAATAAAAACTATGAGCAAATATTACTGTCATGAAGAATAATGCCCAGATTATTATTTTTAATCCACTACAGTTTTGAAATTTTCATATTTTACAAATGTTCATAGGCCAAAACTTTCAAAAATTAATCTCCTAGCTACATTTAGGAACTCCTGGAAAAAAAAAAAACTCTGACTATTTTGTGATACATCAGTCCAGACTATTACTAACTTTCTTGATTTATAGAAGATCGATATTTTGGAAGAAAATATTGATTAGAAGTCCAACAAAGATTACTTAGCAGTTTGCAGAGACTTTTCTCACAGCAATCATTAAGAAGGATTTGATTCTTTTCTTCTCCAGAAAACAGATGATGTAACAGGGTCACCTAAAGTATAGGTTTGAAAACAAAAAAACGACAGGTTCAAATCCCAACTGGAACTTACTGGTTAAACACAAAAACCCATTACCATCACTGGTATGGTCTGGACAAAGGCATACCTGTACAGAGGTCTAGCTAATAAGCCTGGTGGCAACAACAGCCAGTAAATACTCCAAGCAGGGTTAAGGCATCTGAAAAGTATCATCTGCCAGCTCCTTCAGGAGTGACCTGAATCTCTGCTAACCAGTCTAAGGCCTCAACTCTGCATGATCTCATCATTTAAGACAGTCAGAAGTCCTTAGCTAGTGTATATAGAGGAGGAAAAAATGCAATAGGTCCTTCCTTCAGACGTGAAGCTGATGTAGACAGACTAACACTTGTGCTCAAAATCTTCAGTGGGTCCTTCAGTAGTTAGTTTCATCATCTTGAGCGGCTTCCTAGGAGTTACTACTGAACTTGGAGCAGGGGAATAATGGCATCGTAAAATTGTAAAAAAAGGTTCAAACTGATCTGACCGGTACAGCCAAGACTGTGTTTCACAGTGGAAAAGCATCTAGTGCTATAAATTCAGAAATGAGTGATCTTGAAACCACTTTTCCTCAAATCAATGAGGAGATTTCTTTATGGTTTTCCTTCAGGAATGACTTGGCTGAACCAAAGAAGCAGGGCAACGTGTCAGAGCCTGGGCAGTGCTCTCCCCCACCCCGGTGTAGCTGGCCCACACACAAGACCAGCTGATACCACGCAGCTGTCTCATCTTGGTTCAGACCAAGCTGTTTGAAAAAGAGATATAAGAGACCTCAGTGGGAGCTCATTCAGGAGCTGCGTTTCAGCTGAGCCTCTTGCTGCCAGCCTCTACCTGAGCTACAGTGCAGGCGTGCCCATGTCTGGCCACCCACCTCCCTGGCCCCACAGACATGAGGATAAGCTATGGTGGACGGTACCAGTGCTGTTGTGACAAGTCATGCCACTTGCATGTTCTTGAAATATCAAAAACAAAACTGCAAAGGTAAAAAGACCAATCCACTTGAGCTGAAGAAACCCTGGAAATATTAGGAATTAGATTAATAAAATTCTTTTTGCTTCTTTTCCCTTGAATAATTTAGTTTTGACAAATCAGAATTTTTATTTAAAATTACTTCTTAGAAGATTCAAGATTAGCTCTTAAGAGTTCATTAGTCATGAACTCTCTGTGCTGGGATATAGAGGGATCTGCAAACTCAACAAATATGCCAAATCAATTCTCTTTCCCCACCAGACATTTAGCATAGCTGCTGCTTAAAATTATGGCATAACTTTCCCTCAAGGCTCTAGAACACTAGAGCTAAGGAGAAGAAAGAGTAGGATATTTCCTTTCTCCTGACCGGCAACTATAAAAACTGATTACTGAAATACTAAACCGTAAGTGTAAACTAGCTACTGTAAGATATTAAGGACAAAGGAAAAAGAACTAGTGTTTTGAGAACTTTAGCTGGTATTTAGGAATTTTAAAGAGACTATCCAGTGGTATTGAGCACTCTGAAATATCAAACCACTCTTCAGTGCCTTACATTGTGCATCCAAAATCTGTAGTACTGTCTAGTGATTAAGACACTGTGCTGTTTACATTAACATTACCTTATTCTTAGTACCCACATAATGTTCTTACTGCATTTGACAAGGACTGTTTAAGAGTTAATAGCGCTGTGTAAGACCACTTCTCTGATGTGCAAACACAGTAAGATGCATTATCTTCGGAACTGTGTTAGCTCTAGGGTTAACCACAGGATGAAGAGATGCCATCTCCGCAATGAACCTCATTTTAGCACAAGGTAAACACACTTCCCCCACATCAGCTAGTCTCACAGCATTAGTGGTGTGTCGTGATTGATTACCAGCAGAGTGTTGCTGAGATATGGATTTGTATCTCAGCTTTTTATCACTATGACTTGCAAAAGGCAGTTCCTTATTTACAGACTCTAGCTGTATTAAGTGACATTATTAGGTACTATTTTGTTTAAGTGACACAAAGGCTTAGCATATTGGTGGTTTATGACATACAAGCTGTTTTAATCTGATGATTTACCCCTCACTTTTTCAATCTGTAAATAGGAGCTGCAGCACAAGAACATATGGTACTAAAGAAATTAAAGCTAAAGTAAATGGCATTAAAACAAATTCAAATATAACAATAGGATACTCAATCTGAATTATAAACCGGATCGGTATTAAGACATTTAAAATAGGAAATAAAAACCTAAATATAAAAATTGACCTTTCAGGTGTTTTTTTTAAAGACCACTTCAGGGGTTTACTGTGATTGAGTAATTTCCTTATTAACCCTCATTATTTAGATCTTACAGTTAAATGAATAAATCAGTAAACACCTATTTTAATAATTGAAACTAGGCCTGAATATCACATTACTAAATATTAGTTGTTTACCTCTAACTTTTGGGTTCATACCACATTGCTTCTGACACAGTAAAAATATGTTATGCATGATGCCTAATGCTCATATTCCATACCAAAAATCAATAAAAAGGCAATGAAAAACTACATTTTCCTAACTTTGTAACACTGTAGCAGCTTGCTCAAAGGAATTTCATTCTCCTTTTCGTGTAAATAGGAAGATTCTCCTCATTATTATTCTGTAGATAAACTCCAACCTCTAGCATATGAAGCATCAGGTACCATAAAGGGTCCAAAGTAAAGACATTCCTAATATACTTAAATTATAACTTAAGCATGTGGTTAAATTATACCAATCGATTTGATACATGGGATTAGCTCCATCAGCTTGTAATCCAACAATGACTCCAGCAAAGACAGTTTTTTGCTACAGGCCTACACTTAGTGCACTCTGACAAAAATAATTTTTCTCATATGATGTATTGCTTCAGCTAAGTACAGCAGCAAAAGTATTTTTATACCACTGTGAAGACTTTCACATACTGCCACTGCTATACTGCATTTCTACTCAACTGAAATACCTCTTTTCAAAACAACTTACTCAATTTACATATGGGGGGGGTAATTTTTCATTATAGCTTGGAAGGTTGGTTGGGGTTTTTTTTCCTTTAATCTACAGGTATCTACTTGGTTGCCTGCAGCAATAAATTATCTCATCTGTGTAATTTTACAGACAGCAAATTGTAAACAGTTTTCTGTTTTTCTTTTCAAGTAAGTTTTCCATTCTCCTATCTCTACATATATAAACCATCCTGAGAAGTATATTCACGAATGAAACAGGATTGGAAGCAGGATCTGATTTTAGCTCTCTTAGACTTCAGAATAAGAATCATGTATGATAGTGCTTCTAAGCACAAAAATCCCTAACTTAAAATCTGTAAAATATGCCAACATGGACACAGTCAATGCAGACTAAGCACAATTCCTACTAACACGACTATAAGGATTCTCCTTTTGGGGTGTCAAGAGAAGCAGCTGCTTAGAGGTGGTTTCACTCTTGGCTGTGTTAAGTATGTTGTACTGCCATTATTCTGACATCTCCAGTAACTGGCGAACTCGTACCACCTACCCAAACACCAGCAAAGAATGGAACAGAGGTCTCAACTACCTAATCTGGTAATATTTCTGCATTTACTGTACTGCAGTAAGTTTACAAACATAAGAGCAACTATTCACTGTCAGTCCCCAAAACAGGAGACAAGTTCACCAAGGAAAGCTGAGCAGTTCACTGTAATAAAAACAAACAACCCTCTGACCTTACCCACTTAGAGTCACTGCATTCAAGTATCACTCAGACTTCTCATTTTAAAAAAAGCAATTAGTAGCCTAATATAAACAACAAAACTGATGACAGTTTCTAGGCTTTGCTCACTTAAAGAGTGCCTGCAATTGTACCTTCCTCTGGCAGCTAGACGCCTTTGGGATCCTAGGCAAGGCCTTTCCTCAAAGAGTTTCAACAATTTCCCCCCCCCTCCAAAAACCCAACTCAGGTTAATTCTTCTCAAGGAATTATCAGTAAAGCAAATGGCCAGTTCTCTATATATCTGCTGCTGTTAGTTGCTTTGAAGAATTTTGTGGTGCATAGCATAGTGATTTACTAAAATAGGGAATTTGATTAGACTATTACCTAACGCAGACGCAGATCACTTTTTCCCTCCCCAACAAGAACAATTTACTTCATGACTAATCCAATGTAAATTATGAGTGTAAAGTGCAGATATCTATATTGAAAATACACTCTTCGGTAAGTGAAGTGTCTCCTGAACAGATGGAAGGATCTACCTCTTCAGCAACCGCCAGAGATAGGAGGAAACAAATGAAAGCATTTCCATTTAGATCCTTTCTCCCTCTAGATACAGGTTATGATGTGAGAAGAAAGCTTGTCTTGTCACTTTGCTCTATTTCCATGCATTAGCCTTTATGAAAAATATACATGGGAAAACAGGAAATGGACTCTGCATTCCTCATCCTCTCATTCTCCTTACATTTTATATGAAAATTGAAGACAAGAAATCTTACACCTAGGGCAGAAATTGTTCTGCTGGACAATCGATTACCTCGGGGTTTCCAGAAAGGCTGACATCCTGTTAAATATAAACCTTTCCTGAACTTCCTTTTCAAGACTCAGACAAGTAAGGAAGAAGATGCTCAGAGAAACTGTTTGCATCTTCTATCAGTGTACACAGAATTCAGGTTTCCATTTCGGGTCATACTGCTCTGGGAAATTCGTATTTCACCTAAAATTACTACTCCCATAGTGGAGAGAAAATTTCTTCAACTTGGTAAGAAAGGTGGGTTGGGTTTCTTTTGTTTGGTTTGCTTTTTTCCTTGGTTAAATGGTAACACAATTTGATTTGATTTCCTTCTTTCTGTCCTCAAGCAACAGAAGTGTAAACAGAAGCTCCAGTGGTACTGGCACTTGATGACAAGGGCAGATTAGAGGCAGGTGCCTGAAATGTTTTGCCTCAACACTGGAGTGGAAGAAACAACAAATTCAGCCCCTCAGAACAGTATGATTCATATCCTTGCTTTCTGGTTCTACGTCTTGACTAAATCCAGACACCAAATCTAGACACAATGTCAACAAGAATTTTGTCATTCATTTTAGTAGGGACTTTACATAGTAAAGTCAAGGATTTTAGTAAAGACGCTACTTCAGCTGCTTAATCCAAATGAAGCAACAGTACCTGGAGGCATGCTGGTGAAATTGGCTGTTGTTATGGTAGCTAAGCTCTTAAAAGATTTATCTATCACAGACTGTAGCTGGCTGGAAGGAGTGTTCCATAAAATTCTCCACCTTCACAGCACAGGACTTCAGCTACGGGCCAGATGGCAATTCTTCTTATTCTGATGAAATGGGTGTAAGACAGCAACAGAATTATCTCTTTCATGATTCAAAACACCCGTGCAAAATCTGATGTCTCCACAAGGTGCTGAACAGAGGTAATGGTCAAACATGCTTTTGGGGGAAAAAAACCACACACTACATTTTTTCTGTGATCATAATTTGTGATTATTTTTCTAATGATAGTTTAAAAAGAAGTTGCTGCAAATATTTTGTCACAAATCTTTCCAAACCTCTATTAAGTCTATCTGCGTAAGGACAAGTGAGCATTAAGAATATTTTTTTTCTTTATTTCATCTTGTTACCAGACTTTTTGGACAAATTAGGAAAACTGCTGCTTTTCCAACCATACTCAGAAAAATTAAAATATTGTTACATTGAAATATTAGAGATACACTGAAGTATAATTTTGAAAGCAAAATCCTAAAAGCTATTGCAGAGACAAAATTTTCACTTCTTAGTGTTTAAAATACAGAAACAGTTTTGCCTTAAGACCAAGCCCTTGAGTCTGCCATCTGTACTGCATTTTATGCAAAAAATTTTAGAGTGTTCTTCCACGGAAGAAGACCTACACAAAGGGCAAAGCAAAAGTATCACCTGTCTACACTTCCTACAGAGACAAAAGACACTGAGAAAGACAGCTTGCAATAAACAGATTTTACCAATTACAACATTTTACTCTACATATACAAGAAGAAAGGATAATTTATTAATGTCGTACTTCATGATTTATGATGATACTCAAATATTGCAAATTCTTTATAGACTACCAGGCCTACATAAGTAATCATTAATTTACAAAGAAACTAATACTTACATAGCTGTGACTCTTAAGGAAATCTGAAGGGTTGCTTGTGCAGACCTTATCCCCTTCCAAGCCAATTACTCTTTTACAGATATTTGATTTGGGGTCATTTGGGCTTTTCACAATTACAATATCTCCTCTGAGAGGAAAAAACAAACAAAAACAGAAGAACTCTAAGTACAAACTATTTGGCTGAATACATGTGCATCAATGTGTATACTCCAAAAACATTCACATACATTAAAGAAACTTCTGGTCAAAATTCTTGTCTACAAGTTTGGTTTCTTCAGTTTTACTCAGTGCTCAGGGTGTAATTTTACAGACAGTTGAAGTACATTTGGCAAGATTCTTTGTTATTTAGACCATTCATAAAACATTTAAGACTACATTTTAATTGACAATGCTCTGATGAAATTAATACTATTTAACTTGATCCCGTTGCTACATATATATGGAACAGAACATACTCTGTGTTCCTAAACATTGTTGTGCAAATGTTGTTCTTCCAGTGAAGCTTCAAACATCTAATCTGAGTTTGTAAGGCCTTATATTACTTTTGCTTCCTGATTGAGTATACAGATTAGATTGTACAGTGGAACAGTCCACAACAAAACGGGCAAGGGCCTTGAGCCTACTCTGCTCTACAGCACAGTAATAAAATGACATTTGTTCAATGGTACTTGTACCATTTGGTCACCTTTCCTAACAACCTGAGCACAGCAATACCTACAGCTTGGTTTTCAAGTAAGACAAAACTGCTCAGAGGACAAGTTACATTCACACAACAGAACTGTTTTAGGAAAAATAAAAGTGGGAATTTTCCCACTTTTTGGGACAAAGCTGTACAAGTAACAGACTATATCCTAAATGAATTCTGACAAGTTGTTCAATAGACCATACGTGCTGATTACTTTAACTTCCATCAGACACAATGAGAGGAGATTTATGAAAAACTAAAATTTAGAAGCAGAAGAATATATGAAAAATAAAGGGCAGAGAGAAAGTGGTTATTGACAAGCTCTGGCAAACGGTATGTAAAATCTAGTCTCAACAAAGGAGCATACTTTCGAATGCAATAAAAGTGGCGGCTAAGGTTCTCCGAAAAGACAATATCAGAATTTTGAATGGTTGGTTCCATTGAAGGTCCAGAACACTGCAAATTAAAAATAAATGAGAAAATATTACTATTTCCAAACACTTTTATTTAAAACACATTATATTCAAATTATTTGCTAATAAATTAGAAAAGGTATAATGTAAACGACTGAAAAAGTGCAATCCTCCAAGGAACATCTGATACAACTAAAAGGTGAGGACAGCTTCCAGAGTGCCTCCAATTGTTACAGCTACTTATTTGCTCAGGGTTGGCCCAGACCTGCACGAGGTGCTACGAGCCCCTCCGGAGTCATTTCAGCACCTCATCCGCAGGAAATTATTTGGAGCAGCACTCGGCGCTCTGCCACCCTACCCCTTTCTTCAGCCTCTGTAAAAGAGAATCACCACAGAAGCTGCAAGGGCAGCTCACAGCCAAAATCCACCACGTCCAGCAGCAGTACCTGCTAGGTTTAGAAGCTGGGGAGGAAGCATAAAACAGCCAGGAATCTGTCCTGAGTTGGAAACAAAGAGTATTTTCTATGGCATTATTAGTGACTGCAGTCCTTCTAGAAGAACGTACTCTCTGCAAAATGCTTAATCGTAGTTTCCCATTTGCTTCAGTGATACCTCAAGCAATAACTTAGCAAAAATTAAAAGTGCCCAAAGTAGAAATAACTTTCATAAAGGCTGAGCCTGTGTTGAAAAAGCAGGCATTTACTAAACACACTTTGAAAAAGCTTTAAAAAAAAGAAGGAACCTGAAATATTGGCATTATCACATATAACAATTTCAGTATTATAGTTCTACGTTCTTTTAAGTGTCGTGAAAATGAAAAGTTACCACAACAATTCCTCCAAGGTACTCAAAGGCACAATGCGCTATGCATCCATATTGCACAGTATACCCAAGAAATCGAAAGGTTTTTCCTAGGGCATTGCGAAGCATGGTAGTGTTACGTCCTTCAGCTGGTTCTAGTCTATAGTAAAACAGAAGAGTATCATTCATTTGATAACAAACAACGTTTACAAAACTATCTTTTGTGTTTAACAACTGATGGACACTATTTTTTAAAAAACAGTGAGTAAAACCAACAAGTTATCAGATATATCTGAGGCGATGAATGTAGTACTACGCAGACCCTTCCACGTGTACAATCAATCGATCCCTCTCACCAGCTTATTACTGAGATTCAGTTGAGTAGTAGCTGAAATAAAAAAGCCACCTGTGCCAAATGAACAAAATTGATAGGAAAGAACAGTGTCAGTACTCCCCACTGACTCAGCTGGGCTGCTTCTGCCAGAGAATGCAGACAGGCTTACCTGCCACATGTCTAAATACCTGCAATAACTATGAGAACATCCTCCCCTCCACTCAGCATGGCTGAATGGAATCTGGAAAGCTGTAATCGTGCCTTTAAATGCAGGCTTTAACTTCCTGACTGGACCACGTATTGTAACTCAGATGCAGTTATTTATTAAATAACACTTGATAAAGTTTTCTAATCAGATGAAGGCAGTGCAACTTAAATCACCGTTTTTCTTCAAGCACTAGTATTTAAAACGGAACACTCAACAGCAAAACAGAGAAGCATCAAACCATCTGAAGTGATCTGAAGATACTTCATAACTGAAATTACATTCCCAGAAAACTGCAGTTAATCAAGGAGTCAACCAAAAAAGCAACCTGACAATCAAATGAAAAAAAGGCTTGAAGAACTAGACGAAATTAAGGATAATAGAGTCCTGAATAGCTTGCCTAAGACTCTACTAGAAAAAGAATACAGTTCTTGAGAGGAATTCTAGAGGTTTTGCAGAGCTTTCCTTTGACTAGACTTCCATTACCAAAAGACTTGCATGTAAAAATAAGGCGTTAGGTCTTTCTCTTCTCAGCTACACTACAGTGGCGTAAGTTCTGCAGCACATAAGACTAAATATCTTCTGATCCCCACGCCCAGATATTTAAGTCAAACTGATGATTAGTTACAATTCCTGCAATGCTAATCTAACTGTTTCCTTACCCCCATTTTTAACATATTTTTGTGTATTTTTTTCTAAGGAAGTGGAAAACACACATACTGAAGTAACTGAAGCAAGTTCTACATTCTGCCAGAAACCCATCCCGCCTTTAAACTCAGCGTTAGCTTTATCATGAACTAAAACCACAGCAAGATTTCCCTCATTTACTAAGATGGATCAATATAGCTTGCTAAACAAACGCAGTAAGTTAAAAAAAAAAATGAAGAGCTGTGCATACAGTAAGCCCTACTTAATAAAGAAATTTTGACTAGATAAGGAAAAAAATTTTCACAGTGAAGGTGGTGAACCACTGGCACAGGTTGCCCAGAGAGGTGGTAGATGCCCCATCCCTGGAAACATTCCAGGTCAGGTTGGACAGGGCTCTGAGCAACCTCATCTAGTCAAAGATGTCCCTGCTCATGGCTGGGGGGTTGGACTAAATGACCTTTAAAGGTCACCTTTCAACCCAAAGTATTCTATGAAAGAAACCAAAACAAACCATTCTTGGGGGAAAATGTTCTCTACTAAACTCATTTCCTTGTTCCAAAAGAGATTTTTAACATAAAACATCTCCAGAATAAATCCCCTTAAACCAATCTGTGATTCATCATCCTTAATATTAGCTAATGAGTTTCACAATGATGAATCAAAATACAACAGAAGAGTCTTGAATTGTTTCATTAGTACATGCAGTGCCCACACACCCTGCAGAAACTGAAGCAGCTTTGCTGTAAGCTCAATGGTCTTTCAGCAGAATTTATTCCAGGGAGCCAGAGAAGTTGTTTGCTCTTCTCAACCCAATATCACATGAAAAGCAGGGACAAACTCCTTACTCTCAGGACAAGAAACACTGAGCCCAGAAATGTGTCACAGGTGATAAAAGGAAGATGGAGTGACATCAGATCAATCCGAGTTGCACAACTAGTGTGGACTGATGACCACAACTATCTTTTGAAAGAAGTACATCATCAGTACTTTTTAACAGCACCTGCTAGAAAGGCAGCTATCAGGCTATAACTCTTTTTTGTTATGAAATGACAAGCAACTGCTATACATATCTCTGGAACTGAATTTCAAACTGATTGCAACTGATTTCCTAGCAGACTCCGGATGACACACACTTCCCAATAGTTACACTGAACACACTTGGTTTCTCTCCGATGTCTGAGTAACTCTGAATTGGGAGGGAGAGATTTGTAAATTACTCAAGGAAACACAGGGTTCAGAGTTAGCTTTACCTACTGCTAGAGCTGTCACAGTATAAAACTAACCACAAGGATAGAACATGAGTGAAGAGGTCTCAAATTCTGTTCCCAGTTCTCTTAAAAGAAATTCTTTTAAGACCTGGATTTCACCAGTGCCAGTTTATAAATACGGCACAATGGATTTTTAAGTGCTCAGTCTTATCAGGTGTTCATGATAATGATGAAGAAATTCTTAGCTCTAGTATAAGGCTTTTTATTACTACTCCAGAAAGTTAATTTCAAATTAAATACATATATAGTACCTAGATTATACACAGTTTGAACCTAACAAGGTAACTTCAGAGGATTGGGGGGTTTGTTTTTAACATTAAGGTCCACCTTTAGCCATCTAATGTTCATTCCACAGAATAACTACAATCCTGAAAGTTTCCATGTAGTTTTAAGTAACAACTTTAGTAAATGAGTAAATGGCTGCAGTAAGAGTAAGCCCAGTCAAAAAATCCTCTAGTTTATTAAAAAAAACACAGAATACAATTGTTCTACCTTAAGCATCAGTAAAAGACAATTCTGTTTCCTCAGAAAACTATTTATCAGTACATTTTTAAAACAATGCCATATTGTTGATCACAAGAAGGTAAACAGCTGAATGTTCTTCCACATCACACGATTTTAATACAAAGTGCTGTCAGCAGGCAACTCCATCAGATACAGCATAAGACCATTAAGCACAATAAAACAAATGATTTAAGTCACAGGCCCCTTGAAAACTTAATGGATCTGTTGTATAAACATCCTTATCACAAAACTAACAGCATAAAACCTGTTGTAATTACTTCCAAGAACTACCTACTATCATATAGTAGGTAGCTGAAAATTTTATACTGCAATAGCCATTGTTTCTATACCAAACATAGACATTGATTAAAAAAGGTTATACATCCATATTTATCACATAGAAAACAATTTGGTTCTTTTACAAGAATTGTATAGTTTATCCTCTGCAGCAAACAAAATGCAAAATGTAATTACTATTATATTGTTCCCTTTTCCTTACATAGCCTATGCCTTCATCATTTGATTTTTTTGTTTGTTTATAAAATTAATCACAGCTAGCAGGATGGAAATCACTTTGAGCCTCATGAATGACATCCAAGAGATGGGAAAGGATTAGTTCTCAGTTGCTGCCAGTTATAGCGCCAGGTGGCTTTTTCTGCAGTGAAGGTGTTACCGATAATCCCATTACATTGGTACTAAATCTTGCAGACATCAAAATTATCACCAAGGTTCCTTTTCATCCCATCCTTTCCAAATGACTGGAAGTCGCTTCACCTGAAAGAAGTCAAATCCACATGCAGCTGCTGTTTTAGCAGCCAGCAGACTCCCTGAGAATGCCAATCGTGATCCAATTTCGCTGTGCTGGTGGCCCCCTATTCCCTGTCCAATAATACATCTGTTAAAAAATCCTACAGCTACAAATCAAGTTTAATCCTACCAGGGACCTCATGTTGGTCTTGTCTTCCAAAAAGGCAGCAGGTTTTGCCGTCTATCTCTGCTAGTGTCTGGGGAATACTCTTTAAATCCCAGCCCTACTTAGAAGAATAAGCTAAGGATCACAAAACATGACCTTAAAAACCCTGATATGACTATATTCTGACCCAGAGGCATTCATTCTAGGTGAAGATTAGAACTTTGCATAATAAGATTACACAGCAAGTGAATGATATCAAGGGACTATCCATATGCAGCCGCCTGGTTTTCTATAGACAGCCTGTGCTCTGCAATATGCAGTGCAGACGAAACAGAGCTTGGTCTTTCTAGCCGAAATAAAATAGATTCACATAAATTAGTTGGCCATTTCCAGATTCCTAAATCCCCTATTACATCTTTTATTGACAGCTCCTGTGAGGATAGCACAAATGGTATTCTCTTTGTATTCTTTGCTTCTGTAACAGTCATGCTCCCAGGGAAAGGTACATAGGTTGTCTAGAAATTAACATCTTGTTTGCTGTAATCTTGGATTACAATTAACTGTGTACATAATAAAATTAGGAAATCAATGAGCAGATTTATAATTTCCAGATAACCAATGGCATTGTGTAAGACAGTTGTAACATATGGTGCCAAAATTTTAAATAGAGGAAAATCAAAGTCACAGCCAATGAAAGTGTGGCTAAACAAACTACTGGACTCGCTATTAAATAGATTTTTCACCATGACAAAAAAATTTCCAGTCACATTTGCTTTATAGAATGCTTCCTAAATTCTGAATTTTCACTGAATATTTAGGGATAGTTTATCAGTTTTTCCTTAGCTAACAAAAACTGCTCTCCCAACATTCTCTGCTTCTAACCAGACATCTTTCTTCACACATCTCTTTCCCAAAGAGTTACTCTGAGATTATTACTTTTAAAAAATAAAATTAAAGAAAGAAAACTGCACACTGACTAGGCTACTTAAGTATTTATGTTTGAGCTGTTATTTACATTAAACAATTTTTTTAAAACTTCTGCATGAAATTAATGTTACATGTGCTAGAATAGTGAAGGGCGTATATGATGTTTTTGGGAAAGATTCTTCCCATATCAGATACACAAAAGTTTTAAATATTCTAATTATAATCTGATGATTCCAAACATCTGAAGCAAAACAAGGAACAATTTTCAAAAGGTCTTTCCATGCAGAGGGTCAGGCAGAACTTGACTTGTATTTCTAGCTGTTGGTTTTCTCTCGAAGAGACACTGGATTCAGTCTGGCGTATCTGAAAAAGCTTAGTGGTATTCTGGAAGAGAAGATTTTTTTTTTCCCCCCACATTATCGCTACTAGGCACTGATAGTTTGTGTCCAACGAGTACTCCTTCACCTCCTGATTTCAAGCTGACAAAGAGCTCAATCCTGTAAACATAAATTCACATCATGCAATCCTCTGGTGTTAAACAACTAGAGACTACGTACATAAGAATGAGCAATTTTTCAAAACAGATTCCAAGTTGTGCTCACTGGTTCTATTTACCTTTGGGAAGCAGCTCCTACCAATCCCACAACCCTGTATAAAACATTGTATTAATGGTCAAGGTGCATTCCAGGGCTTCTGTCTTCCTCTGCAGCTCTATACTCATCAGCGAAGTCCAAATAGCTGAGCAAAAGCACGATTGTACATGGCACATTTGAGCCTCTGAGGGATGCTGAAATAGTCACTTAAGTTTCCTGTAACAATGTCAACGTCAGGACAAGCGCCAAAGGTCTGAGAGACAGCACAGTCACTTTCCTGGTGACAGAAAAATACACCATGTCTATGTGACAAGGGCCAAATAACTATATTCTGAGCTGTACGCATTTATCTTGAATTTCAAAAAAATTCACTGAGACATAGACATGTAAACATTTAAAATTAACATTTACAAGTCCAATTTTTACATTAGGCACTTAAAATCTATGACCCCACAGAAACTGAAGTTGTCTATGGCTCACACGTCCCCTGCACTTCCCAGTGCTGACACACCTTCTGGAAGTATGCAGGCATTTTTGAAATGCTACTCAAAGCAGTGAAGAGAAGAGAGGTAAATAATTCCCCTATGCACTAAGTAAAAAGGCAGCTTACTTAAAATTGCCATTACAAAGAGGATAGTTAGCTGGTAAAAAATACAAAATCAACAAAAATACCACAAACAAAACCCCAAAAACCCTCCACATGGAACAGCAACCTACTTACATACATCATCAGCAGGACTGTTTAGCAAGAAATAAAAGTCTCTTAATCTTATCCCCAGTGCTAGTATCAGATTACAATGCCATCATTGAAGAGTACTTCATAGCGTTTATGAACACAGAAATCACACAGTATGAGATATTAACACAAATAGTAAATTAAAGCTACCATTAAACATTTTAAAAAAATACAAAAGCAAAAAACAAGATCAGTTTTAGTACTGTCGGAAAACAACAGTAACAAAGAATCTTTGTCTGTTCTTCATCAATACTCCCCAGTTACAAGCATCATCTTCTAATGAAATATCTTATGCATACTCTGCATTAAAAGTGTGTTAAAACCAGGAGAAAGGAAATGCAGAGTCAGACAAAAGTGAGCTCAGTATTTACATTTTCAGGCTACCTGAACAGAGGAAAACTGCAAATCAAGTGCTCATTACTGGTATTACTCTACAAAAATTTTGACGGCCTTCCCAAATTGTTTTTTACATATGAAGTTCTAAATACACACACGTACATGGATTCAGCTGCTTATTTTTTCATAGCACAAATTGTATTTCATGTGAGTTTAAGCAGTAAAAATAAACTATAATCAGTACTTTTTCTCATTGCTCAATAGATTTTTTTATTTCTGAGCTGTTTTATGTACAAAACACAAGTTCTGTAAGTTCTTCTCCACTTACAGATAGAAGTATTAAAAAAAGTTCCAAACATCAATAGATGAGTGCAACGATATTCAGTCTAAGTTAATCCCCAGACATCCAAATCCATGAATAAAAATTCATCAGTTTTAAATACACTGAGCCTATTAAGCAAGAACAAAAGCATATGCACAAAAGAGCTTTTAATATATTTCAAAGCCCACAAGAGCCATGGTCTCATTAAAATTATAAATTACACAAACATGGAATAAAGATTCAAACTGCAGTGCAGCTAAGCAGATTACAGAAAACCCCGCGTTCCATATGATAACACACCATGGCCCTCCCAGATGGGGGCTTGGAACAAAAAGGCCATCACTGCAGCTAGGGAAAACCTCCTTGTGATCTCTGGTTTCTGTTCAGCAGATGACAGCCAAATAATATGTTGATTATTCTGTTTGTGCTGCTAAGCTTGTAAAATGGAATAAAAGCGATATGATCTATTGTGAACTCAATGCTAATGTGTTGCTCCACTCATAAATAATACACTGAATTTATTCTGAAACTATCTTTTTATCTGAGTTCCAGTTTTTAAATGCATGAACTAAAATAAAAAGCCAGCATAAACTATTATTTAATTTGATGGTTTAACGTAAAAGATACAGCTGACACTAACAAGTGAGAAAACTGACTACTTAGTGAATCAAGTAAAGGTGCCTTTCTCAAATTTAGCAAGTTATTATATGCTGAGGTGCAGAGTACCTGCAATACCCAGAGCACACTCCAACCCCACAAACTGCATTATCACTGATACCAAACAGATTACCAGAAAGGGCCTATATGACTTATTTTACCACAGATAACCACCCCAAATCCAAACTTAGAAAAATAGTACAGAAACAATCATTGTGTAACTTCACTAATATCACGTCTCCCTAACCAAATTGCCTTATTAAAAGTTTAAACAATTTTTTTAAGAAGTGATCAGATTTTATTTCCTCTGAGTTTACTAACTCAGCTTGTTCCAAAAGCAGCTTGGCTTGCCCTTTCATAATACACTGCCTTTTAAAAAAAAAGAACAACCGTGACTTCTCATACAGCTCCTTTCACATGCTGAGAAGACTTTATGATCCTCCTACCATTTCATGTTTGAATTGTAGATCTTTTATGCCAGAAATGTTAAAAATTCTATTAAAAAAATCACTGCAGCTTCGCAATAGCATGAGAACATCAAGACAAGCACTGCTTCACACTTCTCAGACCAATGGAAGCACAGTTAATAAAGAGAAATGGTGGAAACATGCAGCTCCAAGAGTGTGCAACAGCTTTCTCAGAAACATAAAAATGTATTTAAAGGAAGCTCAATTACTTTTCTTCCTTTGCTAGGGACACAGACAGCTCTAATTCACAGAAATAATGAAAATATGGAAACTGAGTAGATATGAGAACAAAGTACACGTAAGTCTTAAAAGTAAAAATTCAGATAAGTTACTTCCTCCAGAATGAGTCCTCCACTGCAATGAAATAATACATTATCTATTATTTTCATACAAAATCAAGACAGGACCTTGAAACAGTTGGTGAGGCTCACATTTATACTAGCAACCATGACCTTAAATCTGTCCCATTGACAATACAATATTTTAAGAACTAAGATTATACTAATAATATTATTGCATAACCTTAGTTCCAGCAGTTATTCTACAGTTACCAGTTACAGTATTGTTATTTCTGACCTTGATAATATTTCAGTCTCCCTCAATCTGCTTCCATTTCTATGACCTTAAATATTATTTTTATTCCTCTTACATACATATATCTGACACAAAATGCAAAATAGTACCGAGGGGGAAATGGTAGCAGCCATACAACTCAAGCACCGTCTTACGATACATTTATATTTCTATAACCAAAATTTTTTCATATTCTTCATATAATAAAAAGGTCTCAACAATACAACAAACTTTTCCAGCTACCATCACAGTGCTAATATCTAAGCTAGCAAAAGCTAACTCAACACAGACTTCAATGCATTACTGAGTGGATAACTTGGCTTGAGTAGAGACTTACTACCTCAAACACTGAAGCAGAAGGGAGCTAGCTTGCTCAGGTAGCCCTACTCCTAGATACATGCTCCTGAAATGGGATTTCAGCAAATGCAGCAGTTTTGGCATGGAATTGGGAGGCTCAGTACAGGAGATAGAAGTTGAATCCATTGAGATAATAATGAAGTTTGCTAAAATACAGCTTGGCTACAAAAAAAAAGCCAGCTATTCAGTATTTACTGCCTTTTTTCATCACAATATTATGCCAAATTTGGAACAGTAAGTTTTCCTAAGTAGCCAGTAGCGGATCTGGCTTTTTATATTTAAAGTGCATTTTACTAGGTTGCTTTTACCTAACTTTGTAACTCACACTGAAAAATCTAAATTTTAATTCTTGCCTTAAGTCCAAAATGAGTATTTTCTTCGTCTACTTCTCAATGACCTAATCAGTTTACGATATATTTTTACAGATATTCAGTGACCCTTCGGCTCTAAAAGCACATGTAATAAGTTCTTGCAAGTTATGTCTTCTGAAAGCAAGACTTCTGTCTCTGTGCTCAGAAAACGTACAGTTACACAGCTCTACAGAATTATTTACAGCAGCACATCTTGATTAATCCCCCACTCTATGGATGGTCATGATGCTGCAAAACTAGGTGGAAGTCCATCAAATACATCTGAATGTTCCTATGACTCTGCATATCTTGACCTCAGTGAAACCTGGGGGTTGTACACTTCCGTGAAGCCACTGACCACCATCACTACTTAGCAAAGCCAGAACTAGCATCATCCTGAGCTGGGTCAGTAACCACATCACTATCCACAGTACTATATAAACTACTACATCTTGCTCCTTGTAGCACACCTATATGCATTTCAGTTCAACCACTGTTCTTCTGCATGTCTTTATCAGACTAAAGATTGAGTAGTTATTAAACCTAAGACAGAATGAACAATAAAGGGGGAAAAAATAGTTTGTTAGAGGATACTACACTATTTGAAGTTACTTCCACACAGGCAGTGGCTGAATAACCAAGCTACCATTAACCTGTCTGGAATATCTACAGAAGCCACAATGATCAGAATATATCATTGGCCAGTACACTGGAAAGCTGAGGTTACAAGTTTGTGGGACTCACCAAGAAGTTACATCCTTACATGTAAGCACATTGGCAAAGATTCCCATCTTTGCAATTGAGGTTTTGAGATTTCTTTTCAATTAACTGTCAGTACATCATTCCACCCCAGAGTAGGAACTTTCTGAACCTCACCTAGCATTCCTGTCATCATCAACAGATGCCAGAGCCAGCTGTTGTAAGCTAATCCAAAGAACATCAGCAATACAGATTCTGCACTTCAGCACAAGAGTCAGGAGTTACCTGTAAGCATAATAGTTAACAACAACAACTCCTTTATCTAAGAGGGGAGGTCAGACAGCTGGGTCTGTGCAACTAGGAGATTTATGACACTGAGGTTTTTTACTTTTACATTCAGAAACTACTGCAGAAGTACTTCTTGTTGAAACATTACTGCTTGGTTTTGGCTAACATTAGAAGAAAGGCAAAATTCTCCATTATGAAAGTTCCTTAAAAATATTTCAGCAAGCAGAGATGAGCTACAATTTTAAAAGAATTCTGAAGATGATCAGTTAAATCTTCTCTGGCCACAGGCAGGCCTCAAGTGCTTTGCCAAAGCATTTCACAGGTTTCAAGTCTCACAATATTAGAGATGATGGACAAAAAAGCTAAATCCAAAAAAGCACCTTCTATAAAATGCCACCATGTAGGTGAGGAGCAAACACTGCCTGTATTCCAGCACCTGCTGATTTGTAATAAAAATAACATGGTTATTGGAATTTGGAATAATGCCTTTGAAGACTAAAAGTCCTAACAACTTAGCAGAAAATATATTGCATTTTTTAAATCCAAAAATGTGCAATTCTTAACCTTTGTAATGCCAGAATATTAGGAAAAAAAGCTATAGCAACTATAAATGAATTTCAATAATACATATATTTTTAACGATATTCAGTGAATCTTAGGCTCTAAAAGCACATTTTAAAAGTTATTTTGTATTTTTGCGTAAACTGCACTAATACAAATTATATTTCAAAAAGTCACAGCTATTAACATTTCCTTTCCATAAATCATAGTTCCTGGCTTTAGAAAGGCCCATTTAATAAAATATGTGCAATCAGATACCACTAGAAGAAAAAAAAAACGAAGACTCAAAGTATCAAGGAATTTAAAATATGTTTTTTCCAGCTGAAACACAAAGTTTACTCTCCACCGCTTCAACTGACATGCTCAAGTAACAAACTTTTATTCTTTGAGGGCAGCCATTTGTATTCAATATGAAACAGATTCCTGCATGTTAAGCATCTGAAAAGGCTAGAATCAATCTGTCTTAATTTCTTGGTTTTAATCCTGAAGTAAGCTTTATATGGATGCAGAACCCAGTATGGAAGACATTTCAGAATATCAAAAGCCATAATACAAATAATACTCCTTTACTACTTGATGGTTCCCACCCCATTGCTTTTAGTGCTATCTTACAAGTATTTTTAAATTAGTATGATTTTTTAAAAAAAGATAACTTCTCTTTTTATGATAAACAGAAGGAAAATAATCTCTATGAAATATACCACTAAAGTATGACTCTTAAGACAGTGCATTCAACTTACAACTCATTTTCAATATTACTGTTCTGCAAGTTTCAGTAATACTATACAGTACATTTCTACAATCTGAAATTATAGAAACATTAATTTCTTTATGATTTATTAAACCATTGTCTTCAGCATATACCACTACCTCATGTCTCCTAATTTATTTACTTCTATTTTAAAAGAGTTATTTAAATTTGACACAGGTTTAAATTTTTTATTGCTGTTGTTCAGTATACCCACAGGGATGCATTTAAGTAATATCCAGAGGCTTTCTAAAGAAAATTATATGATGTTTTATCTATCATACAACTGGTATGTCTTAAACCCTCACACTAATCCTCACGTTTTCCATGGACTGACTGGATAAGTAATCTCTACGCTTTTTTCATACTAAAAAACCCCGCAAAAAACCCAGTCTTTCGGTGTCAGAACTTCCAAGATTAAACATTCTTTCCAGTTGTTGGCTCACAGCCTGAAGATCCTGCACTTTCAAATTTATCCCATTCTAGCTAGTTCAAAGATCAGGAAAATGAAGCCATCTTCTTTGCAGCCATAATCCACGACCCATGCTGTTAGATACTTAAGAACATCTCAAAAGCAAACTACCTTGTTTCAGCTCCCAGTGGGAGCTCAGCAGGGCACTGGATCACATGACTGCAAGCCCTACCTAGTCAGGTGACTCAACTGCTAATCTGATTTGGTGACTATAAAACTTTAATCAGTACAGTCTAATACCATCACATTCCAGAAGTGATGAGGGAAGCAGCTTGGCGATGTAACAGCAAACGCTAATAAGATTATGAATCAGAACTGCCACTAGGATGCAGTTTTCTAGTTCTCCATCCCATACGTAAACCCAACAGAAAAATTTTACTGAAAACTGATCAGGCAGACATACGGTTTTGAAACAAGATGCAAAACGTGTTTTATTCCAAAAGGGATAGCATTTTGCTCATTGCCACAAAAGGACAAGAGCATACACTGAATCTTAGAAGGCACAGTTAAAATGTAGAAAAAAAATATTAATTTGAAATCAAGGAGAATAAAATACATCAACAACATCATCTTGTTAAGAAACACTGCTCAGACAATACAGCCTCAGCTTGCATTAACCAAAGGTCCCAAGAGTTTACAGCTGCAACCCATGTAGGCTGCATGTGGCAAACAAAGACAAGAGGCAATGACAGCCACCACAGGTGTGTGTCTTCTTATCAAGCACAAAACATCTAAAGCACACTGAAGCAGCACTGCTATTTTGGGGACACTAGGATTTTCACCAAATCCATAGGCTACAGCTTTTGAAAAGAAATTACAAACATACTTGCAGATCAAATTCCAAGCATACCTTTTCCCAAATGTTTTGATTGCTCTCTCATGCACATATTGTATTCCCTCCATTTTTTCCTTAGGGAATTCTCACCCAAAATCCTCTTAATCCATCTTAGAATCTGCATGTAGTCAATCATGCAATCTAGGCAAGTAGTTGAATTGGATCAGCAAGTTTACAAGAAATGGAAAATATCTTGATTCATTCATACTGGAGTTAGGATTCAGTTAAAATTGACATAAACCTTTGATCAGGTCTACATCATAATATTCAAGCAGTAAGAAAAGTTGATTATTCTACAGTTTAAGACATCCTGATCTAGACAAAAAAGTTTAAACTTCTCCATTTTACAATGAGCTGAATACGACCAGTCAGTTGCCATAGCTCAGCTGACAAGAAATTACTTGCCAAGACATTTCCTGATCCTTGCAATCATCTCTGTCATCTTTAGTTTCTTTGCATTTCAATTCCATCCCTAGAGGAAGAACAGTAGGACTTATCTACCTACTAAAGTGTATTGGGGGGGGCGGTATATAGTAATATCTAGAATTACAATTCCTGTGGTCTTCTTTTCTGATCTGTCAGACAGACCCTAGCAGGATCTTTTACAATGGCTGGAAATTCAACCTTGGGAAAGTGGACATGTGAACATAAGCAAACCTTTAGTATCATTCAAAGAAAATTAAAAAAATCTATTATTATTCCAGAAAATGAAACACCGTTGACTTCATAAAGAACATTCCATAGAATTAGTTTCTTCTCTATTTCTCTGAAGTGAAATGCAGGTAAATCTGATGTTCTAAGTCATATTTTCATAAGCAGAGATTCACTTGTAATTTAAAAAAATAACTATTTAACACAATCAAGCTTTACATCTTTAAAAAATAGCTTATTCCTACATGCTTTCTAAATCGGTAGCACTTTAACAGTACCCATCATCTTAAAATGTGACAGAGGAAAAACGAATATCACAAACAGAACTACTGCAATCCTTTTTAAAGGTCAGTTCTTATACTGCAAAAACTATTTCTACTTCTCCGTATTTTTTGTACTATCTGAAACAGTCTCTCCTGTAGTAAGTTACAATGTAAGAGTTTCTCTGTATTTCAAAGGATATCAACTCAAAGTTTGTAATAAAAATATCACTTTATTTAAAAAACACATGACATTCTGAAATACCTGTGAGGTTCACAGTCAGCAAGAGGTGGAAGGTTCAGTTGCCCCCTCTCACTGTGTGTATATGTCCTTATTTCATCAACTCAGCAGTGTAACACAAAATTAAAATACTAAGAGTCAACAGATAGTTCCAAGTCAGAGTAGTGAGCTAAATCAGCTCAAGAAAGACTCTGACAAGCACCAGGGCAGAGAAGGAAAAGGAAATTGAACTTTTTAGCAATGGTGACCTATTCGATCAGCTCAGAAATCCAGTAAATTTGCACTTTTTGCAAGAAATTCTAAAAGTGGTAGGACCACAGTACAAATATTCCCAATTACAAAATACTTTCATTATGTGGGCTCCAAAATGAAAGAGAAAAAAAAGAAAGAATTATTTAGCCTCTGGTTTTAGTGGTCCTCTAGGAAAATGAGGTAAGAAAAAGGAAAAGAGTCTAAAAACTATGGAAAAAAGAAAAAAGTCTAAAAACTATGTGTCAGATAAGTAGTAATGAAAAAATGGAAGAACAAGAGAAAGGGCCCAGCCCTGGATGTATGTTTACACCTACTCTGTAAAGTTAATGCAACCCATATTAGTATATCTTATTTAAAAAAACAAGTAAGGAAATACTTTGTCTCACTGAAGTTAACAGAAGGAAGTGTACTGCTTAGAATGGAGAAAAAATATTCACTGAGACAAATGCATATAGTACATAATTTGATTCTTTTGCTGAAAGGTAAGTGGTGACTTACCAAAGATATCCTCTTTGGGTGACAAGCATTCTATAAAAGCTCTAATAGATATACTGCAATTTTTAATAGTGTTACACACATCTGCAAGCACTTACATCTGAAATATTTAGGTATCTGGACTCTAGAATGACAATACAGTAAGGAATGGAAGAGATGATGTGCTGTTTTAGAAGGGGAAAGCTCTAAGTTTCAGCCTCCTCACCTACTTATACAGAATTTACACCATAGGATCACACTGACATTAACAGATTCTTGAACTCTTTTTTAAATGAATTGTGAATTATGCTTTATGCCTTCATTTTGCTAAAGTCTTTCCTATTCCAGATATTCACAAATCATTAGTTAGATCCTACAGAAGTGACATTTAATAGGCATATTTCTTTCTTGCCATGTTTTTAAATGTGTCCTTTGATTTCTTCTTCTAAAAACAAATACTTCTTTCACTGAACAATAATTTACATTTGAAATTAAATATTTATTATTCAGTATTTCACAGAGGAGCAGCAAATACAAAACATTAAGACAACCTCTTGATACTGAAGATAAAGATGTTAAACTGTCCGCTCCTTAACATGTAAAGATGCTTGGGCAGCAGCAAAATGAATGCTATTTTACCAGCTAGGAAGACATAACACTGAAACTTCATGTTCCTGAGTTTGAATTTGATAGGAAGGAAAAACTTTGCAGTTCAGGATTGTTAACATACTGTCACTCTTTCATGCTGTTCATATTTGATACTAGGATTATTTTTTCCCCTTGTGTAAAAAAAAAAAGGCTCAACAACCACAGGTGTTCAAAAACATGGTTTATAGCAATAACAAAAATCATTCACTGAAATTAAAGATTGAGTGGGGAATTATAACATTAGAGCCTCATTAGTACATCCTGCTATATGCAAATGTCTTCAAGTAGCTTATGATGCATCTAAAACACCGATAGATTAAAAAGATATATAAACACTTGTGACAGTGACTCTTCTATATGCTCATTGTGATTTCTCTACAATTCACAGTACTATAACATGAAGTGTTGATTTACAAAGAACACATTTTAATGTCTTTGTATAAAAAAAAAGAACAGAAAAAGAAATACCAACTTCCAGTATCTCACCAGGTTTTACATACACTCAGTTTAGTTTTAGAAGTGGAGAACTCTCCACTGTTGGAGAGGGCTGTTTGCTGCCATGTTGGTTGTTTGCCATGCCCACAAGGCCACAGGCTACTACCCATAAGTTGCTAATAAAGAGTAAAGGACATGCTAATCTTCCAAAACACACAAGATAACTTTCCATGGTATTAGCAACTGATTCAACAACAAATGCTAATGAAGCACAGAAATTACATTTCTCACATAAGCAACTTTTTCTGCTATAGCTCTTGGCTTATGGTGCGACCCAGAGCCATCATATCGATGCAAGATCTTGCTTCCAAGTGAGAGATCACACATTCATTGCAGATCCGCAGCTATTTACAAAGAAGAGAGGGACTTCAAGCTTACTTAGAGAGTAGGTTACATATAGTTACTTAAATACCATTACAAAAAAAGAACGTTTCACACATACTTTTTCCTTCCTATTCACGCCCTGGCTCGCACACAAGAACAGCTTTTTTTTTTGAAGAGGGAGATGCCGACGGTCCGGCACAGAGACTGGCGAGATAACGCAGGGCGCACAGGCCAGGCGAGCTTCTCCCTTCATGACTCACCGCACTTCAAGCCTCACTGACACCTCGGGCATCCCAACCCCCCCGAGACACGAACGAGCGGTTTCCCCCTCCGCGGCGCGGCCGGCGAGGCCGAGGCACCGGCATCGCACTACCCACGCCTCCTCACGCCGGCCCCGCGCCAGGGCAGGACGAGACGAGACGCAACTGCCCCCTCCCGCCACAGGCCCCCCCTCAGCCCCGGCCTCCGAGCTCGGCCGGAGCTCCAGGATCTCGGCCGGAGCTCCAGGATCCCGGCTGAAACGGCAACACGCGCCCTCCGGCCCAGAGCCGCCACGCTCACCTGTCTGCGCGCTACCGGGCGCCCTACCCCTTCCCCCGCCCCTTTAGCTTGGGACGTGCAAACAACGCAGGCTCCCATTGGGTAGCGAGTTTCCCATGCTGCTCTCCCATTGGTGGAGAGGAAAGGGCTTGATTCTTCCCGGCGTCCCCTTGCTCCTGTCAAGGGACAGGCACCCGAGATGGCGGCGGCCCCGGCGGCCAGCGGGGCGGCGCGGGGCCACGGGGCCACCAGCTTCCAGCGGAAGGCCGCGGTCGGCAACCGCCTGGCCGCTGTCGCGGGCACTCGGCCTTCCGTTCGCCACGGGCAGCTGCTGCTCTCCAGCGGGCTCCCCTCCCTGGACTGTGTGCTAGGTTGGTGGGGAGCGGGACCTGGGTGCTGCCCCCCTCCCCCGCCCGGCGGCTCTCCCCTTTCCCAGGCCCTACCTGTCATTTACCTTCCATGACTCTACTCCCACAGGCTTTTCCTCCCTCCCTACAGTCCCCGGGATTGGGGGGAGGGTGGGGCAGGGGGAGGAGGACGGGGCAAAGCAGGATTCGTTTCCCGCATTGGGGCCCCCTCGCCCCGTGTGAGGAGGGGGGAGGCGGTTCGGGCAGGTGCGCCTGCTTGGTAGCCCGCTTGCGGGGGGGATTGCTATTTACCATTCATTAAATCCGTTTTCTGGAGTGGAAAGCCACTCTGTAAATTTACTTAGTAACACATTGCTGTCATATTTCAAACTGTCACAGTAAAGGGTCTGAAGTTTTCAGTTTCGAAAAACATGATTGCTCTGTTAACTCAGTTGAATGTGGTGTAGTTCTGGTTCTTCAGAATGGCACTTTTTAGGATGCGTTTGACGGTAAGACTGGTCAGTGTGTCTGTGCTTGCTCACCACTGCTACATCGGTAGAAATGCCTGCTTAGACGAGTTACACTGGTGTGTCGCTGTTCTTACTGTCTGTGAATCTGCTTTTGCCTACTGTCAATGTCAAGATGCTCGATAGTTCATTGGACTGATCCGTTGTGACCATTGCTATGTTACAATCTGTAGCATGAACCAGCACTGTTTACTTGGATTGGGAACTAATTCATTTCATGGGGATAAACAGTATGTTTTATCTGTATACACTAGGACTTCATGATCCTTTTACTAAATACTGATATAGTTGCAGTAGATCTTCAGTGTACATAGATGGGACTACTTTTAGGTGAGGAAGACTTGATTTTAGCTTTGTTCATTCATCCCTGGAGGTGTACATGGAATATAAGAATATAACACTTTTCTTTCAAGGATATGCTATACGAGTAATGATAAATATAAAAGTTGTATCCATTTTATAAAGGAGTTTTTGCAGCCTGTGTATCTTAAGGAGAATCACACTTCTGTATCTTTTGTGTGTGTCTATCTGGTAGTGAACACCTGCACTTTCATGAGGGATTGGCATTCTTGGGGAGAAAGCTCTTCCTCCTTAAAAGAGAAGTACTCTTTGCATAAATATAAGATTTGCATTGAATATTCCAGTTCTTCATATTCTCTTTTATCTACAGTGGGTTTTGCACAGCATGGGTCAGAAGAGGTAGGCAGCTCCCACAGTGGCACTCTCCTAAATAACTCTCCTAACTCTCCTTAGGCACTTGCTAACATAATTAGCAGCTTGTTATGGAGACTGGGGACACTTCTTCCAGTAAACCCAGAATCCCTTCTAAAGTACCTTTTCCTTGTCTTTTAAATATTCAGTAATTTTCCTGACCATAACAATTTTACACTTGAATGTCAAGAAAGTTCTTCAACCTTAGGAATAGCAACATTTGAAAATACTTTTAAAATGTTTTTTGAGTTGTGGCATCTTTGAAAAACTGGAAAACTCTCTATTCTTGTGTTAAATCTTTGGTAACTTCCTAGCTCTTATGTCACTGATTTTTGGAGGCTGAGTGGGTAGGCCAGGAAAGACTCATGCCAAACAGGCTGTACTATAATAAAATTTCCATTGATAAAAGTTATTAGGCATTGTTGGAGACAGACTACCCAGCTAGGTGGACCTGTACAGAATCATTGATTTGGGAGGCTGAGGAGGGAGGGACTTTAGAGATTCATCTACTGCAACGTTAAAGCAGACTCAGCGCTGGTTGCTTAGGCCTTTGTCCCTTAGGGTCTTAAAAATTTGCAATGGCAGAGATTTCACAGCCTCTTTGGACAACCTGGTCCAATGCTTAATTATCTTTGTAGGGAATTTTCATTTTCCTTATATCCACTTGGAAGTTTTCGTGTTTCAATTTATGCCTGTTGTTTCTTGCTCTCCCGCTGTGCACCTCAACAAAGAGCTCAACTGTCTTCACAGTAGCTTCTCTCAAGTACCGGCAGGCTGCTATTGGGTCTTCCTCTCTTCTCTGGGTTAAACGTGCCCACTTCCTTCACTCCTCTTGGGTCATTTGTCCCATCTTGGTGCCCCTCCACTGGACTCAGTTAAGTTTATTTTTACTTTTTTTTACTTCCAGGCCCAAAACTGGATGTTGTATTCCAGATGTGATCTAATGAGTGCTGAGTAAAGGGGAGTAGTCATATCCCTTGACCAACTGACTGAGCTTCTGTTGATGCAGCCCACTATGCTGGTGACTGTAGAAGTATTGTACTTGGCCTGCTTCGTGACCTTTTTGGGTGTGTGTGGAAATGCTTCATAAATGTCTTGCAGAATGCTGTTTATGTGTTTCTTAAAGAATGCTGTTACTTTTTTCTTTCATCTTGCCCACTAGCAGTTAAATAATTGACTGCACAAAGTATTTAATTTTATTGTCACCAGGGACTGAGGACAAACCTTTTTGTATAAATTCCCAATGGAAGTTACTATAAACTGTTTTAATCTGGTATTTTTCATAGACATATTTTTAATGGTCACCAGGCAGTCTTCTAGATCTCTCACCTTGGGCTTGGATTTAAGTTTGCCTTGTCCAGAAGCTGCAACCCAGATACAGTATTATTTGCCAGACATGAAGATATAGCTTATAAATAAATGTGAGTAAGGAAGAGCATGGTGTTATCAGACACAGGTCTAATTAGAAACTTTCAAAGAGTGGAAAAGGCAGAGGATGCATGAAGGAACTTCTTTTACTGTACGGCTACTGGCTAATTTGTTACATTATTGTTGATAGCTAGCTCTTCTTAATAAAGGCATTTCCTTTCAAAAAGAAGCAGTAGATAAGTGCCCGATTTCAAATGCTCTGTTATCATTAAGGTGCCCTTTACATCTCTACGCTTTATATTCAAGGTTTATAGACCACATATGCTTGATTTGTGCCAAAGCAGTTCTCTGTAATGAGCTGTAACTATTGTGTAATATAACCATCACATGCTTGGTATTGAATGTTTTGTTTCAAGCTGCTTGAAAAAAGGTCACAGATATGCTTTGAAAACAATGGGGACACTTTTAGACTTGCAAAATTTGTTGTGTTTCTGTCCCTAGGATCTTAAATCTCATCGCTGTAAGTAACAATGCGGAAAGTTACAGGTCTTGCTTGATTGTTTATGGGTACTACTGCCTTAGATACTGACAAAGAAAAATTAAAACAGCAAAATTAGAAAGAATTACAAGTTCACAGCAGTTTTCTTAGGAAACTTGAAGATTTTACCTCTTTCTTTTGATTCTGTCAGCATTCCTGCTACTTTTTCCTGTCGTCTGTTTTTTGCTTAATTTACTACTATTGTTGCTCCTTGTAATATGAATATGTAACCATGGTAACTGCAATAGTTTTACATTCCATCTAATAGAATACACTTGGTCAAACTGTTGACCATACCTGATAATGTAAAGCCAATCCTCTGGCCCAAGTTTGCTTTTAGCAGCCAGGGTATGTGGACATGTGTTACAACTCTGGCTTGCAGAAAGAGACGGTACAACTGATGATCTGAAAATGTAGCTTGTGAGAATTTTGACTGCACTGACATACTGTTTGACAAATTCTCTCATGTGCAAGCAATTTAAAAGCAGAAGAGACTATTTCTGTGGTGGCTATAGATGAGCTTTTTATAACTGAGTTTTTAAGTCCTTGAGGTAATACTTTACTTATGGCTGTTTTGATCATCTTTTCTATGTCAAGCTATGATTTGGTAAAATGTCATAATTTGGAACTATTTTTTTCTATGTGCTGTATAGAACATGTGCTGGTTTTAAACACCTGTTGTTAGTAACACGTGCATTCTGCCTCCCTCAACAATTGAATGCAATGAATATTGGGAGCATAATTTATATCAACTGCCTGTATGATTTCAGATTTTGGTCTTTTTTTCTCCTTTCCCCCATAGTACATCTTTTGGGTTCATTTGCATTTGTCTCCCGAACAAATAAAATGGAACAAAAATTGGTGGATTAGAACATGGGGATTTCATGAGTGAGTCTAACTTTCGAGTAAACATTATTTATAGTTGGAGGTTTTTTAAATATCTAGGAAATGTCTGATTACTCAATAAGCTTGCCATAAATATTTAGACATTTGTAGATCTTGACTCAGGAGCACAGCTTAAAATGTGCTGAACTGCAACTATGAAATTAGCATCTGACTAAACATTTGCATTGCGATGTGCCACTAAAATTGTGGTGCGTCATGACATGATGACAAAGTGATTCTGTTGTGGTTTTAATTCAGGTGTTGTTATGCAACAGTATTAGCACTTCTTAGCCTATGGGAGAGAAATTTGCTTTTTCTCTTCCTTCTGGGTATATATCTACAGGTGCTACAGACATGCGTACAGAGCTAAAGATTAAAAGTTGATTTAATCCCTATTGGAATCAATTTCAAGTGAAGTTTAATGAGCTCTTAAATTGCTAGACTGAATTACCCTGTTCATTGGAGTCCATCTATGTAGTCCTCCCCTTGACTTCTTTTATCAAGAGCTTTGGATATTGTGCTGATGTGATTCAGTTTGCTCCTAACTTACTTTTAGAGCAGGATGTAATTGCAGAAGACATACTGCAGTTTCCTTCATGCAAAACACTGCAATGGCCTAGTTACATATTCCTATTCCAGGAGTTCTGAGCTTTCCTGTCACAGTCGTATATGATTGTTCAATAAAATGCTTGTAGTCTGATTTCAAGTTATTCCACTGTTTTGAGTCTTGGAATTCAGATTATAAAACAGTTTACTCTTCACCTAAAAGAAAATATGAATTCTTCTTTCACCATCTTTGTTAAAATTCCTTCTTGGGACAACCGTTTAAACCACTGTTACGTAATTACGCTTGCTGTCTTTTTGAGGAGGAAATAAAGCAGTCAGGATGTAAGTTCATAGATAATTTTTTTTCTGGTCCTCCGCACCGTTGAGATCAATGGGATAAGACTCTATACAACAAAACATGTTTGGAGTATTCTATTCTGTCTATTATTCTTTCAGTCAACTGTGATTGAAACATAAGCATTGATTGTAATTGTTTAAGCAAAAAGAAAGAAAAATGGTAGTGGCCATCTATAAATCTGTCAAGATATATTTTTATTTTTGAACAAATATTTCAATCAGCTGCATTCATAGAATTGTTTTTATGTCCAAGACATACTAGAAAAGACTTTAATAGTTCGGGGTTTTTTCAGATGTGTGTTATAATGTTTATGATCTGTCAGTCCAGGTTGCATTGCGTGAAATCCTACCTGCCTTGTTGTCAGATCCCCTTTCAGTAATAAGATAAAAAACAGTGGAGCTGGGATTTTGTTTGATTGACTTGGGTGGGAATTTGCTAGCCTCCTAGTAGGTCACTTTACATACTTGGTTCTTGGTACAAAGGAATATCACTTGGTAGTGATTAATACGGCTCTAATTTGGAGAATGTTTACTCACTTGAGTCTCCAAGTAAAAATTCACTGGCTCAGACCATACAGCATTATTGTAGTGCTTGAGTGTTGTTGCATAGAGCTCTGCAGGATCTTTTTACCACAATGATGATAGTACAGTATATTGTGAAAGTAATTGTAATGTGTAATATATAATTACGTGTAATGTATAATTATTTCATAATAGGGAATTGTAGGAAGTATTGCAAAGGTAATTAAAATGTTGTTCACTTTTATATTTTTAAATTCCCTGTTATCACCTTTCTTTGACTTATAAACTAAGAAAACTTAATTGTTCTCTAACATAGTATTAAAGTGTAGTCTTACTTTATTCTTCATTTTGTTTTGTTTCCAGGTGGAGGCGTAGCTGTTGGAACCCTTCTTCTTATTGGTTAGTATAGAACATATAGCCATATTCTACTATATTTTGCTCATTTTAATGTATTTATCAAATAACCTGTCTTTTCATTGTTTTTTAAACTCAGCCTTTGAGAAGTATATCTCTCAAGCCCCTTCACTTTCAATAGCCTTTAGAGTGGACTGTTGTCTATTTCAAGAATTACTGGAGGTGAATCAAGACCTTACTTTTAGACAGGTTTGAGCCCCCAGGAAGAATACTTCAGAATTCTGTTTGAAAGCACGGCATTTAGCAAATTTCAGGACTTCTTAGGAAAATTTTCAAATTGTTTCAAATTTTCTAAACTACTTCATTTCCTTATCATCACAAAGATTTTTTTTTTTAATTTGACTTTCTAAGAAGGATGTGAAATACAGAATCTTTTAATCTTTTGGTTGCCAGAATCAACTAGGAGAAAGCTGACGGAAGCCTGCTTTCTGTCAGGATGTGGATGAGGTGCATTGAGACGATTAAATAAGTTACAGCAGAATTTCCTTTGCCCACTACATTGAACCTGTCTCTGTGGACTGTACCATGTCTCCATTGCAGCTGAGATGCCCAGCTTTCTTTTCTATTTAAAGTGTAGCAAAGGGGAAGACGACCCCTTCATATCCCCAGGGTACGTACTGGACTTAGAGCCAAGAAATATATCCCAGGCCTCTCAGTTTAAGCATAGCAGCCGAAACCACAATTGTGAGGGAAGACTAACTTCTTAGAAGTTAAGTCTTGTAAGTGCTTACTATTTCAGCATATAAGACGATCATTATTTCAGACGAGAAATTGAATGAGATACCATCTGATTTGTCACATCAGTTCATTAATCTTGGGCTTCTAAGGATACAAAACTACTTCAAAATTATGTAAGGGCTGAATGGTGATAGAAATGTGATTTTTTTTTTTTCTATTTTAAATGTTTATCAGATTAATGGTTCTTTCAACTTTCAAGCTTGTTACTTTCCTAGCAAAAAGAACTGATATTACAGGAAAAAAATCAAAGGTTATTGGAGAAACACCTGTAGTTACATGGAAAACATCTGCATCTGTAATCTGTGTTCACATCTTACATAGTATAAATACTACTTTGTGAGTCCAGATTGCTGGAACAGAGAACTAGGAACCTAGGGACAACAGATATACCTCTTAGCTTTCCAGTCACTGCAATTTTTCTGAACTCTTGGGAGTCTAGAAAGTTGTGTGATTGTTTTTTCCCGCTTAATCAGAGGTGAAGTACCTCAATTTCATATATCACATTTCAAAGCTATTTGAGATACAACAGGCAATGTCTGAGTGCCTACATATTAAGTGCCAAAATCCTTTATTAAAGCCTTAAAAGTTAATTTATAATTTTAAGTTAAAACAGTGGATTACAGGAAGACAATTGTCAGTAGATTTGAAATTGGTAGGTAAAATCTGGAAGTTAAAAGTAAAAAAGGCGTTATTAGAGATTAAAAAGGCCGGTTTCACATTGCAGAAGATTGAAAGTGTAGTAAGGTACCATTTTGGCTAAATCTTGAGCTTTTGAAGGCCTCTCAGGTTGTTAAGGATCAGTACAAAATTGTAAAATGGGAGTGTAGAGACAAATTGTGAAAAACTCAGATATAGAGTAAGATACAACTAGCAAGAATTAGCAAGATTCAGATTTTTCTTAACAGATTTTTCTTAAGTACCTCAATAGCTATGAGAAACCCAAGAGAAGGACTCATTGGTTACTTGATGAAGTGGAAAAAAATAGTCAGAATTGATATTGAGAAAGGGAAAAATTTTAAGAATTTTTGTACTAATCTTCACCCAGAAGGAGTGCTGAAATTTCATGACTGCTGTAATTGAGAACTGTGACTAGATTTCATCTTTGTCTAGGGAAAAAGCAGACTAGTATATGCCTAGGTATTTTGGGTGGTTTCAAATAGATTGTGCCTGCAGATTATTTTAAGAGATGACTGATGAAGTGTTAGGATCATTAGTGTTTATGAGAACTGGTACAGGACAGTGAGGGAAAGAAAGAACTGGAAGATTAGAGGATACAAATACAGTTTCTGTTTTTGAATGCTGTTAGAGGAGTGGCTGAATTGCAGGCCTTTCAAAAGAAAACAAGGATTGTGGTCAACCGACCTTGGCTGGACACCAGATGCCCACCAAGCCGCTCTATCACTCCCCCTCCTCAGCTGGACAGGTTAGAGAAAATACAGCAAAAGGGTCGTGGGTCGAGGTAGGGACAGGGAGAGGTCATTCACCAGTTACCATCACAGGCAAAACAGACTTGACTTGGGGAAATTAATTTAATTTATTGCCAATCAAATCAGAGTATGATAATGAGAAATAAAACCAAATCTTAAAACACTTTCCTCCCACCCCTGCCTTCTTCCCAGGCTCAACTTCACTCCCAATTTCTCTACCTCTTCCCTCTTAGCCGCACAAGGGGACAGGGAATAGGGGCTGCAGTCAGTTCATCACACATTGTCTCTGCTGCTCCTTCCTCCTCACACTCTTCCCCTGCTCCAGTGTGGGGTCCCTCCCACAGGAGGCAGTCCTCCATGAACTTCTCCATCGCGAGGCCTTCTCACGGGCTGCAGTTGTTCACACATTGCTCCAGCGTGTGTCCTTTCCATGCAGTCCTTCAGAGTAGACTGCACCAGCATGGGTCCCCCATGGGGTCAAAAGTCCTGCCAGCAAACCTGCTCCAGCGTGGACTCCTCTCCACAGGTCCTGCCAGGAGCCTGCTCCAGCATGGTGTCCTCCATGGGCTGTAGGTGGAGATCTGCTCCAGTGTGGACCTGCATGGGCTGCAGGGGGACAGCCTGCCTCACCATGGTCTTCACCGCAGGCTGCATGGAACCTCTGCTCTGGTGCCTGGAGCACCTCCTCCACCTCCTTCTTCACTGACATTGGTGTCTGCACGGTTGTTTCTCTCACACATTCTCTCTCCTCTCTTCCAACTGCTGCTGTGCAGCAGGTTTTTTTCCCCTTCTTAACTATGCTGTCCCAGAGGCATTACCACCATTGCTGATGGCCTTGGCCTTGGCCAGCGGCAGGTCCGTTGTGGAGCCAGCTGGCATTGGGTCTGTCAGACACAGGGAAAGCTTCTACCAGCTTCTTGCAGAAGCCACTCCTGTAGTCCCCCTGCAACCAAAACCTTGTCATGAAAACCCAATACAAAGATCTAAGTAGCAGCCGGTTTGTTGAATAATCTTTCTGTATGAGGTAATGAGCTTGTGGATAGAGGATGAGAAGGACATGCCATTTATCTTCACTTTAGTAATGCTTCTGACACTATTTCAAATGGCATTCTCATAATTAAAGCTAGGAATCATACTCTGTTCATTTCTAATATGCATTCTTGATGTTTATAATGCGAAACAGATTGCACCCTTCCTATTATATCCTTCTTGAGGTTCTGAAGTAGACTTTTTACTTCCAAAAAGTTTAGTCTCCTGATCACTTGAAAGTATTTTTAGTAATATTGTTTAGAATTCATTAGAAATAATAATTATAATAATAATTATAAAGAATTATAAATCGGAGATTATGAAACCAGATGAGTTTTGTTTTGTCTTCCCATTACAGTCTTCACTGTCCTTTTCAGTAGATGAACTGGGTGGCATCAAATGAACCTACTAGCTGGAAAATTGTCATTAAACAAAAGAAAGTTCTTTAGATGGTATGCAATTAAGTGGTGGAATACTTCACCACAGGTTGTTGTGAATATAAAAAAAAATCATGGTCTCAGTGGGAAGCTGGGCAGCTTGATGGAGGAGAAAGCCATATGCGTTACTAGGTTAGTGGATACCAAGTCCGGCTAAGGAAGTCCTTGAGCTACAAATGGTGGGAGGCTGAGCAAGTCCTTGGGTGAAGCATCACATTTGCTTGTTCACTTCTAATTACCTCTTCCTAAATACCATCTTTTGGCTACTGTTGAGCATAGGGATAGCTATCTGTTTGACCTGACCTTAATGGCACCAGATGAAGCAAGTACAAAGGCAGTGGGCTTTGTGTTCTAATGAAAGAGATGACAAGACTCAATGACTTGAAAATTACAGGATTTTTACCTGGATTTTTTTCCCCTCCTTTGAATGTATAGCTGGCACTATTAAACTATTAATACCCAGTGGTTGGTTTTAATTTACTTACCCCCTATATTGATTGTTTATTTGTGATCTGTTATTAAACGTAGCTTCATAGAAACACGAGGGACAATCTCTCTTTTAGAGTCGAAAGCTAATTTTTTTCCTCAAAACTTACCATATATTGTTTTGAAACATAAAATTATATTAAAAAGTCTTAAATTAAGAACTACATGTATTCATGACTCGGTCTAAAAATTTTTAGACTAATTTTTAAAGTTGGGGCAGATAGAATTGTAACTGCATTGTTAGAATATCCTGTCAGTATACAAAAAATTCTGTCATGAGATTAGTCTAGGCAAGCTTAGTATTATACAGGATTGAAGCTGTCAGTGATAAACCTCCTAGGAAGATCTTTCTGCGTTGTACTCCCAAGTGTTATAAAAAGGTTAAATTCTTCCCCCTTCCTTCAACATTCTCTAAGGCAAGAATAAATTGCATTACTTTTAGCTTAGCTCCCTTTGCAAATTAAATGCTCATCTTCATTATTTGACACATTATCTTGGTTAATTTAACCAAATAATAGTAGATTGAGGGTATTAAAATATTTATTTTAACTGTTGTGTTCTGGAGATGTCGTAATGGCACAGGTTACTTGATAAGACTATAAAATACTCTTTGAAATATAAGTGCACAATTTTAAAAAATTTAATTCATAATAAAGAGCATCATGATTTTCAGTTGAACTTATTCTATAATATATTCTTTTGACAGTGTTTTATTATATGAAAATTAGAGAGTTGAGGCACACTTCTGGGTTTTGTTCATATAGGAAGAATGTTCTGGATTTTAACCAGTACTTTAATTTCAAAAGGTCTTGCTGTGTTGGGTTTATAAGAAGTGGTAAAACAAGCATTCCGACTCTGTGTGAAATAAAATTTGAACACTATCAAAACAGTTTGTTCAATGTGAATATGAAACCACTTGTATGTTGTTTCATCTTAAGCTGCTCCAGAAGATTAGCTTTCTAGAAAAATCTCCCCTTTCAAAACAAACAAATAGTATAGCTGTTGGTTAAGCACACTTCTTTCCCCTCTCCAATGTACTTCAGCCTGTTGTATGTCTGTTTTGCCAGCCTCAGGAGGAGTTTCCCAGGAGGATGTTACTTTGTTTTTTAAATATAAGCCTTGTTTATACAACACATTCTGCATTCTGAGTTATGGCGCACTCAAATGGGTCTGTCCTGGGTACCTTATAAGAACCTATTCTTACATACCTTTAAGATGCTCTAGATTTGACAAGGTCATTGATGGCTAAATGTTTTAAAGATTATCAGTAGGAGGGTCTTTGTTGGTAGCTGAGGTCAATTATTAAAAGTTAAAGTTGTTTGGTTAAAAGCAGGTCTATACTTGTACATTCTAAGCCTTGCAGCAGTTTCAGCTACTTTAATTAGCTACTATTATTTTTGCTAGACATGCAATTTAACCTGACTGGTAAGAGCTCTCTTCACTTGTCAATATAATTGAATATATCATCTTTTTAAAGTTGAAAAAGATAATCTCCAGAGAGGTACATAACAGTGATTTGCTAAATACAGTTCTACAAAATACAAGTTACTAGAATTCACCTTCCTGAAGTATGGCCTAATGCCAAATATTGTAATTTATGTGTTTGACAACTCTGTTTTGGCATGTGCTAATTAAATGCAAGTGACACAGAGTATATCCCCTCAAGCTTAGTAAATGTGGACATTAGTAAAGTATCTTTTAAATGGAATTTCAGATTATTAAAATAATCACATCTTATAACCTGCAGCAATTCAGAGAGATGTTTCATAGCTACAGAAAGACACACCTTAGGTCACAGTGCCGTACTGTAGAACTATCTGGTGAAAAAGTGATCAATACTGATAGACTATGACAGGCTTTTGGCAGCTTTAGGGCAACCTGTCTATGCTTTGTATAGAGAAAAAAAAATAAGCTATCTGTACATTACACTGTTGCAGTCTTATTTTTTCCTTTCATGGTTTTAAGCAATTATACTACAAATTATCTCTGGAGTTTTTGAAAGACCTTCATGCCATTTAATATACTGATGTTTAAAAGGCAGCTGTTATAAATATCTTCTATGCATATTTGTTACCTTATGGTGGATTTTGTTCCTGACTTTTTGTTCCTCTTCAAGTTATAGTACTTATTCTCCATCCCTCCCTTGGAACATGAATACCTCTGTGCAGAAGGAGCAGTTCTGGCTAGAGATTTTTCTTAAGGCCACATGTTTACATATCAATTTCCATAATTAGATGAGATTTTTGTCCTTAATTTTTATCTAAATTACATATTTACAGTGCCTCACTCATATCTGCTGCCTTTGTTTTCTGTGCCCTAGCTAAACTCCAGTGCCTTAAAAGTTTGTATCTAATTTCATGAGCCACTGATTTCTCTGAGTGGTAGCTACAGACAGTCCATGCACAAAGGTGTTGAAAATGTCTCTTATGTGTTCAGTAGCCTATATAGTCTGGGGTTGGAAAGAGCCATAAACAGGAATTGGTCTTTATCCTTAGTGTTCAACATGGTTATATGTTGGGATTCATTGCACTGATACTGACAATACTGCTTTTTCTTCATGACTATGTTAGCCATGAAAGCATGCTGTTGTGTAAGGAGATAAATGAATGGATAATGATCACAATAAACTATTTTATTTATGTCCTCATCTGTACGATCAGAAGAGGTTTTGTCCTGCAGACAATATGCATAACTTCTAGGTAAATAGTTTCTTTCCCTTGTATAGTTTTACGCTTCACTAGTTACTCACCTGCTACTTAGCTGTAGAACACTCTTTGTTCAAAAAGAATCAGAGAAAGCTGTGGACTGTTATGTGACTTGTGGTGACTGCACCCCGAAAAGAATCTGCAGCTGCAAGAGTCTTATTTGTTTATGTGCCTTATTAGCTAGAAGTAAAGTTCACAATGAAGGCTGCTGATAGGACAGCTCTTTAGTATGGAGGCTAAGAACAAAGATTTGGGCCAGGCTTGTCATAAATATCTTGGCTGACTAAAATGAACTTAAGTGTTAGTTCCTACACATACAGAATGGAGGTAGTTCTTTTGGATGTGGGTGTAATTTGGAAAAATAAAGATAACAGTTGAAAATTTATCCTAGCCATCAAAATAGTACGTCCAGGCATTATCAGAAAGCAAATAGACTTCAAAGTATTTCATTCAACTTATCTATGAAAGTAATCAGTGAGCTACTGAAGCACCTGTGCTAAATGATTCATTTGTTTATTAGCAAGAAGAAAGCTGTACTCCTATAGTTTTGAATAGTAACATAACTATTGAAGCCAGGGTACAATGGATGCTATCAGAAAAGCCCCATATGGGTGCACTTTAGATCTTTTGAATACCACAAAAGTTTAGTGACCTAGAAATGAATCAATAAAAAGCCATCCTCTATGTGACAAATTGAAGAACTGAGGGATTCTTACAGATGCATTGACTTTAACAATTCGAGATACACTGTTTGTAAAGGCTTTCTGAGACACATTTAATCCTTAGAGTACTGTAGCAAACTATGAGGTGTTTTATATTTAGATCACTCTCCAATAGTTCATTTATTATTTTTACTGTAAGTTTACTGTAATGAAAATCAATGTAAGAAGACTAAAGGAAAGGCTAATGCTAAAATGATGTGTCCTTACACTGAATGTAAATGTTTTTAATTTGCTAAATGGAAAAATCATTGTTGTTTTGCAGACTATGTTTTGGAAGGGTATGGCAGCGTAAGAACATCTTTAGTCCTATTACAAATAAGTCTATCACTCAACACAATTAATTATAATCTTTGATAGGTCAGTAAAAGGGCTTATATCCCTGTTCCTCATTGTTTCACTTCTGTAGTTTGTTTTAAGATTTCAGCATTTTGAGTAAAAATTCTTCCTAATTTTTAGGAAGAAGCCTCATCTACAGCCTCATCTCCTCTCAGTTTAGTTAAGTAATCAACACAATTTCTTATATATATCCATGCTTTATGGAGTTTCCATGTTATGTTTGGTGCAAAATTGCACATGTTATTTACTGCCTAAGGAATAATTAATATTAAAAATTATGATCCAGAAAGATTCGCTGTATAGCTGCACACACATACACAAACCATAAAATACTTGGACTAAATGAGATGTTGGCTTATGCTCCAGTAAATGTCAGTTAAGTCCTGTCCATATGCAATACAACTCAGTGCCTCAAATGATGGTGAACTTTAACCTGTAGGTAAAAATTAAGAAATCAAGATTTTTGATTCACCAAGGATGAAGTAAATGTTACAGCTGAGGATCCTTCCAGAATGCCTATTTAGTGTTCCTTTTCCACTTTTATTCAAAGGAATGGAGGTCTAAGAAAACTGGCTCCCTCCACTGACATCTGCTGCAGTGGTGTGATTGCATGGAAGGCTTGGTGGCTTCCTTCAGGTAGCTCAGACAATTCGAAAAAAAAAAATTAATAAGCAGATATCATGCTGTCACTTTGATTTCTAGAGGGCTTTGGTTCTTAAATTGAGAGCTTCATAGGTGGAGATTAGCAGATGGAAGTCAATATACTGTGAATAATATTTTACCAATTATATTGCAGTAAGCAGCCAAAGCATAAATAACTAGAGAGCCAATGTGTAGGGGGCAGGAGCTCTATGTGTTCCTGGACTCCAGTTATAAGGGAGAATTACCCTGCATATGGTTTTTTTTTCCCCTCTTGTTGAAGCAGTTTAAGATCTAAGCAGGCTCCAAAGACTGTATTTACAAAATTAAACTGTGATACTTCTTCAAAACTTCAGTGTCAGTTCTACTTTTTGCTTCTGCAGCTGTAGTCTTGTCTCCATCCTAGTCTCGTACATGGATCTACATCCTCCGTCACAGCACAATGTATGGAGCTGAGTTACTAGCAAAACAGTTCTTCAGTAACACTATTAATGGCTTTATAAGCATGTGAGAGTAAACTATATAAAATATTTAATTAAGAGTTCCAAACTTTGAAGGAAATTGCCATTTGTAATTCTGTAATGCTTTTGGAAATCAGTTCTGCTGAAATTTTAATAAGGAACCCAGCGCTGTGAACAGTAATCGTTTGTCAGTACTGTACTTTCCACAATATTGATCTATCCGTATTTTTCACTAGACTGTTATTTTTTAAAAAGATAAATGTGTTACTGGAAGTAAATTAGAAGGCTAATATTAATAGTAAGCAGGTTAACAGTATCAAAGGTAAATTATATTAACACAATCTGAGTTCTTAAAAGCCTCAGACTCTACAGTAAGCTGAATATATCAATGACTACTACTAGCAGCAATAGTGTTGACTACTAGTAGCAATAGTGTTGTAATTATTGTATTCCCTTTGGCTTATTTGGATATTCAGTTTTATGTAGTTTCCTGTCTTAGCACCTGTGTTATGAAGCATATTTCTCTATCTCAAAATGTTGCTTTAGAGTCACTTTCAGTTCATTTCTTGGATTCAATGAAAGGGAAACATTTAAATACATACTTCTCCTTAACAAGTAAGTTAAGTAGTTAATCTTGATGCTATATCTTTAGGGATATAAAGAAGATTCCTGAAGAAGGAAGAAGAAAGAAATGAAAGAAAGAAATTTTCCAAATTTTAAATGTATACCTTTTACTTTTTAAAAAAAAAAGTATCCCAAATACTAAATATTAAAGTGAAATAAAAAAGACAGGAAATAAATTCTGTTTTGCCCAATATACCATAGAGGATGGGGAACATCTCTGGGAGAACTGTTCCTTCCCCAGTTAATCTGAAAACCTGTGGTTTGAATTTCTTTCTTTTGTTAATCTAAGCACTGAAAGTGTCAGTAGTATGATATCAGGAATGTAGCAGTGCAACACTATTTTTCTGTGATTTGATTCTTAAGTTTCCCCATTGTTATTAATGTTCTTTCTCCTTTTTGGATATATACCTCCTTTATTCCTTTCCTTCCCTTCCCATTCCACTTTGTTGGTTCTTTTTGACTCTCAAGCTCCAAAACATACTATTATGGTACATATCAAAGTTATATTATTTTTGTTTTCCCTCTTTAGTATTTTTACAAGTTAGATATCAATGACAACTACCTTATTTTCAGCCTCTGTTATTAATTTTGTGGTTTTTCTTTTAGTATTTTCATATGTGATTCATAACAGGGAGGAAATTGTTTCCAAGTCACACAATGCATTAAGAGTCTTGTTGGTTCTGTATAAAGAAAATCTATTTCTCTGTATTTTTCTGCCACAACATCCCTGTTGTGTTATCTTCCAGCAGCCATATTAACAGATCAAAAAGTGAAACCTTACATTGTTGCATTTAATTTTCTCTGAAATAAAATATTTCAGATATCTTTCTAAATAAATATTGGAAATATGTTGCTCCAAATGGCATGATCTAAAATTTTACTGGATAATTAATGAGGTAGTTATATTGTTAGGAATGTTTTTTGCTAGCATTAACATTGCTGCTGTTTGATTTTCTTTATTTTTAGGAAATACTGAGATGGTTCAAATTTCAATTGTTATTTACTCATTCACTTCCCACATAGTTTTGAGTTATGCTAAGCTTTATATGAAGCTCATTAAGACTTTTATAATTCTGCTAATTTCTGATACTTGCAACAAAGAAGCTGAAGGAAATGTCAGCCTTTCTGAAGTCAGTGAGAGTTTGTATTTTTATTTCGGTAGGCTAGTATTCACAATGTTTGCTAACAAGTATTGTCTCACTTCTTAAACTATAAGTTCATGTGTCTGTTCAATGAGTTCATGATTTTGCTTTGGATAGCTTTCAAAAGTGGCATTGCAAATTGTCTGTCTTTTCAATATATCCATTTGTTTTGCCTATTTTTGTAGTTCATACAGTTTTGAAAGAAATGCAGATATAAGAATGTCTCCATAAGAAATTATACCTTTATAAAGCTTTAGCATGCCACGTATTATTAAATTTTGAAAAGCATCAAGTAATAGATATTTTAAGCAAGTTTATTAATATTTTAAGCATTAATAATATAAATAGTAACCCAGTTCTCCCAAATGAACAAAACCCCTTCCCATTTAAACCATGATTTTGGTAATCTTAGTTGATACTTATGAGAAACCTCGTTAGGAAGATAGAACTATTGCTGTATCCCATCCATACCTTAGAATCAAATACATGACTGAGAACTATTTCTCTGGCCTGAAAAATTAGGAATACACTGTTATCAAGCATTGTACATTATATACTCTAGGAGGTGGACCAAAAGAGGGCTTTTATAGTATTGTGAAAATACAGGTGGGTGATTTATCTAACAAAAAAAGAAAAAATTCCAACCATTCTTGTTTTCACAGAGGAAGATAAATACGGTCTTTACTCCAATTTGTTGTTCAAGTATTTTCTCGCAGAGGGAGTTGTCTGTGGACATGACTTGTTTGTTGCTTCTGCTAAAGAGCATCCTGACAAGATCTTAAAGGTAAAGAAGATTCATAGCTTTTGACAATTAAAGCTGTAATGTCTTGATGAAATTAAATACATTTTAAAGTGTATATATTGTGTAATAAGAAATTAATTAATCTTGGTTTTTCATAAGAATGTGTTGGGAAGTGCAGGAGTATTTACACTAGCCAGATTTGGGAATTAAATTTAGCTCTGCAGACAGTGGAGTAAGATCTTCCCAAGGCCACACCAGGCTAGGAGACTGCTTATCCTTTATTTTGATTATGGACGAAAACCAGATAGACTAGCTGGCTTCATTGAAGGGTTTAAGTAAACCCAGCTGTTTACAGTTTCCACCTGCGTGTCCAGAAGAGTAGTTAAGCTGCTTCCAGTATATATATTGTCATGGAAACTGTACAATTTGTCTAGGTATTTATTGTATTTTCCTATAGGAAAGAAGAATATCATTTAACATTACAACTTCCTTTACACATACTTTTCATTCTGACTGCCTTTTTTCTACCAGGAAACATGGTCAGCTTTGGATCAGGTCATTTAGAAAGGTTCCTTTCAGACTTCAGTGAGCTCCTAATCAAACACTGATAGTTTCCATTATGAGGAAATTATATAAGGCAAAAAGCCTGATCAACACTGCAAAAAATGCTGAAGTGTGAGAATAATCTTACAAAATTTCATTAAATATTTTATGTCTTTCTAAGGCTGCTTTTTTCTAATATCAAAAGTAATATATAATTTACTGATTACTTCTGCATCAAATGAAGTCTGGCTCTTTCCTTAAGAGTCTTCAGAGACTATTTCTGGACAAAATGATTACTTTCCTTTCTTCCTACCTAGTGATGGTAGATTCTATGCCTTATCTATTCAATATTATCTTCAGTATTCACAAAAAACTATGTTCTTAATGAAATTATATGATTGTGGTTATGAAAAATTTAATTTTCTTTTATGATCTTGAACCAAAGAGGGTTCACTTAGAGGTGAAATTTTTATCATTTATTCTTGTGGTTTAGAATATAGCCTAAACAGATAGGTTAGAATTTGATTGTGAAGTATGAGTTAGATAAGAATGTGCTACATTTTTTTAATAATATTTCATTTTAAATAACTGCTAATTGACTTTCTGACCATACAATACGTGATCATTGTGGTTGGTTTTCTTATCAAAATTAAATTATTCAAATTGCATTGCATTAAAATTTCTTAAAATGGAGTAACTAACATACATTTTATTCTTCTATCATTCACCTTTGAATCAGTTGTTCATAGCATGTCATGTTTGTTCTAGCTCCTGTTCTTTATGCTTTTGCAAATCAACCAACAGACTTTGTTACATACATCTATCCTTCTTCTACCAGTTTGATTTTTCTGGTCAGTTAGTTCCATGTAACTTATTGTGCTCTGATGTCTGATTTGGAGTAAATTTTCCTTCTCACATTTCAGGGGTAGGCACTAGATAACAATACTCCATTCTTCTGTTGTAACTCTGTAGTGGTGTTACTATAAGATACTATAAATGGATGGACAATATTACTGCAGGAAAGTTGAGGAAAACGTGGTTTTGTCTTCTTTTCTTCCTCTGCTTGTGTGTTTATATATCCAATAGTACTCTTGTCTGCGCTTTTCTACTCTTAAGTTGACTGTTCAACAATTCCTTTGCTTAAGAGACAAGGCACAGTAGAATTGATTTCTCTGATTTGTATTGCCGTCTTGAAATTGCCTCGGTGAAGTAACCCTGTAATATGCTAGTCATCAATCTAGAAAATTATGTACTTTCACACTTGGAAAGCTTAGGCACTTCTTGAAATGCCAGAATGTGTTACCTAAAAACCATTATTGACTCACCTGAAAAAAAGTCAATAAAGACTGGCATTGGCCACAGTTAGGTCTCCAAATCACAGAGGTAGAGGAGTTTTCCCTCCAACTGTCTCACTTGACTTCTAAAAGAGGGGACCTTCAGGTGCTTCAATGACTCTCCTGTCATAAAAATGAGCTGTTTGGGATTTTGATATCTCCAGCAAGTCAGGATTTTAATATAACACATCTGACCATTGAATAACATTGCATTTTATTTAGTGACATTAGTAATTAATTTATTTTCAGTATCTGACTGGACTGTATTCTTTACCGGAAAGGCAATATAGATTTGGTACATATCAATCCAAATTATACATTTTATGGTTGTATTCTGGTTTATAAAAATCAGGTATGGATTCAATATATTCTATAGTTAATATTCTAATTAACTGGTATTTTACATAAAGGCAGTTCCTTAACTGCCTTATGTCCATATTGTGTGGTCAGTCTATTTATGCATTCAGTTCTCTGCTGAGATGTCATAATTGCCCTATTCTAATTTTACTATGTGATTGTAAGTTTCTTGAACCTATAACCAAGGCAAATATTGCTGCTAGTAGGAAGGGGAAAAGACATTCTTATAGACCATAATTATCTTGAAATTGTGTATAACTAAAAGACAAGCAGAGGATAAAAAGCCCTGATCAGCTGCCTAAGATATATTATATTACCACCCACCAATTTATCCATCATCCTTTGAAAACATATTCATGCCTTTTGTAGTCAAAGCTCCTTCAGGAAACTGGCATTAAGATGTAATGCTGAAAAATTATACACCTCTGGTAAGACCTACAGAACTGTATACATGCTGGTTTTTAGAAAGTATTTTAAACATTTGAGAGCATTTCTGTTCAATCTATATTCTTCAATAAAAGGCAACTTTTTACTGTAGGGGAGTAAGTACTGGGAATAGTGTACAATATAAGAAATAGTATGGTATACTTCTGTAATTGATCATAAAATAAAACTGATTGCATTGGGAAATGGAAACCTAATAATAAAATGACTGAAAGAAACATTACATCTTAACATTCCATTTTCAGTACCATACCTTGTTAAGTTTAGACTATAAATTATGAAAGGCTGTTATGTGCTCAAGCTTAAAAACAGGGAGAAATTAATAAAATAACTGGTTTTTTTCCTTGTATCTGTTTGCTTAACTTCACTAATGCCAGCTATTTTGAAGTGGCATATAGTGTATGTGTTTGAGAATGGAACACACAAATTTGAGTATATGGTTATATTTCTTACAGAGGAAATCTTAACTTAAACATTATTATGCTTTTTGTAAGAAACAGGAAGCAAGAGGTTTGAATATTTCTTTGAATATCACTATAGCCAAAATTAGAAACAAGGCTTGCATCCAATCCAAGTTAGGCTGAGTACCAGAGTACCAAACTGACTTCTGGAAGCCATAAAAATACAGTAACTATATAACAGTTTAGTTCTTTATGCACATCCTCCTTGTTAGTGCCAAGGTATGGTTCCAGTCTTTAAAAAAAAAAAAAAAATCTGTATCTGTGGTGACTGCATTTCTGTATTTCTCACTCTTCCTACTTCAGATTTGGCACTGGAATTCTAGAACTGCCTAAACTGCCTATATAAGAATTCATTTGCCTTTTTTCCTGAGTAATTATTTTATCAAGATCTTGGGAGGGAATTGATTCTCACAAGTTAATGAGAAAAAATTGGATTATTATTTGCCAGTTTAAAACTCATCTTGACAATTAAGAGTGGACTCTCTTAAGTTGGTTTCACCATGGAGCCTATGCAAAGTTTGTCTTGAGAGGAAGACTTTACTCGTCTTTACACATGCTGGGAAACAGAAACCAGCATCCCCCAGAGCCTAACAATTTTGCTGTGGGACCCTGGCCAATGTTACCTCAATGCCTATTCCATTCGGAACCTGGAGGCCTGAAGTGGAAGAGTGGGAGGTCCAGAACTGCCTTCTAGAGCTGCATCTGTTCATCTCTTGTGGAAAAGTTGAAGAAAGCTTTGTGTGATTAATGCATTTTTATGGAATTTCTGTTTTCAAGCTGGAAGTTTATTACAGGATACTTCTGCACTCGAGGTTGCCTTTTGGAGATTCTCTTACAAGAAGAGAGGATAAAGAGCACATCCTTCAAGAAAAAAAATTTATTTTGACATAGTCTATGAGCCTCCTGCTTATGGTGGGGATGCTTTTCCTACCACTGCTATCCAGGATAGCCTTCTTAGAAGGAAGTGCATTCCCCAAAATCCTACCCCCAATCAAGTCCTTTGAGGCTTAACTGTTGTGCAAACAGTTTGCTCTCTGGAGAACTACACAGAAGATTCCCTTGAGTAGTAAAGCCCTTAGTGTGTTCACATATCAGATACACAGCTTCACTGTGTTTGTTGGACATACCCTGAAGTCAAGTCAGTCAGCAGAAACCATCCTAGTGGCCTAGGGAACCACAGTGAAAGGGAAGAATGCAGCATCACTTGGTGAGGAAGCTGAGAGGTGCATGTAGAGAAGTATAATGGTTTATTAAAAAACAGTAGGGACAAGATCAAAAAAACCTCCAGGAACAAGTTTTTTAACAATTCCTATCAAGCTGAAAAGATCTCTAAAACAAAAGTGAACGCATATTTTAAATATGACATTTTGCTTAAGTATGTCATTTGGAAAAGACTGAAAAAATTCCACCTCCAACAAGCTGGTTATACTGAGCGGACCTGAAGAATAGAAATTGCACACTTACTCTTTTGCCACTGAAGATGAATGCGGAAAGAATCTAGCAAAATGTACTTTTGTTATTTCCCAGGTTATTTAAAAAACCAACAACAATAAACAACCCACTGAGCTCAGCATTGTATTACTGTGTATGCAAACAGCCTCTTGAAAGAAAACATAGCTGTCTACATGGACTTTTTTATTCTGGCAAAGTACATTCAACCATGATGCTTACATTTTTCCCTCATAGATAGGACTCTCAAACATTGTTTTGTCAAAAGGAAGAATGCTAACCTGGAAGAAATGATCAGGCTGGTGACCAGGGCTTTCCAAGCTTCCATTGTCAAAGAGCGCTATTCTAACTCCTTCCTGTCTCTTCGCTGTCTGGTAGTGTGTGAATGCAAGAGGTATTTTTTCTGTCATGTGAAATTTTTACATGCTACACAAAGAAATTAAAAGTGTAACAACTTTGAAAGGTAAAAATATGTATGCAAGCAGGACTACATTCCTACTATCCTTTTTTTTCCCAATTGTATTTTCAAAATACATGACCTTGTTACAGTGATTCAGCTGCCGCGTGCTGTTAAATGTTATCACTTAATACACAGAAATCCAATTACAGTCACAGCACTAGTGAACTTTCCTACCACATATTTTCTGTCTTTCTGAAGTAAAGATAGCCTTGTGGCACAAAGACTAGGGTTGAAGCTAACCCTGGCAGCTTTCTCAGAGTTTGAAAGTTCCTTTGAAAAATCTAATTTCTTTACTATATAGCTCTTGCTCATCTGTTTACTTTTCTTTCTTGCATGTTGGGTAAATGGAATATCTATTTTACAAATTTCTGTATTAAAATGCAAATATTTTAATTATATTGGAATATAATTTTCTGCATTATAAAACTGTGTTATGAACTTGACAGAGAAATTGTGTGGATATGAAAGAGGATGCTGGAAAAAAATAATCACTTCTGTTTAAAAAGGATGAAATCCTTTTAAGCAGTACCCACGCTGGGAACTCACTAAAGTGTAAAGCTTAGTCTTTGTCAAAAGTTCAGACCAATCTAATAAAAAGATTTTCTAGAACCAGAGGAAATAAATGTTTGGCTTAAATTTCAGATTTCCTACCTACCAATCCTTGGCTGTTTATTAGAATATTTTCTTTCATGATCTTAGTCATGAAATTATGTTTGTTATTAAACACAGATCTTACTTAGCCTGTTGAATGTATCATAAAATTAGTAGCTTAAAAAAACCCCAAATGTTTAGGCTTCAGTGTTCACAAATAACTATTTTACAAATCTAGTTGGTAACTTTGTAGAATTGATTTGTTCAGTTGGTGAACTATTGCTTACAGTGCTCACCTCTAAAGGTGTTCATGGATAATGTTGTTATTAAATCTGTTTAGGCCAGTGCATTATACACTGCAGCAGTTTACAGATTTTTGGACAAGGGCACTCTGAGTTTTATTTAGTTTCTTCATATTACTTTTTTTTTTGTATGTCATTCTCTTTTTGTTTTATTTACTTACTTACGTATCATGAACTGATTCAGAAAATGATGAAATACAAAAAAATCATCTAATCTTCTCGTATGCATTCCTGAGTTTCAGTGTTGTGAAATGGAGCCACAGGGCAAGAAAGTTATAGCAAAGAGTTCTGTGACTTGACTGTCGGGTTTACTTCTGTGTATGTGAAGTAAAGAATATATTCTCATGGGTTTAAAAAAAAATACCCCTTAGACTACTTTCAATTACCCTTTTTTGTTTCATAAAGCAGGAATATTACTTCCCTTTGCACACAATGCGCATTTATCCTGGGTAGGCATCCATTTGGTCCTTTTGAATGTCAAAGAAAAATTTCCATAGAACAGCCTTACCTGAAGATGGAAATAAATTGTTGTACAAGGGCCACTGAAAGGAGAAAAATTCTGTATCCAGTCATTTGTGTTTTTTAACAATAGACCTTGTCTTCACAAGTGTTTACAATCAAAATAGAATCCTTCCCCCTTTTGGGAGTAGGACCCTTTAAACTGACATTTATATAATACATTATTGAAAAGAAAATATTTACCCTTCCTGACTTACTATCTGGTGTCCTTTAAATACTAAAAATTAACATAGTGAAAAAGAGCCTTAAATTCATGTGAGTTTAAACTCTTTAAATATCGTTGCAATTAGAGATCAACAGTGAATCGTACTCCCTTTAGTATTTTTTTTCTTTCACATTTCTTTAATAGTACCTCTGATGATACTGCATTGCAAAATAGTTGCATAAAACCATGCGGACAATATATTTATTGATACATAGATAGATAATGTGTTGAATTCTCAAGGACTATTAATTATACAGTTATTGAAACCTGTAAGGATCAAAGGATTTTATATAAGAGGGTTTTCACATACAGCTTGGATTATGTTGCTAAATAATAGCACAGTAGTACTTCTTTAGCATTGTAAAATAGCTTAGAGAGGAGTATGATGCCTATAGTTGGTGTAATGCATTGGTAATTAAGAGGGTGTGAGGTTAAGCTTCATTAACTGCTGTGGGATTGTATCTTGGATTTTATTATCCCCTAGAGAACGTAAGAAGTGAGAGAGGTCAAACTGTTAGAATCTGATTTTGCTTCATGCATCTGCCAAAACAAGGCAAGCAAAGTAATGTGGCAGCAAACACAGAAGGACCTGGATTGCTAACAGATACAGGCCATACATCATTTTATTACAAATATAAAAGATTTATTAATGAAATAAATTATTTCATGTTTGCAATAAAACCTTCATAAGCTTAGTTTACAGGAAACAAAACTATTTTAATTGCATTGTCATTTAGTATTAGTGCTTTAGAGAACCTTCTTCTTTTAAAAAAAATTATTATTTTAAAACATAGCAACAAACTTCCTTCTCTTATTCACTTTCTATTACATCTCACTCTAGACACAGACAAATAACCCAAACTGCACTTAATAACTTTAGCACTTGTCTGCCTTTTTGTGTATTCATGTTGCATAGCAAAGACTTGTATTTTATTTGACCCCAAGAAATGCTGTATATTGTTTTTTAATTTTAACTAATACATTGCTACATGCTTTGTTTTTTAATATACCTTATGAGAGGTTTGTCTTTTTTTAGCCTGGGAGAATGTAACAGTTCTCAGGAGTTGACACACTGATGCCAAAAAATTGTCAGTCCCAAAGCTTTTCAAAGCTATATGATGTGGGAGCTGAGATATTTTTAAGCAGAAATAGGTTAAATAGAGATATTACAGGCTGATAAATCAACTCTCCTTTTCTTAGTCTTTTGTTTAAATAACACTTTCATTTCCAAATTCTGGATGAAATTTTTGAAGTAACTTTTAAACATTTTAATAATTTTGTATTCTTCTGAAATTCTGATTTTGATTCTAAGAACATAAATTCATTTAATCCTCAATAGGCTCACAATCCCAAATCCTTTTTTAGATTTCTATCATTTCAGCAGAATTTAAGTGTTGTTTATATATGGTAGAGAAGTACAGTTCTCAAACATAAATAATGATTTAATAAGACTGCTGGAAACTAGTGTCCTTGTTTCTCAATTTATAGTGAATCTGGGAGAAAGGGAGTTGTGCTAAAGCCCTGCTCTTGAATCTCCCACGGACGGATATTTTGAGGAGAAGCCCAGGCTTAGCCATCTTTAAATGTCACTCATAGCAACCATGCCCTCCACTGCTCTTGATATGTGTTCTGCTGTATAGTTTTCAGCAATTTTTGCGTAGCTGTACGAGAAGAAGCCTGTGTTCTGTGGCTGGTTTAGCTGCTGGTCTGCTCAATCCTTTCAACTCTTTCATTTTTTCTTCTCTCTATAAGAACAATTGAGAACTGATGATTGCTTTGTAGTTCTTAGGAAGTAATGAAACCTTTCATGACACTGCAGAGTTGTGAAGTATGTCTCCAACCACCCAGCCTTTATCTTTGAGAATATACCTATGTCATGACAACTGGAGACTTTTTCTCACTTACATGCTCTGTCTCACCCAGGCATGGTCAGGTCTGGAAAGAGCTATTTCCTTGAAACACAGAATAACATTTAATTTGCAGTGTCAGAAGAGAGGAAAACCTTTTATTCCAGTTCTGATTATCATGAAGACAAAAAGATGATACAAAGACGAAAAGAAATGTTTTGGTTCATTTCAATTTCACTATTTTCAATATTGCACATAAAGCAGGTTTATGTAGCTGTTGTGTGTCTGTAATTGTCCCCAGTCCCAAGCCTACTAACCAATTTTAAGCCCTCTCCTTTTTCAAATGTGGTTACACAAAGATCTACTTAAAATATTTTTGAAAATTATGTACTGGGATATATGAATCAGTACATCCAAAGGAAAAACAACATTAGTGACTACTTATGTATTCTGTTTAGTCTTTTACCAGGCTAATGAATGCATGCATGTTGGCTTCTAGTCAACATAGACATACCTTCAAACAGCAGCCACATCTTTTGCCTCTCTTTCATACAGTTTAGGGTGAATGAGAAGGAAACAAGGGTAAGCAGAAGCTGGGGTAATAGTGATAAAGTTAGGATGCAAATCTGGAGGTAAACAATCTTTATTAGTTCTGTTCATTAATCTTTATCTAAAATGTGTTCATATACTCAGACCATTAGTTGGAATTGGAATTCTTTTTTCCTATTTGTGCTTAAGTACAACATCCTGGAATATATTTAACCAAGTTAATATACCAAGTGGAGCTGAAGCAATTTGTCTTCAAAACACCAGTCAGCTCCAAAGGCAGACTACCTTTTCCAGATTGCGGTGGCATTATGTATAAAACCTACTAAGAGACTGTAAAGTTCAAAACCACCACATGCAAGAATATGATTCAGGATATGTTTGCTTTAGAGCAAAGTGTTTGTTGGGATAGAAAATTATATGGCTGTGAGACCTAGTAGCCCCAGAAATGTCTTAAGTCTCAGTGCATCATATGAACATGTTTCTTCCATAAGGATAAGAACATGGTACACCAAAGAGACATATTCTTCTCTTAGACATAAGCAAGATAGTTATTAGGTAAAGGGATTTTGGAACAGCAACTGGGGAAATAAGAGTTGTTCTTGGTATGAGAGATTTCTTCAAGTGCTCATGGTTCCTTCTGTTGGGCAGCAAGGAACAAGACAGCATAAAACAGACCTAAGATGATGCATATGCCAACTGCCGTGGTACTGAGTCACGGGTGTTCTCATGTTGCTTTGTGTGAAGTTAGTCATGTTTAAACAATCACTTTATAATGTTAGAAGTTTCTTTATTATGTCCGAATCAAATCTTTTTATTATGTCAGAAGTTAAAAGTAAACTATATTGGCAAAAAAGGCTATATCAGATGGATACTTAGATAGGTTTTCATCTCTGGCAGACAAAATCTTTATCAGCTTCAGGTGAAACCATTTTTCCTTGATCTCTTAATCTCCTTCATTCTTAGCAACACTTAAGGCATACTGCAGTGCCTAATTGTGTTGCACTGATAGTGTGTCTGTTTCTGTTTTGGACTGAGCTTCTCAGTTGTCAGCAGCTAGTATTTGTGGCATCTCCCTTCCATATAGTGCTATGTAAGAAGGTTTTGTTCTGTGTTTGACTGTGAGGCAGGAACTTTTTCAGTGTTAATGAGGGTATTGAAGTAGCTTATACTTTATCAGTAATACTTGGAGAACCTCTCACCCCTCGTTGTCTTGACCTCTCTCCTATTTCAGCGTATAATACAGTCTTTGTGTAAAACATATATTTTGTGTGATTATATAAAAGAAAATATATACAGCTAAAGGCCCTGGTCTCAAATTTGTCCTTGCCAATTATTATGTAATAACAATGAACCAGTAGTATAAGTGATGGGAATTTGCAGTGATTTTAGAGGAGAAAAATATTAGCTTCAAGAAAATATTGGTGCTGGTTTTCCCTTTACTTACAGTAAAGGTGAATGGTAAAATACGCCATTCCCTGGATTTCGGCTTTGCGGGTGATGTGATAGCTGCCCAGTGCTACTACAGCAGGATGATGTAGCAACTGGTTTTATCAGTGGTAGGATCTGAAACAAGGGCGAGCTCAGGGAGTTTAATGAAATGCTTGGGCAAGATTTCATGATCTCTTCCAAACTGTAGCTAGCACTTTTTTTCACAAAAACAGAGGTTACCCACCACTATAAAAAGTTGCAGGTAGTACCTGGGAGCGAGTTGATCTTAGTGGGTGAAAGGAAGAGATATCTGGAAACTTTGTTTTGGCCTGCAGAATTAGTCCTTTACAGAACTCACTTTTTAAATGAAGGTTGATTTTATTTATTTTTTAATTACTATAATTGAGCACTGTTTTGAGATGATCACGTATCCTCAGCTCTTCATTGAAAAAGACAGACCTGTTTACCTTAGCCAGCTTGAAGCTATGACTAACCATGCTAGGAAATTAAATCTACCTAACAGTTTAACTGTTTAGTAATTTGTTTTCAAAATAACACTTTAATTGGAAAATAAGATTAATTAACTCTTTATTGTGGATATCTCAGTTATAAAATTAGAAATTCAAAATAACATCTTTCTTCTCTTTTAGAAAAACCCTTATATAATGCTCTTAGAAGTAAATGCAAGTAATTTTTATCTGCATATATGTGGAATGCATTGGTGTGCTTGTCAGCTTCTGTTTGTATTTTTACTTTCTCAGAACCTTTCATTACAGTGTTCTGTTTTCAGTTTCTCCTATCTGTCAGACATCTTTGTCTTTGGTTTGAAAGTTTCCTTGCTTTCTTTCTGGGTAGATATAAGGAAACTGACAAAAGTACATTTCTTTTTCTTGAAACATCTGTTATAAATATGAAAATTTAATGAAAGTTGTAAATACTAACTTAAAATTATAATCTTTGTGTAGCTTTCCTATGTGTAAAGCTTAATTTTCACAACCATAATAATAGGAGTTTATTGTATACAAGTATATCTTTTAAACAAGCTGTAAGAAATCTGAAAATTTAACTCCGTACGTAACCATTTTCATGAAGAGCCTTTACCAGGCTTTTGCAGTTCTTTTGCAAAAAGAAAGTAAATAAAATAAAATTACTTGCTCAAAGGTGTGGCTTGCATCTTCTGCTTAGCTGCTGAAACGTATAGGTACAGTTGTTCTATTTCTGCAACTTCATTGAAGTAACTACATAAAAGTTTTCATAACTTCCATTACCTTTTATCTTGGAGGATGTACTGAGCAACCATGGAAAGAGAGACAGAAACAACTGTCCTGAAATTAGAAACATTTGTTCTCAATTTTGTCAATTATTGTAGATATTATGTTAATTTACACTGAAGAAATAAAAATAATACATGTTGTTCATAATTTTACATATTGAGCTACATACAGGTTTTCTCTCCTGTATCCTTTAATACTGAATTAGCATAATACTAAACCCAAAATTGATTAATTTCTGTTTTCATTTTTTTCTTTCTATGTGTGTCTGTTGTACCGTCTGCCTCCATAAAGCTGTGAAAGTCATTTCGATGTTTATGATCAGTATTAACTGTGCATGTAGTCAGTGTTTCATATGTATCCCATACTTCGATCAAGATTCTTCTTCTAAAGTTTTCAAATTTGTTTTTCTTATGTCTTCACACCTAATGCCTTGTAACAGAGATACTGGCTAGTTCTATGTATCTTTAACCCTTGATAGTACATTTCACTTCTCTCTCAAGAGTCTTTGGTTAATGAAAACTTACTTTTCAAACAAGTCTTCATCTATTTTAAGCAGATAAGGAGTTCCTTTATCTTGCGCAGGAGGCAGGTAAAGTTGAGTCAGACAACTTGGTTGCACTTCATTCCTCTAGTAGGTGTAGAAACCCAATGCATAAATTCTGAATGCTGTGCTTCATACTCACCCAGTGCTGTTTACTCTTTTAGCAATGCAGCAAAGGTAGAAAGGCGAAAGTTTGTAATAAAACTTTGTTCCTAATCTAGTTCTGAGTCAAAGCTACAATTCTGTCCTCATAGAACAATTAAATGTACCTGTGTGCAGTGCTTTTTTTTTTTTTTTAAGGCCAGAAATGCTTGCATTAGAAACTTACAAAAATTCCAGGATTAAATATTTGCCCCTTCCCTTTCCTCTCTAGTTTGTGTTCATGAGATATCTGTCATTAGGAGGTATCATGCCTAATGGTTAGCAGAAGAGAAAATTAAAACCATCCTGTTACAGTTGTTTTCAGCCTGTGCCTGTAGGCTATTGTGGTCTTTTGAATACTTTTAAAAGATTTACAGAAGCTAACAAAGAAAAGTGATCTTACTATCAAATAGCCTTAAATTCACTATGCAGGGAACTTACCTATCCTCAGAAATAGAATAGTTTAGGAGATCAACCTTTAAAGTAAGATTAAAAAGAAAAAAAAATAATATGGATGCTGCTTAAGATGTGTTATTTATGTAAAATACAGCATACAAAGTGATATTTCCATTTTGCATTCTCTTATATTTCTGTAATTCATTTTCCCATAATAATTACATGGTTTTTTTCATGCTCAGTATTTCAGAACGGTTATTGTAATCAAGTTTTGTTAGGGATTTTACAACTGTCCATTATATAAAGATAACTGTATTAACTAACTTCTTTTTTTGGAGGGGATAAAAATCTCAAGTGCCATTTCTACTCTAGATAACTGACATTCTTTTCCTCTCTGCCTGTAGGAACTTCCAGCCCCTTTGCTTGATGATACCTACAGAAATGAATTGGGAGAAGAAGCAACAGCTGTTAAATCTGAAGATTTTCAGGATTCTATGAAAATAGCCTGGCGCTACCAAAATTTACCAAAAATGGAGGTAATCAGTATTTTATACTTTTTTCCTTTTATAGTCAAAATGAATTTGCAGAGCAAATGCTTTTCAGTAGAATCTAGGCTAGTAGAACTGCTCATGGACATCGTTACAGGATTGCCTCCTGAGGGTAAATTATCATACACCACTGTATTTTTTTATTACTAGAGATACAGAAAGAAAGGGAATTTAGGAGTTTGCAGGAACTGTAAAACTTAATATAAAAACATTAAAGTGCCATGGGAATTTTCAATGAGTATTTTTAAACTGAGACTGCTTTTTATGAAGGTTTGAATTATTTTTTAAACTTTGCCCAAAATTAGTAGTACACAAATTACTTAAGTAGGTTTAATCAACAGTACTTACTAGATCTCTGTAGTGAAAGTATTGTGTCGAAGCAAGCTGTTGACCTGCTTATCCATGTGCATAACAACTAAAGTAAGCACTTGAGATTATATCAGCTTCACTGTCAGAAGAAACTAATCACTGTGCAGGAAGAATATAAGAAACAAGCCCAGTGCTCAGTCTTTCAGAGTTTACAGTTATTAGTGTTTTGTGAATAATATATCTCCCATGGCTGGTGACTTTCTTATTTAATCCAGTGGCAGAATCAACCTTTAATAAAATTACAGCAGTTTTGACTATCCAGAACAAAAAACTTGTTTTGTCTATACATTTTAGCCTACGTTTATAAATTCTGGTTTAGATGTAGTCATAACTGCCTTGTAAGTTCAACCGTATTCTTAAAAAACATAATTGGAATGTGACAAAATGATCTTACAAGGCTTGGCATGTTTGGTTTTCTGTGAAATTGCACAGACATGGCTATATAGTTGTGTCAGAAAAGACTTATATATGGTGACATGCCAAATCAAACAACCTCCAGGGTAATCATATAATCTCATCAATTTTATTATTGTGAACCCTGCTTGTGCCGCTTTGAACCATCCCCAAAATAATTTGTCTGGTTTAAAATCTCACAGAATTCCTCATACACTGATATGGAAACAATTGCTAGTTGTTAACAAATAGTGTGGTCATGTTCTAACAAAAAAGAAGAACATACAGATAATCCAGTTAGGTGTGTAGTCATCCTCTGTAACTTCATAGAAGTAATACCTTCATCCACTAATACAATATTTCTCTACAATACATAATGTACTTGTCATCCATTATTGAAATTTGTTTATACCAGATAGAATAAAATGGTCAATCTTCTGTGGTGTGTTTCCGTTGTTACCATTGTTGCTTTCTGAATTGGATGCTGATCATTCTGAATAGTTGAGGTACAATATTTTTTATATATATGTTAAATTTATTTTAAAAAATAAAACTTGCAAATAAAAGTCTAACTTGTCGGCTATGTATACCTAAAACTCCTCAGGATAGCCTAATTAGTGAAAAATCGTTTTGAAATTTATATTTTTCAGTATTTTATAAGGCAGTTATCATAAAACTTTGGTGCTGTGCTAGATTAATTTGATTGGTGAATATACCCCATTGAGGACAAACCTGATGTTGTCTGGCAGCACCCTGAGTGCTTAATACACTTAGTACAATCATTTAGTTAACAATTTTGGTTGTGATTTATTGTTTAAATTTTCTTTTGGTAGAAAAAAATAACATTGAATAAAATGTCAAGGCATATTTTCCAAACTGATTGAACTAATAAACTAGTACAATTTCAAAAACTACTGTCAAATAGTTTCAAGTATGAGAGAAAGAAAATAGCTTTGATTTTAACTAGAACTCTAAACACATTAGGAGAAGAGTTTTCCATCCAATATCTGGCTTTACATGAAGTAAGAATGCTGAGTAAAAGCTGTCTTTGTGGTATTTTTGATACCTAATTTAGTTTTTATTTCTAAGTATTAAAAGAGATTTTCACTAATAGTTCAGATATCACCTTCCCATTTATTAGACCTCATGCAGATTAGTTAGGTAACTCATTTTTGTTCTTATGCATGGTATTTATATTAGTACTCTTCATAACTATCACAGTTTCTCTTTACATCTTGCGTATACCTTGTACATCAGAAAAAAGACAGATGCTTTATAAGAAACCTGTCAAAGTAACAGGTTCTGTAGTGCTTGATGTGCCTTTGCCAGTTTGTTACTTTCATCTGGATCAGAGGTTAATTTCATTTAAACTTTTGAGTATGTGGATAGTCTATTTGCAATGCAAGACAGTGGATTTTTTTTTCCCCTTTTTTTCCTTTTTTTTTTTTTTTTTTTTTGAATGAACTGCTTATGTTCTTGGGGCAATATATAAACTGTCACAGCATGAAATCAATTTTCTGCCTTGATTCATCCTCAATCTGAGATTTCTAGCACATTAGTATTGCAATTAGAAACATTAACAGCAGACGGTAGCATAAAAGCACACTCTGCTCACTGACAATTTAGTGTATTTCTCCTTGTGCAAAATAGGAATCCAGGAAAGAACAGGCTTGAGCCTCCAATCCACTAATAAATTTATCAGATCAAACTTAAGAGGAGTGGAAAGTCTCTGCTTCGCACTCTCCATGGTCATTCTGCTAAGGCAGATTATTCATGCTTACTTGATTCAGGTAGGCTCTTTGCAAGCTTCCCCGCTAAGCCTGGGAATGCAGTACATTGAGGCCTATTCACAGGCTTCTGACATAGACCGAGCTTTTATTGCATGGTGTTTTATTATAGCCAAATCCTAGTCTCCACCCAGTTTGTAGGCACTGCTTATTCTTTTGAATCAAGAGAGGTTATCACCTACCTTAATCCATGCAGCAGGGTGGATTAAGGACACCAATGTGCCTCAGGATTCTCAAAGAGGATCCTGGAAACTTCTTGTTTCTTCTTTTTTGCTGTCTTTACTAAACTCTATTGGGCCTCAGTAAGGATTTGCATCTGAAATGGGCAACCTGGAGCTTTTCTCAATGAAGACATCAGATCAAAGTTCAGTTAGTCAAGGCCTTTCTAAAACATTAAGGGGGCTTGGAAGTACACAATGAAAAGATGAGCTCTGGCAGAGATTGCAGTAAAAACATTCTGATCTGTAATCCGGATAAAGAATAGATTATAGGCCAAAGAACAGCCCCTGTTTAAATTGCTTTCAGAATCCTTGTTTTAAACAAAGTTACGTTTTACATTAAAAATATTTAAATTTTGATGGATTGTTGGACTTCCTTCTTTAAAAATCAGGTGCTGCTAAATCAGTTGGAACACTGACTTAGAGAATGTGGTTTTCTGTCTTTTTTTGAGTAAAACTGATCTGCCTCTTATAACTAGATACACATGACCAATTTTGTGGGCTTTTTAATTAAAAACGAATTTTAATTAAATGTTTGGGGTTATTTTTGTTATTCTATTGTTTTTGTAGGAAATATATTATTGTATAATTGTATTATTGTTGCTATTCTCTGATAATTGATCAGGCCTAGCATCCATTAATCAAATAATTTCAAAATATTTACTCTAAATCTAATTATTCTAATTAATCTTAACAGTTTAATATAATTTTGATTAGCTGAAGCATGAAATAAAATTGTGGGAATACATAGCGTGATTGCTTTCAGAATGCTAACTATAAAGACATGTCCATGTCTGGCATGTCTGTATTCTTTCTTTTTATAGTGTTATAGTGCTTATTTTATTAGTAAGACCAAGGTTTATGAAAACCACAAGCCTTCTGTAATAATTGGAGTTGGAACTAAATAATTTGTTGCTCAAGACACAGAAAATTATTGGCACCCCATTATTGTAATAATTCAGTATACCTATTGTCATTCCTGTATATAGCAAGAATAGCAGATGTTGAAATGGGAGCAGAAGTTGTTCCAAAGAGTTTTCATTGCATACACACAGAAGCCTGCTCAACTTTCAAGTAGTGGATAAAATGTATATATTGGCCTGCTTGAAGGAAAAATCCTTTCATAGAATGTTCTAAGTTGTTACAGAAAGTACTGAGAAACTTTTGAAGTTACCTGGGACATTTCTGATCACTTTTCAAAAGTAGTTCCATACTTTTAACTACAAACAAAATAGCATTTCACTTTACCTACCAATCCAAACATGTCTTCGGAACCACCTTTAAAAGGCATTCTGTTCTGCGGTGTTAATATATCTTCAACATCTCTCTTACTTTCAGCTCTTACCTTTTCTGTCTCACCTTAACAACAGTTGAGATATTTCATTTTATCTTAATACTTTTTCATTTAATACATGAGGTGGCTCTTGGCTCTTATGGGGGATTCAGCTTAGCAATAAGTCTTGGAGTTGGAAGATAGAAAAACGACTTAAAAATATTTTTGCGCATTCCTGCGTTGTACAATGCACACTTGAGATGCAGTCCAGGCTTAGGGTAGTTGTCCTCAAAATAAACTAGTAGGTCATCTTTCTTTTGACCTGCAAAGCTGCTGTTGAAAGTCTAGGATCAGCACCTTTCTTGGTCCAGGCATCTTACCATTTAGAAATATTGTGGGTTTGATTGATACTTGTATTATGAAACTTGTTTGGTTACTGTAAATTACCTTTCTTTTTCCTCAAAAGAGTTAGAACAGTTGATGAGAGGTAATCTGATCAGGAGCACAGTGGTGTTTGTGCCATAACATGGGATCAATTTTAATATCACTTTGGTATCTGTTATTCCTTTACAGTGTGTACATTAAAAAATACTATATAGTGGTTTACTTTTGTGCCAAGTGTTTTCCTTCCCTGGAAGAGACTAACTTGCCTCTGAGGTTTATTCTGCTTTGTTCTTTCCAGGATAGCTTTTTTTTTTTAATGAGAAGGGCAGAAAAGTTGAAGAAAATGGATTGTTACGTGAAGAGCAAAAACTATTCAATTCCTGTAGCAGACAGCTACTACATACTTTATACTGCATATGATAACAATCTGGAGTTTTTTTAACATTACGTGTGTAATTCAACTAAAGTTGCAGGTTGCATGCTGAACTCCATTAGTGTGGAACAAAAATATGCATTCATTTCCTCTATTTACTAGCACAACATATTCAAAATGTGTAATTCCTGCTATGGTGTATATTAAATTTGAGGGGTTTATGATGTTTTATATATCCAAAATTGGGAGCTCATAAAAAAGTATCTTCATTATAGTAAACCATGGTTATTGTGTGTAATGTTTGTGTAATGCTGTTTATTCAAAATTCAAGAAATTAAAAGTAGTTTTTAACTATGTCCTTTTTTTTACAATTTTCTATTAAAAGCAGATGTATGAAGATGCAATGGTATTTTTTCTTACAGATCATAAATAAAGTGAAACATTTTCAAACTCAGCTGAAAACGTTTCTGTAGCACCGTATAATACCCAGGTACTGAAAAATCAGATAGGTGGAACACGTCATGGCCTGCATTTTTCATATGTCTGTCACATTTTCATGTGCAAAAATACATGGTTTTAAGTATCTGACTGCAGTTTGGTGATGCAACTTGGAACAGTAAGAGTTGAATTGTGTGTGAAAATTCACATTATAGAATGTCAACAGGGGACCCAAAACTTAGTAGTAAATGATATAATGTTGTTCCACTTGAGGTTTATACTCATGCTGAATAGGGAAAAAAACCAGAGGTTTCTTTAAAGTGTATTGCCAGTTAATTATTTTCTTCTGACAGATTTTGTTGTTTCCACAGGCTAGCCCAACAACATCTACAAAGTTTGGCCATTATTATGATGTTTCTAAAACAATGTCTCCGGAACTGTTTCAGTCCATAAAACGGCACTGTTTTTACCTTCCTGAAGAATTGACTATGCAGCCTAAAATGAAAGCATGGTAAGTTGTAATATCACGTGCTTCTGTTGTGTGTTCAAATTTTGTCTGCATATTAGTAGTAAAGGCTATTTTTGCATCTACACTTGCTGTGAAAAATCTTGTAGCCACACAGGACTCATAAGCAGTTTAGCTGCGTTTCCCATGTCAGTGCTACATGCTACGACTGGCAGCAAAGCTGCTGTGGCACAGAGACAGCGCAGTATATGGCCTCCTCAGCTGTGGCAGGAAGCAAGTTGGCAGGGACAATTAAGGCAGACATTGCTAGGACAGCCTAGGACACAGCTGCATATTCAGTCCAGCCCTACTGACAGCTGAGTGTGGGGACTGGGGACAACTATTACTGTCTGTCTGTGAACTACTCCCTGAACACCATGCCCCATTAGCTTTCGGAGATCTGTGTGTCAGGCGGCTATCAGTCTTAGGAAGATATCCATACAGTTTTTAGGGCTAAGACGACAGGCCATCCTTGACCTACATAGCTTAGAATGCTATATGAGATTAGTGTATTATGTGACTTTTACTTCTTACATCCTACAGCTTCACCTAAGGAAAACACAAAATGCTGTGAATAGAATTACAGTTGCTAATTATGTCTTACACAACACCCCTAATTCCAGAGAAAATCATAAACTCTTCTCTGAATGAATAACTTATTATAGTTTGTGTCTGTCAGTAATGAATTAAGGAAGACCAAGAGAAAATGAGTGACAGTAGCAAAGACTCATATTAGCCTGTAGCACACACATCCATTGTATCTTTCTTGGAGACATTTCAAGTCAACTCAGACATCAAATATGGGCTAGCAATCTCTTTGTTCAGCCCAGTCACTTAATTTATATAATACATAGTTTTATATATCCCAGTGTATAGGGCCAAATCCTGCAAATAGTAGTAAGGGAGCCTTTATTGTGATTGATTTTCATTACAGTACACTCAAATATTAAAACTGAGATTTATGAAAGAAGCGCAGTATCAAGGGCCTTTCTTAGCACTGTAGAAAAGCAAAAACCAAGTCTCTGTAATTTGTTTGTCTTACGTGATCAAATGTCACTGGTTTGTAAGTTCTTGCAATGTTGTAATAAAAAAAAAACAAAAACAGGAGAAAGGAGAGGAATTATATTTTATTCTTTCTATGGTAAATATTTGAAGCAACTTTATGTATAATTTTTTTTTTTTTTAGTAGCAGGACCACAGAGCATAGATACAAGAGTGTAACACATAGGTTGCAAGAGCTTATATTGTTATTGAGCAATATAACTCCTAACTCCCTTTTTGTCTTTTCTTAAGCTAACTAGAATGTCTCATGACTCTGAGCTTAATTCCACTAACTATATGGCTGTCAAGTATTTGTACATTTTACATTAAAATCAAATTAACTCATACGTATAGTATAGGAAATGGACTTCAACTTTTTTGCATTTGATTTTATAAGCCTTGCTTAACTCTGATATTTTTCTTGTGTGCTATCCTGATAAAAGTTCATCATTCTTACCATATAAATTCTATACTTATTTTTAGTTTTAATCTAACAGAAAGATTAGATTTAGTTAATTTGCGTAGCAAATTGGTAGAGCACAGAGTGTTGAGGTGGGTGAGGAACATGATCAAATAAAGATGGATTTTGGAAGGCTTATCTCCTTTTCTTCTCGCTGCATCCACAACATGGGTCTCCTTCAAGAAGCCTCTCCTGAGGAAATGAAAGAATTGTATTGTTGGGAGTAAAGGCATGTACCAAGATAACAGACAACCACCATTCTAAACATCGTTTTTTTAGAGCAAAATACAATGTGATAAGAGACAGGGAGGAATAAAGAGCACATTGGGAATAGTGAACTCTCAGAAATCTGTCAGAACTGTGAAGAGATGGGCACATCTCTTTCTTCATTTACAGTAGAACATTTGTCTTCTAACTTTTGGTTATTGTCTTTCCTGACCACAAACACCACTGTTTTTGGATTCCTGTATTTAAAAGGTTGAACTAGGTCAAAGTTAAGACAAGGTGGGAAGAAGAATTTTTCAGAATTACAGCCTCTGAAATAAAGCTTATTTCTTTGTAGAGAGATGGAAGATTTAAGCTTCCCATAGGCGAAGTCATTCAATTTTGACACGCATTTAAAAAATAAACTGAATTAGAATTTCAGGTTCTGTTCATCAGTGTTGTATAACTGGAGTTCTTAAAAAATGATGGAAGTGGAGAAAAGCTGCTTCTCCCATTACCCCAATCCCCAAATTGATCTGCACCTAGGACAGTTAATATCAGCAAAGTGGACTACCCAATTTACATAAGGAAAGACCAGGTTAGAAAATAATAAATGTTTTCAAGCTAGGACCTAATGAAGTTCATTGACAATTCTTTATGTTTTACTGAAGTTCCACAAAGCCAAAAAGGCCAAAGCAAATGCCTGTCTTGACAGAGAGGAGAAGGTGGACGCATCTGTGGGATAACTTCAGTGCTCCGAAAAATACAAGAAAAAACAATACAATCTATTTTTAAGCTTCTAGGGTAGTTTCACCCAGTATGTGTTTCCTTTGTTTGCTTATGGGTATTCAACTAGGATAGAGTCAAAAGGCTTTAAAATAAAACAGGAGATATTCTCCATTGATCAAGTCTGTTATGTCAAAGGAAGAACATAGACGGGTCTGACACTTTTCTTTTTGTCATGTTGATTATCTTCTAAATAAACTGTCACTGAGTCACGGTTGAACCTGAGTGAAGTACCAAGGTTAATCCCAGTGCTGGGTCTGGTAACAATCTAGTACCAATTTGGCTTGATACATATCCTGAGCAATGAGTATCTTTATTGTAATCATAATGTCAAATTTGGAAAAAAATGGAAGGAATAATTGCATGCAGGTTAGATAATAGAATTAGAATTCAAGAAGATTTAGGTTGGTGATCTGGAATAAACTGTATGAAATTCAGTGAAGACATGCCAAATACCATACTAGTTGAAATAATTAATCAAACAAATAAAATAGCGTAGCAGGTCTCCAGAAGAATATCTGGGCTTATACAGTATCTTTAACATAAAATATATTAGCAGTGTTGCTGATTAGTGCTACCAAAAAGCATAATTTAAAAAGCATGGAGGTGATAAACTGGAATTTAATGTGGAAGACATGCAAAGTACTTCTGTTCAGCCATAACAAGGATGTCCAGTTTTTAATAGCATCCTTCAGGAAAACTCTGGATTAGTTAGAGAAGGTTGTGAAGGTGAGTATACATCCAGAACTGGGATATATGGCCCCTGACAGAAAAATAGAAGTTCTTAGGCAAATCGAAGCAGAGACTTGAAGCACATTTAAAAACTGACATACAGAGGGGTAGTAACTCTGTTGTCTGCTGAAGATAGGACAAGCAGTAATGGGCTACAGTAAACTGTAGCGGTAGAAATACAGGCTGGAAATAAGGAGATATTTTTCTAATGATTACCACTAGAAAAAGTTGCCTTGCAGACACGGGTTGGGAGTATTGTAGAATCTCCATCATTGAAAATTTCTAAGCACAGGTTAGGTAAATATCTGTCAGAGATGGTTTAGATGTAGTTCATCTTGCCTTGAGGCAAGAAGATAGACTACCTGACCTCTTGAGGTCCCTTTCATCTCTATCTTCTATGATTCTTTAATACACATTAGTCACAGCGTATTAAATCCAATACTAAGAATGAATATTACCAATTATTTCACTGCTCTCAAAACATTTATGCTTTTACAGAAACCCAACAGGCTTGTACTGTATTTTTTACAAATGTTGTGATGAAATTCTAAAGGAAGCATTCCTTTCTCAAGGACTGAAAAGAAGCTCACAATCCCATCAGGATGATTTCATAAAAGAAAGTTGATAAGCAGGGAAGGGAAAGGATATTATTCTGTTGGCATTACTGTTTGGAAAAATCTGGCTTCTAAAGCTAACTTCAATATATCATAGAATAGTAAAAATTTCTGTTCTTTTCATTATCTAGACAATGATTTGAAAGAAAGTAATATTGTAGTCACAGTTAACCCTTCCAATAGAAGTCAACAATTTGTATTAGACCTCATCTTTGATTGCCTGAGTGTCCCACCGAGAGCTTGAGCTGACGTCTTTTACGCTATGTTGCAGAGAACTAGGAGCACAGACATGGCTACTTAGCATGTCTCCACTTAGAGGATATCATTTTGTAAACATAAGGTTCCCAGACCATGGTCTTAGATGCATAGCCAAAAAAACACCTGGTCGCATAATACTAATTACCTATAGAGCATTGCAAAATCTCTGTGATCTGTTAGGGTGACAGTACCACAAAAAAAGTACCGATAGCCTGGAAGGAATTTAAAAAATTGTTATAAAAATTACTTCAAATTCTGAAAATCTCTAAAAATATGACTTTTTTCAATTTAGTTTATCAAAATAAGATTGGCAGAAAATACATTAATACTGAAAGTTGACAAACCCTTCAAAAATAAAGAGGCATTTTTAAGAAAGGGGATAGTTCATTATTGAAATAATTTACATTAATAGGCTATGTATTATGGGATGTTTACAAAAGATTTCATGACTTTCTAAAGTATATACTTTGCAAGATATGTATCAGTAAAGACATTTCTGAATGAAATTTTCATTAAATCATGTAGAAGTGCAGACCAAAATCAGTGATGTGGGTTGTTTTTTTTTAAATCTAAGAATGTTTTCCTTTTGTCATTGATACAGAAGTTGAGGAGGAAGCAGAAACTGATAATTTTGCCTAGCATATAATTTTCCATAAGTAAACGGTATTGTTGTTGATGGATGATACCTCTTTATAGTATCAGAAGTTGAAAAAAACTGGGAATTAGCGAAAGAAAAAAAAAACAGAGAAGCTTTTCCCTCTTCTCTAAATGTTTCCACATTATTTTAACTGGCATAATCCATTGTAATGTAGCAGAGCACAGTATGGTTTAGGTTCAGGCTGAAATAAATTGTTATAGTCCTACAGGCGCTGAAGAGGCACCCTAAATTGTGTAGTCGTCATGGAAATTGTACCTAACCCAACATACACACTCTACATTCAGGTCATAAACTGTATGTTCTGCAATGAAAGCTAGTAATTGTAAAGAAAAGTTTTAGAAGCTCAGTATGGCTTTTACTGCAATTTTTTGATTACCTTATGTACTGTTGTGAGCGAGGCATTGCTCAAGTGTTGTCCTTTTTGGGTGGGTTTTTTTTGTCTTCCTGACAGAGACCTGCTACTTTTGTATGTTCCTCAAAGAATGTGCTCAACCTGTAACTTGTTAGATGCACCTAGAATTCACCTTGTTGACCAGCGTTACTTTTCCCTTTCTTTTTCAATTAGAGGGTGGCTGCCTTTGGAGGCCTCAGGTTTCATTTTGCCTCCTTGAAATTTGGAGCAGTTCTCTTCCCCCACCCTTTTTTTCTTTGGGAAGGTGTGAGAAACAAGAACAATCCTGTGCTCTCTTTTTCTCTCACTGCTCAGGGGTGTACTGACAAAGAACAGATTATGCAATTAAGGCAGAAAATATACAGAAAAAGTAATGTACCCCATTTTCCTGTACAGCTTATACTCTCCTAACAGAAACAGTGAGTGTAGTGTACATATATTTTACAATCCTTTGAAAAACGGTGCTGCATCTATTAATGAGCAAGGTCTTTTATCATAATGTTTTGTGGCATAAGAACAACATATTTGTAAAAATGACCAAATCATCTTGGTGCTTCAAATTCTCTAGCATCACATTAAAAAACCTTTTTTATTTAAACTGTTCTTCAGTGAGTGAACTGTCTCTGTAATTGTAGCTAATGTCTGTTGCCACATAATTACAGTGCTTCCCTTGCAGGATCACAGGTTTAGAGGCTTTTATTTGGGCCAGAAACTCTTGGCCCTTTTTAGCAATCATGTATATCTATACATATGTCCCTCTTATCCACACAAGCATTTGGCTTCTTGATGGGCTTTCAAACAAAGGAGATTCTTTGACTGACTAGGCAGAACTAAGTTATTGACTGGCCTTTTACTTTGCAATTAAAGATCAGATTTGGAGGTTATATACATCATTTGTTTACCTTAAAGTTGGGATCAATCTTTCTATTCTTTCCTGTGTTTTTGCACGCAAGTGTGTATATCTGCTCTTTGACAGAGGGAAATGAGGAGTACTGTGTTTGCTCTCCTTTCTGTACTTCTGGTACCTGATGGCTAAATTAGATTACAGGGTCATCTCTTGGATAATCACTCAAGATGGGTGGAAGTTCATTGCGCCATGATAAACATTCACTGAAAACATATTGGGAAGTCTGTTCTCCTAAAGGAAGTAGTAAATGGGACTGGGTTTTTAGTGCCAAAAGGCAGCATAAACCTTCTCTTTCTTATCTAATTTTTTATGCTAGGGAAGGACAGTTATGCCCTGGCCTTAATGCTGGGACCAGTTTAACAAGGCTGTGCAGCTGACAGCAACTGTTTTCCAGTTGTTGTTGCTAGGGTATTCTGGTATCCTTTTCATTACATTGCTAAAGCTGGTACTTAACAGGAAGGCAGAAATATCCTCAGTGGTAACTCAGTGCAACACAGAAAAGGCTTACTTTCTACACCTTTTACTTTACTTCTGTCCTTGTTGCTCAGTTGCAATTACCAAAAGAGAAAGTTTGATAATCAAGGGAACTAAAATAATTTAAGCTGTAGTTTTTCAGTAATGCTCATAAGTTTTCCCTTAAGAATGCATGTGCTTTCGAAAAAAGAAAAAAATTATCTAGAGTCTAGATTTACCGATAAATTTAGATAATAGGTTTGACTGTCTTGCCTAATGGGGTCTCCTTATACATAATAAGGCTATTTGTCATACCCTGATAACCTAACCTTTGTTAACTGCTTAGAAACTATATCAACAGAGAAGTCACAGGCTCTGTTGTAACCAGGATACCTTCTTCCCAGCTCCTGCTTTATCCATTACTAAATTGCTAAACAAAAAAAAGAGTAAAGAAGGAATTGTTTAAACTCATTACCAGATTTAAATGGTGTTTAGTAACAAAGCCAAAAAAGAGCAGAAATCAGAAAATAAAAATTTATTTCCTTCCTTAAATTATTACAAACATTGCCAGAAGGATAATGCAACTCATTTTTATAAATAGTGTTTCCACTATATTTTTCATGTCCTTATTTACATAGCATGGTTCAAATTCAACTAAACCACTAATATTTTAGCAAGAAGTAGAAGAGCACCTACTTTCACATTCTATGTGTATTACATTATTTTCTTTAATTCTTTCTTCGCTACATATCTTTTTCTGATGTATTGTTTGTTTTAATTGTGGGATCCTTTAGTTCTGCTAATGCTTTAGGTATTTTATTCTTTTATCCACTAACTTTTAAGAGCAAGTTAGTAACAAATCAGGAATTGGCAAGTACTGTGATTGCAGCATATTCTCTGACATCCCTATGGTAATGCTCATATCTGACATCTCATGGTAATACTCATAAGCAAAATATATGATAGATACACAAACTTGAAAATGCTACTTTGTGGTGACAATGACCACAGTTGTCTTTTTGTATTACACATACTGTAGTGTGGCTATGGCTACAGGATAGTTGCAAACTCCTTCCTAACGTTGGTGAGCAGCAGTTTCTATCTTTTCCAAAAGGATAAAGGAATATCCAAAACAATACATGAATGCTTCTGGTTATTATGAACTGCCGCAAATTCTCTCCAGCTCTGGCAAAACTGGGGAGAAATTGCAGCACTGTGTATGCAACAAGGATTGTGCGTGTGTTGCGATAATGTGAAGACATGGCGTGAGAAGGCATTTTGGCTAGCGTGGAGGCTAAAGCCCTCTTCCCCTTCACCTACCCTGTAAACTGATGCCTGCAGGAGTGTGTAACATTTCACAGCCATTCCTTTCGCAGCTAAATGCTAGGAAAGAAGTTGACTTCATGAGCGAAAAATTTACTCTTTCTTTTCTGTTTGAGATGCTCTTTTTTGTATAGCAAGGCCAACTTCATATCATGTTGAGATATGTATTGCTATTTATTTTCAGCTGTGAATTTCATAGAGAGTATTAAATTAGTGAGGTATATTTGTTTAACCTGTAGCCTTCTAGGGTACTAAAACTGAAAACAAATAAATGGAGTTTAATATGGAAACTCCCCCTTTTATTTATATCTGAGAAGGGTTATCTCTTAATATTTGCTGACACTGAGTATTTCAATACTCAATATTTTTATGACTATATGACTTCTTTGATTGTAGATGTTGATAATGTGAATATATCATTGGGGGGGTTGTGTTTGGGTTGATACTGTTTTCTTGAAAGAAGTATAGAATTCTGAGTTAATGCAACTCTTAACTGCATCTCGGAAAAGTTGTCTTCTCTCCTATGCAAAAGTATTAAAGCAAGTTTATTTGGGTTTATTTAGGTATTCATTAGTAAAATACATTTGGATAACATTTTTGGCTCTTACTAAAGTAATGGGAATAGTTTCATTAATGTTTGGACCAGGTGATCTTTCAAGGTCCCTTCCAACCTTGGCTGTTATCAGACTGAACATATAAAATGATTGCAACAAGTAAGGATATTTTTAGAAGCAAATTTTTCAAAACAATCACTCATATTTCCCAAGAGGTACACAAGAAGGTTTGAATCCTAAACCCATGATGGCAATTACTGAGACTAGAAGGAAAGCTGAAGCTAGAAAAGATAGAAGGACTTAGAACTCTCAGCTGCAGTGAGGAACCTACATCAAGTCCAGACACACAAGCCGGTATGCTCTATGGGATTTAAGAAACCAGTATATCTCTTTTAAAAATGAAAAACTGGCTTGTTTTTTTAAACTAAAGATTGGGACTTTCTGTCCTTTGTATGTGTTAGCTTGTGGACTGGAGAGCATGGCTGGGATGGATATCTGAAGAAGTGCTTTGGATGTGCAGGAACTGGACCTTCTAAGACGTTGACAAGATGATTTCCCAAGCTTTCATTTGGTTTTAAGTCTGCCTAAATCCATTTTTAGACACAAGTTTCCTTTTAAAAAAAAAATTATTTTGTGTTGTATTTTCTAAATAATACATTAAATAAATTCTACCTCACAATTCTGCCATCATGCAAATAAAGCACTAATAACACCCCTAGTGTATGGGTACAAAATGGAACTGTAGCATAGCAGAATGTATCTTATGCTGTGGTGTCATATCAGAAAAAAAAAATCTAAAACAAAACAAAACAAAAAAAAAACTACATTAACTTTTTAATTGTGAAAATGTCCCATTTTTTGTTGTTTTGGTTGTTGTAGCAGTTGTATGTATGAAAGTTTTAAGTCATAGAAAGTCCACTCTGTTCATCAGGGCATTTATTAGGTATACTTGGAATAACAGTTGGGTAGCTCTTTGTCAGTTACAGAAGATCAGTACGGTGCTGTAATGGTTTCAACTTTAAGTTGATACATTAAATAATTAGTCTTCTAGATGTAAGTGAGCCTGACATAATTACGTTATCTTAATCTCTAGCGATCTTAGCTTTCACTAAATGAGCACTAAACTAGTTAACATGAAGCAATCACAACTGCTTATAATTTGAACTTTATTCGAAGAGGGTTGGGTTTTTTCTTCTATAACAGTTTTTTCTATATGACACTTTCGGACTGAAAGCTGCATGTGCTTATATTTATTTTTAATACAGCTGTTAGAGACATATGGGAGAACATTAAAATGTGTTACTAAACTATTTCTTACCAACAGTAATATGAACAGTGCCTACGCAAGGCTGCTTCAGTCCATTCAGAGGATCATTTACCAGGAAGGGTTTGACGGCTCTGATCCCCAGGTACTGAACACCCTCATACTCTTCTATAATCCAATAACTAATACTGTTTTCTGAGTTTTTTAAGGGTAGCACAAGAAGGTCTTGGACAAAGTAACAAGGAACAAGCTGTTTCTAAGCATTGCTAAAGTAAAGCAGCAAAGTAAATAGAGAGTGTCGTTCATATTTAAATGTGGGTTTGGAGGTTTTACCTGCTGTTTTACAGATATGCAGACCATGCAAGAAAGAACTGTAAGACAACATTAGTAAAATGCATATTCTATGCAATTAGCTATCAAATGGATTGCCAAATATAACGTAATTAAGGAAAACACATTTTCCCCTACAGGTTTTTTTTTCCAACTATTGCTTTAGCAATAATGTGTTTAAAACCCTTGAGATTGCACATTTAATCTTAAACTTTCAGAATTTTTCAATGTTGTTTTAACTGGAGTGGAGTGAATTTTTTAATTAATTAAATGGTGTGTATTCTTATGTAGCGAGCATTGAAACACAAGTAAAGAAATAAGACTGCTGTTTCAACTTTACAAATCAAAACAGCTTAAGAGACTCCTAAAGATCTCTGTACTCTTCATAAATCATACTGTGGGTAATGAAAAATGTTTTAAGTGTAACAACATAGACTGAAAGCCCTTACTAATTTGAGCAGTGCCCTTTCTATTATTCTTTGTCATATTCAGTAATATGTGAGTCCTTTCAGGTTGATGGAAGAAAATAATAAATTAGGTATATTGATGCTTAATTGATAGGTAATTGTTGTACAACAGAAAGGTTACTACAGTAGAAGTTAATTAGTATAGATGCTGGAGAACCTCAAAGAGTATAATACAAGACTGTGTGCTATTACTAGTTGGAAATCTTTAAAATCCCCTTTTGCAGGGAAGATAATGTTGGAATGGATGTTTTCATGTCTAACAGTACATGTTAGAACCATTACCTGCAGGGAACACTTGTGTGTAAATTTAGGTCATTTGTGCTCAGTGTTGAGGCTCTGCTGAGATTTATGGGCGAGCTTGCCTTCCCTTTGGTGGCAGTGCCAGTCTGGAGAAGTAAATTCGTCCCTGACAGGCAACTCTCCCCACTCACTGTGGTAGCCATGGCAACAGGCATGTCACCGTACCGTACGGTACCGTGCGCAGAGATGCTCCTCCCGCGCGGTGACAGGTCCTGTGGAAGCTTGCTGGCTGCAAAGAGCAGCACCAAGTGAAACAAACACCCTGCCAGCCTTCAGCCAGCAAACAACCTCTCCTACTGGAGAGATGACACGGGTGTTTCGATTTTTCTTACAAGTTACGTCTGATGGGAAAATAGCAGCTTTGTGTATTCCTGAGGGTTTTTTTACATGTAGAAGAAAATAAAGGTTTATCAGAGTCAATATTTTTTGATTTTTTGCTTGCAAGCAAGGAAAAATTAAAAATCATGGAGACTTATTTTCTGTACTTAGTGTTCATTGTTTCAAAACATCTTACTAGTGTCAATAAAGCAAAATCAGAACTTTAACTCAGATGAATTTAAAAGTATATGTTTGCTGAATGGTGTATGTAAGTTTCTGAGGTGAAGCTTTAAAAGTTAGAGAGTCCTTTTTCAGACTAGTTTATCCATCTAGAAAGCCATTAGTGCTTGCATAGTTGTTTGTGTTACAAGGGAGATGATGCATATGATTTCCTGGAGCAGTTTCTGTTACTTTCTTTTAAGATTCCTCTTTTTCCCATGCATCGTCTTTCTTTGTACACTCAAATTTTATACATTCAGAAGCAGTATATAATACACACCTCTTAATATGTCCGGAGTTGAATGTAGTTATGGCTCAAAACATGCCTTGGCTCTTTTTATCTTCCAAACCTATGAGAAGTTCACCTCTCTGCTGCTCTGTATCCCTTTCTGCTGAGACTTCAGAAGTACTTTTTAAGTAGCCAGATATGAAGATTGTAGAGTAAGGACCAGCCTGTATTATTCTGGACCTGTGTCCTTTCCTGTATGTAATAATAATAACACAAGCTTCTGAGAAGTTTGTTCATTTATGCTCTTCCCCTCCAAATAATCCTCCCACCTTTAGGTGGGTCCTGTTAGCAGTGGCTTTCGTGAACTTTGGAGAAAACTGCAAGGGCCAAAATGTAACAAGGAGGTACTGAACTTTCAAGCCATTTACTTACTGACTTTCAGATATTTTTGTCTACTTTCACATCAGTATACCAATGATACTTGGACTTACTACTCCTTTTTATTCTCTCCTCTTTATCTAATACCAGTATTTGAACAGGGGTCTGGAGAAAAGTGAGCAGAATGTGACGCACCCCAGCTGGCAGAGATTTGACACAATTAGGAGAATTAGTGAAAACTACCATTAGAGGTTTAGTAGACCATTTAGATAATATGGTCCGGCATCTCTAGCACCTAGTACGATTAGCTAACATTAATGTTTTATAGGAACATCTGCTGTTGGCCATCATAGATTAATGTTTTTTGACTGTCCTGCATGACTCTTTGGGCCTTAGGACAGTAATTCCTGTTTGAGGTATTAGGCTAGAGAAAAGTTTGGTTGAAGTTAACCAAAGCAATAACCTGTTTTTTCACACTGACTGGAAGATCTTTGCCAAGAACTATTTGGAAATTCAGGGTCTGAATGGCCTGTAACTTAGAAATATGAGCATCAGTTTTACATCCTTTTTAAAACCTCTGGTACCTCTTTGCTGCTGATCATTAAGTATGAATCCTTTATAAATTGAACATGGTTTTAAGTCACACAGAATAGCACTTGTTTGTTTCAGAATTGCTTTGATTTTTTCATGTTTGATAAAAGGAATTTCATAGACAACTTTATTTCCTTAACTTTCTTTTGCTATACTTTGGAGCTCAAGTTGGGTGACTTTCAGGGTAATAAAGGAGGGGGGGGTGTTTTTTTGTTTGCTTGGAGTTAGGTTTTTTAATTCTTCATAATCAGAATTCCTGCTGCCAAAGCAAACATTGTTATAAAAATTACATTCAAAAGGTTAAAAAAAAAATCCAAACTAATGAGAGTATAAAAGATCAAGTGATATGTCTGAAAATATATTATCCTATTCTGTACTGCAGGCTTGTTGTTATAGAGTATTAGACTTAATGCTTTTCCTATATTTCAGTTATGGCATAAGCAGTTTGTCACGGCCTTGTGGGCCTGACAGAATTATACTGGTAGAAATTCTGTTACTGGCCAAAACAAATAGATCTGATATTATTTGCTGTATGAATAGCTTTATCTTTCACAACTCTTATGATTTAATATTGTGAAACAAGCATCTGTCATCCTTTATCCAATAAGAGAACCAATTTTCTGATACAGTTTTTTTCTGTTTGTGTGTTGTTCTTACCGACATTCTTAATAATAAAAAATATTTTTCTCATTACAGAAGTTTCTGTAAGTTTTATGTATGTTTGCTCTGAAATTTGCTCAGAACACTTTCTCTGCATGATCAATATCCATTATATCTGTCTAAAATAGTTTTATTAAATGCCTGATTTTATACTGTTGCTTACAAACAGATCAAGAAATGCATGAATCTGCTCTGATTAGAAGTCGCTAAAGAATATTAGATCAGCTTCCATTTTTTCCTATTGTTTTTAAAACTCTGAACATCTGAGGCTAACAAATATCATACAGAGAAGTCACATTGTGTCGTATTATCCTGTCCTATTAGCCAGATCTTCATAAAGTAGTGTAAAAATTTAATTTACATGAGTAAAGCCTAAAAGCCTGAGACTAAAGAATCCACCAGAGTTAGAATATGTACCGCTTTCACAAAGATTGTAAGCGAATTGGCAGACCAGCTCACTGTGTAAGCCATGAGAGTCAGATAAATGCAGAGCCATGTGGTACTAACTGTGTTTCACAACTGCGGCTCTGTCTACCCAATATGGAGAAGGAAGTATTTATAAGAGTAGCCTCTTGCCTTGTCAAAAGCTTTCCTCTGGGTTTCCAGAGCAGCTGTGCAATGTTTTGTGCTTAATAGTTACTGTTCATTCCAGCTGCAATTCAGGGTAGTGGAAATGAATATCTGCAGTTTATCAAAGCACTTCATTGTAATGAAAAGTACCTGGAAGCTTTTACTTATCTAAAGTCGTTTATATATAAAAATATATATTTTTTTAATAAAAAAAAGAGCTGGCCTTTAAGTATGAACCCTGAACTCTAGAAACGTATTTTTGATCGCCTAGTACAGGAAGTCTTTCAACAAGGGTGCTTATTGTCTCTCTCTCAGCTGCTGATAGCAAATATACCTAAAATCATTCTCAAAGATCACCAGGAAAGGTCACATCAAATAAGCAGAAATGAGATTTGTCATCATGAGACATGACATTTTAGTTTGCATAAACAAATTACAACTCTGGCCTCATAATCTGCCCCTTCAGAAAAGGGGCTTTATCTTAGTCACTGCCTCTGTTGGATACTCTTCTGCCAGCGTACTGCAGGGCAACAAACAGTCTTTAGGTAGGTAACACACGAGGCCATTTAGGATTTTACATGTCAAAACAGCTTAGATTCTAGTACCCGGTAGCTAACTAAAGCAGATCCAGAAACACTCATGTCAAGGACTTTCAGAAAGGTGTAGTCCTTAAGAGACAACCTGCTGATGTCTCCATCAGACTCTGTTTCTCCGTAGCTGTGGGTAAACCTTCCTTCATTAGTTGGAAGGAGTTGGCAGGAATGTAGATGATCCTTGCAGACACTTCTAAAATGGTGACAGGGCGCGTCAGTGAGGTAGGCCGCTGACCTCAGTCATTTAGAAGTAGCAGAAAAAGTGAACCTGAAGTAAACAGAATAGTCAGGTTATGAATGTAACACAGCGAAGGGTTGAAAATAGAGGGAGAAGTTATGTTTGATTACTCTCAGGCCCGTCCAGCAGACTGATTTAGAGCTGGGAGAAAAGGTTCTTTTGCATGTTTTGTAAGGCAGTGATGGAGGAGAGAAAGGACGTGAAAAATCATAGTATTACTGGATTCTGTGTCAGAATGTACTTACATTTAGCTAGTTAGAAAATGCAAATTAGTGTTTTTCAGTATTTCTGTGCTCTTACACTTGTACTTGCTTATCTGACATAGCATGATATCCAGTCAGTGAAAAAAATGCCATTCCATTTGTAATTTTTATAAGATCCTCTGAGATTAAGCTATGATTACTTAAACTATGTAATTATTGACAATATGAATTCTATAAATAGTATTTTTTTTAAATACAGACATTTTCCTCTTAAAGTTTAAAAAATAACAAGCGGCTTGGTTTTTTTGTTGGTTTTTTTTCAATAGAAAAAAAAAAAGAATATTTTGCGGATAGGAATTCAGAGTCTGGGTTCCATGTTGTGGGGTGATGACATTTGTAGCAGTGATACTCCTGAAGATATTCATAGCCTTACAAAATTTCTGTATGTTCTCCGTGGCCTCCTCAGAAAATCTTTGTCAGCCTGCATCGTCACAGTGCCCGCTCACCTTATCCAGGTAGGAATGCTGTCTCTGCTATATTTCATAGCTGACACATCAGTTAGCAAGAATTTAAAGTTTATGGTAAGAAAATAGAAGCAAATTTGGACATTTTGAAAACCCTTTTTGTTCAAAGGGCAAAGTTAAAATGGACCTTCATTGTAGTGTTTCTGTACTGTTGTGGGACACTTGTGCTGCAAAATGTACAAAGACTTAAGCACAAAACCATCTTAGATACTGTTATGCCTTATATGGGTCTTAGTCTTTTTTGAAAAACTATAAAAATTTCAGAAATTTAAAGAAACAAAGAGAATCCTGCTAGTAATCCTTTCTTAAATTTATTTTTTACAACATCCCTATGTACTTTTTCACTGCCTTCAGAACACTGTTTAGAGTTTTAGTACAAGACTTTTCAGTCCACTGTCTTCATCTGTCATACTCATTATAATGATGTGCAATCTTGTTTTTAAAAGCCAGGAATTGAAAGATACAGGTTTACTCTTTGATTCTAATGTCCAGTTATACTGGGACCAGGAATAAACCAGTTACGGTATCAGAGTAATTTTCCCAACTGCAAAATCAGAAGCTGCTATAACAGCACCTTTTCTGATAGTATATAGAGACTTAAATTTATCTTCTGGAAATGAAAAATGTAGATAGTCTTTTTTTCTGCAAGTGCTAATGTAACTTGCAAAGGCAAAAATATTATTCACAATGAACAGAGAACCTATAATTTTAGATATTAATGTGATTTCATTATAGTAAAAAAGTACTGGATAAAGCCTCATATTATGCAAAATGTTTTCATAGTAGATGGGTTTATCATTAGATTAAATCCTATCTTAGGTTAAGTACATGGCTTCCACTTAGGTATTGCATTTTGTAAAAGTGTTTGAATACCAGCAAATGTTATTTATCTAGATACCTTATACACTTACTGCTTCGAAAATAAAGAAACTTGATTTTGTAGTTTTAACATTGCAATGAAAAGCGTATGAATATTTCTCTCGCAGTGCAAACCTCCATCTCCTTACTTAGCTATTTCTAAACATTAGAAGGCAGTTTGCCTTCAAAAACATTGACAGTAAAATTTAGTGCAATGAATAGAATTTGTGAATGTAAAACTAGCATCCATCTTTTTACACATTGGAACTACCTGTCCATAATTGGGACATAGAATCAGTTTCATTGTACTCTTTTTTATATATTAAGTCAATAAAAGATATGATTGTATTTTAGAGAAGTAGTCCAGAAGCATCTCTAAGAAACAAACTGAAGGACAAAGTTTTTTATTTGTTGCAAACTTACCTGCGAAGTTGATTTTGGTTTTGTGTTTATAAATCGATTCTTATGGAGTTAGGATTGAAATTATATCTCATTTTTTAAATAACTGTTTTTTTAATTTTAACAGAATTGTTTTACAGTAAGTGCTAGAATGTTCTGAATTTTAAAAAAGAAACATTATTTCCAGAATCTTTGCTTAGCAGCCTTAAACAAACGAGAGCATTAATTTCAATTGTTAGACTTCATGTATCCTTCTTTAAGCACCAAACTATGGCAAAAACTGTCATTAGGAGGAGCAAAGCTGCTGAGGGTTCCTTATACCCCACATTACTCAGTTCCCAGAGCCCTGCTGTGTAGTTGTTCCACTCTCCAAGAAGCCTGTTAAAGAGCCCCTGAGAGCATGTGTACAGCCCTCCATGTTAATAGTTAATTGGTGAGGATGGCAAGATGAGAGGACAGCCGAACATGTGGTCTCTCAGGCTCAAGCCGTAGACAGACCTTTAGTTATAATAACAGCAGCTGCTCACATTCTCACAACCCAGCTACTCACCATTCTGTTGCTGAGGTTTCTTACTGGATTAAAAAAGTAAAGAAAATACCTTTTCTTTCCAAGAAAAGAAGAGAGGGGGAATTTTTTTTCCAAGTGCATTTCTGTATATGTGTAATTTGATCAGCGTAAGTTCTAGCATATGCTTTTTCTGTTGAATCTTAAAGTCAGTACACTGAAGGCATAGAAAATTCACCCTATTTTTCTGAAGGTGTAGTCAATTCCACATTTATTCTCTGAACTACCATTTCTCTGTTTTCTATGTTATCTTTTGCCTCCCAACTGTATTAAGTGGTCTGCAACTAAATTCTTCACATGAATAATTTCCATGAAGGTAAATATAAGTTCAAAATCACATTTTTAATCAAGGTTTTGTCTGCATAACATATACAGAAAAATAGTTTCATTTTTACCTGCTTGGTCTAGATTTTTAGTAGTGACTCATACCATATCTTGTCTCTGTCAGCCCCCAGTACTACTCCAATGAAGAAGAAATAAAACTCACAATTGATAGTACTGATTTTCAATAGAGACAATGTCTTTCCAATCCAGACTAGTTAATCTGTAGCCCAAATTATACTTTTTTATATGAAGTCTATGAATAAAGCGTATATACATATGCTATCTATATATATATAGTTTGAGATTGGTTTCTTTTATATATGTTGCCAAATACTTCTCATGTTTTCCTCTGACAGGGAGTTCCACAAATTAAATCTACCTGGTTTCTTTCTTTTTCAGAAAGTTTAATTTTGCCTTTACTTTTCATAAATTATATCTTTGTTCTTGGCTGGTGAGACAATAAGATGAGGCTCCCTAGTATATCTTTTCTGTATTCTGATTGGTTTGTATTTTTCCTCATACTGCCTACTTAATCTGGTTTTAAACAGTCATATTTCTTTCAATCATATTTTGCTTTGTTACAGTAACGTAATACAATAATGCTATTATTGTTTGTTCACTTTTCCTATATTCTAGTGTCTGCTTTGTCTCTTTGATTACCACTGAACATTAAACAGTCATTTTATTCTTGATGCTTTTCCCTCTGTGGTACACATCCACCAATGTGGCTCTTTCATTATTCCAGCTATTCATTGTCTTGTATTTAATATTTTTATAAAAATAAATTGCATTTATCCAAAGATGATGGTCATTCACTCAGTTTGATGGGACACTGCATGTCTTCACAGTCTTCTGTAAGGCTATATTTTGGTAAAAGACACAAATTTCCAAAAAATCTGGTTGTGTACAGGTTTTTTCAGAATAATTTAAAGAAATTGTAGTCCCCTGAAGAACACAGATTCTTTGTGGTTTATTGATGAAACTTCTAGTGCAAAGAGTGCATGAAGAAAAAAGAAAATTCCCTTTTCTTAACCACAAAAATAGGAATACATTATTCTGGAAGAGAATTTCAAGAAAATGACACAAAAAACTTAGCCAATTATGAATTTTATTCAGATGATCTGTGACAAGTTTTACTTGATTGATATTTTCTACTGATTGAACATACTCTTATCTTACACTGTCTGTCAGTTAATAAATATTGAGATACTTACAAGTGTGATTAAAATAGTTGATGGAAGGTTATTTTTCAAGTCTTTCTACTGCTTCTTGAAAATTCATTGTGCCTATGAAATCAGATGGTGCATTTGAAAAGGGAAAATTAGTTCCATTTTTAAAATCTAGCATTGATCAAGGAGAGCAGACTGAAGAGGCATTTCATTTGTTGTTACACTTTCCAAATTTAAGGAATATTGTAGAAACAAGTAAGGACTCTTTCTGTATGTTGATAATCTGTGCATTTTAGTACCTAAATTAAAAAAAAAAAAATTGTGCTACAGAGTGTGACTTAAAGGACTTTAATGTCACTGCTTTATACTTGCAAAAGCCCTAAATTAAAGTTTAAAATATTTTCCTATTGTGTTTTATTCTTTTTCTTTACTTAATGGAAATCATTGGTAAATCCAAAACCATCTTTCCCCAAAAATATTAAATAATGTTCATAATTCTGTTCCTGTTCTTCCCAATTTTGTATCACTTAAGTAATACCTTTTTTAAGTAGATCATTTTTTTCACTGGGAGAAAGCATAACTCTTTTATTAAAGCTATCCTTTATTTTGAACTTGAAGCTGTATTACTGTTAAGGACTAACAACCATATTAGTCAGCATGTACCAAGGGAAATTAATTGACTAATGAAAAGTCAGTATGAATAAGCCTTCTTAAAGAACCTGTCCTCCAGAGTCTGAAGTTCTGTTTAGCAAGGTATTTTCATTATTTCATCCAGTATGTTAAAAAATTAATTTCCTACAATATTAATGTTTTGATGCTTTGAATTCACTGAGGTGCATAAGTTACTGTATGTTTCAGTGTAGAAAAATTCAGAAACAAACCTTTTTACATCCATAGACTTTTGTGTTCACACTGAGTAATTTAGCAGCAAGCAAGAGAGTGCTTTAGAATCCATTGCTAATATAAGATTATAAGATGTGAACTCTTATACCTTGTGAATTTCTCATGGTTTGAAATCTTTATTCTGATGACAAGAGCTAAGAGTGATTGCCTGCCTTAGAACTCTAACTTTCCAGAGTTCACAAGTGTAAAATGCTGAAAAACCTTCAAATGTATTTGATGATGTAGCCGCTACACACAAATTTGAGATCGAATGTCATGTAGTTTCTATATTATAGTTAAACAAGCTTTTGAAATTCTCTGCAAACCAGAAACTATGAAGATTAAATGGACTTTATGATTTTCTATAATTGGGGTTTTTTACTTGCTTTTTAATGTTGCGTGTTGCATTTTGTTGGATGTGAGAAATACAGTTTAATAACCATACAAATATTTCTTGACAATCATGAGTTCATGACAGGTATTCTTACATTATCCACATAGTTATCAGATATTAATATTCTGGTTTGGATATTCTAGACATTCATAACCGTATCTTTAAAACTATGAGGAGTAAGCTGAGACAAGTATACAAATTCAAAATTTAAATTGTGTGACAGTAAGTAATTTTGTTTTCAATTTCTATTATTGTTGATAGTATTTGCTAATCAAGTTGCAGAAGAAATAGAAATATTTTGTTGCTTCATAAAATAAGTTTATGGTTGCCAACAGGCTGTGTTCTAGCTCTACCACTTCTCATTTGGTAACAACTACCCATTCCAAAAATAAATACCATATACATGTGATGCACGTTTTTGTACCCACATGTTAATTGTCTTTTAACTGGCTTAGCTGTATTATGATGAACAGTCACATTGTATGTTAAAACTGCATGCCTAAAACAGCCTTCGCATTTTAATAAATTTTACATTTTGTAAGGACACTATATACACATCCTTATCACCATCTCATCAACAGACTGTCTTTTAATCAAAAAAATCACTTTTCCAAAATGAGTGTGTTAAACTTCAAAAGTTAATGAGTATATGCAACATTGCAATTTTATTTTACATTTTATCTGTATAATCTGAAAATACACTTATGAAAACTTTAAAAAATTAGGTAAGATTTAGAACTAAATCTTTAAACTGCAATATTAGACCTAAACAGTTAAATATCCCATCACAGTATGGAGATAGTCATCTGTTCAAGCATATGGAATCTTTTGGCTACTGGACTAAGTAGTTAATATAATGCCCAGTGTCCAGACATGGACACAACTGTTATGGAAGCAGAAGGGAAAAGGCTCATGTATTGAGCCCATTTGGACAGCGATAAGTAAAGATTAGAAGGGTGACTTTAAATAAATGCAGGACAAAGTAGTTGTCTGCATTAGCAAGTAAATCTGTTACAAAATGGAAGGTAGTATTGTATTTCTGAAGCAATACTATTTTTTTTGCCTAAGTAGAGTACAAGTTCTTGAAAAAAATGCCCTATTAATCTAGCATTAGATATGTGTGTTGTCTGTTGTATTTCAGAACAAAGAACAATAATTTTGTGTAAAACTATTTTATATTTAAATTATTGCATATGTATTTCCCATCTTAAATGTTTTCCAAGTAGTTGAATATTGAATTTCTGTGCATTGTTTGCTTAGAAACGTTTTTATACGAATTTTTGGTGTGGTTTAAAAACCTTAAAATTTCAGAATCTAATTTTATGTCTTTTTGTTTAGACCTGCTCTATTAATTACAATATAATCATAATAAAAAGGAATACTGCATCTTTAATGATGTTTTTGTGCCTGTGTAGTTAAGCTTTAATGCTAGGGAAAAAAAAAAAAGATTAAATTAGCCTTGTAACCTCTTTCCCTTCCAGACTGATGATGGAAAATAAAAGCTCTTAGCCACAGAATGTAACACTTAGAATTAATATTTAATTAGACCGGCAAATTGTACACTGTGGCTGAAAGCTTCCAAAGAGTTGTTAGTGCCACAATTGACCTACAAGTTTAATAATAACTCACTTCGAGGAGCAAGTGCCAGTTCAGCATAGTGGAGCCACTGTAAGAAAGTCCTGTGAGATTAAAATCAGCAAACCAAATGGCAGGCGAGGATTCCTGGGATGGAGCCTTCTGGAAAGCTGGGAGCTGGAGTAGCTTTTCAGCCAGGATTCAGATGAGAACAGTGGGCAAAAAAAGCTGATCCCTCCTGTTCTGGGAGCTTCTGGTTGTAGGCCAAAATCCTAGAACAGATTTTTTCTAAATGTTCTTACTGCAGCTATTAATTTATATCACAAATCAAGTAATGAATGACTTATTGTCATCTTTTAATGAAGTTTTTATACAAAAATTATCACTGAATTCCCTGGTCATGCATTTTACTCATGGAAGAATGGCACTTTTTTGGTGCAACGTGTAATTTTGTATGTTTGTGTTGCAGAATGTTTCATTTTATAATATCTTACTGCTACATAAAGGGGTTCTTGTAATAATATGGTGTGATGAGCAATTTATCGTAATATTATGAAAAATGTAAATTAAATACAGAACGTGTGTACATTGTGAAATCTAATATTTTGAAGGTTAAATAGCTTAATCTTGCCTTTCATTTTGTGAACAATTAAAATCTAAAACCAGAACTCTGCCATTAGATAGCCATCTGAGCCTTAATTCTATGGCAAATTATTCTAGTGAAATAGGGCACCATAAGTTCAAAAATGTGCAAACACACAGCAACAGACTGAGGAAGGAACATTCTGCATTATTTATTGGCTAGATCCTAAATAATTAAAGAAATGCCTACTCATTAGTTAAAAATTAAAGCACGTGAGAACCTTGCCAGCAGAGGGAGCAGTCATGTCTTTCCTTAGGTTCCCATCATTTCCAGCCTACCCATCATTTCCACCCTACCTTTTCTTATTGCCCAGCCAGTTTCCCATCTGGACTTAGCTTTGCCAGCCTGCTCCTGATGACAGCCTATAATTTTATACTGTATAAGGGATTAGGTTTTTAAATGATTTTATATTTCCATAGCTTGCCACTTGATTACCAACATCGGTTAGATGTTCCTTTTGATATTTGTGTACTATAATTGAAATAATAGCGGAGGATCCTTTTGGTCACCTGTGAATAAAATGTGATTCACTGTTCAAAGAATTTAAGTTGCAGCAATAGTTAGCCTTTCTGAATTGGTAGGCAAATTAAATTTTTTTTCAGGCAAAATGGCAACAAAAGGCACTCCTAAACCTTTTTCTTATAATGAATAACTCCCAAGGGAGACTTAGGATTTTAGTTAAGCCAGTTGGTCTCAAATGCATGAAGTTCTGCACTTTTGTTATGGCTCTCAGGATTTTGTAATATGAGTCTCATTCTTTAAGTCTATTTTGCATCTGTATTTTACACTATGTTATGACCCACTTGCAACATTGGATATTTTGTGGTTTTATATATGTAAACAAATATGTTCAGCTGGTCATTGTGATATTAAAGACAATAATGTGCAGTTTTCCAAATATATGCTTTTATAACTATCAGACATTCTCGTTAATAAGGACCAGATCGTGTTCAGGGGAGATGCTGGGCTCATCTCAGCCCAGGTCTTGTACCAGTTTCTTCCCAGCTCCTCACCCTTCACTGGAGAAAGGCTCAATCAGGTTTATTTCATCTACCCACTGCAGCAGGACCCATAAAAGAGCCCTGCACCCGAGAATCGTTCGTAGTCACATGCAGCCTGTGCTTTCAGATAGTGAATCTTAAGGAAATAGCAGTCAGAAGACAAAAACACTGAACAGGGATTCATCTCAAAAAGTGTCACCTTTTAATACCCTGTACATCTGTCACCTCTTTCAGCCAGATAATAATGGGATTTTCAGCTCCCAGCTTTCTGGGCTTTGACTCTTGTATCATCTTCATGATACCACCAAATACTTTCCTGTTACCCAAGAGCCATAGATGCAGCCTTCTAAACCAAGCCTCAAATAGAGAGGGTAGACGGGGCTTCAACGAAAGGCTGAGTTTGGTTCCCAGCTTGTTGACTGGCTTTGGACAACTCGCCTGACATCTTTGTGCTTATTACATGACTTGTAAATGAGGGATGCACCACTTGCCTGTCTTTTGTAGAGCATTTGGAGATCAACAGGTGGAAAGTTTGATTTAAACTATAAAGTCTTTGTTCTTTCTTTGGTTTTTGTAGGCCTCAGCAACAACTGTTATTGACTTACTTGTTTTATCTGTATTGAGTCATCACTCATTTCACTGTTGGCCCTTTGGTCTTCCCTCCAATGGCAAAACAGACAGACTTTTTATTTTGTGGGGTGCCAAGGTTTGCTGGTATTACATTCCTTTATAGCTCAAGTAATAGACAAGTCCAGGCCATCCATCTTCAGTGAAGATCCAAAGATACATTTTTTTTTTAGTATGTGATATTTAGTTTTTACTTCATGGATGATTATTTTTCCTGAAAATTTATCCAGAATTTTTTAACTGAATACTGTGTCATCCACCTTCATCTGATATATGTGATAATAACATTGCAGAATTTCCATAGCAGTGGCAGTGTTTTAGGTGTAAGATAAGGAAACCATGGCTCAAATGTTTAGAGTTCTTAAGAAACAAAAATACTAGTTCTAACTAGTTTCACAGTTGACAGACTCTTGAGTTTATATAGAATATCAATCAGTACAAACGTTATTAAAGGCAACTTTAAGAGAACAAGCAAAATCTGGAATTAATACATCGTGTAACATATTGGCCAACAGATGCTTTGTTATTCCCTTCCCATTTTTACAGGTACATTGCATGTAATTACCTGCTCGCATCTTCGCTACATGTCCTTTCTTTGCTTCTGTACCTTAAAAATACCTATAAAATTATTCAAAGATACTATTCATTGCTTGAAATTAGCTAATGTAATACAATGTACATGTAAACAAATCAACCAAAATCAATGCTTCAGTGATTTCATCCATATGGTAGAAGAAGATGTCTAATCAGTCAGAATCCTTAAATGTGGATTTCTCATCATGGAAGGCATTGTAGTTTGTAGAAAAACCTTGAAGTATATTTCTAGGAAGTCTGTCTTCCAGCAAAGACATCACACTTGTATTCAATTTTCTTGTGATATTGATGCAGACTTCTACATACCAAAATCTGTTAATGTACTGTTAGTCATCTTATATTCCAGTGGCCTGAGTGTACATTCCTTTTAGGGCCACAATTCAAAGTTCAGTTAGTAGACTAGGTGTGTGGAAGCACTGAGAACAGTGCTAATCAACTTGGAATCAGAATAAGTATAGAATTTTAGACTTTACAGTCTTTATTAGTTACTCATGTAACACTTTTTGGCAGAGCTGTTATTAATCTTTTCTTTTTGGGATTTGTGAATAATGAAAAGTGCACAAACTGTATCTATAAAACTAGTACAAGGGCTTAATACCCAACTTCTTTTATCAAAATAAAATGTATGGATAATTCTGTGATTTTCTGAGCAGTAATTACTAACAAATGGTGATAAATATTTAAGCCATGTTTCTTACTATTAATAATTTATCTTTTCAATTTAAAATCCTCTGGAGGTTAAGTAGTAATGGCAAGTGGTAAATATTTGTATATTGTGAAGTCATTATCACCTAAGTGTATGATAATCTCTCAAGAAATAGCAAGAATTATTTCATCTATTGAATATCCAGCCAGTGTTTCATTATAGTCCAATGTGGCTGCCTAAGTACTAAGCTTCCTTCAGCTTTATGACAGAATGTAACAGAAACAAAAAAGGTACAACAAATTTTTGACCTTTTTTTGAAAAGTCACACATCAAAATTTGCTTTAAGTTCATAAGGCTCATATTACTTTGCATGAACTTGCTTGCTTGCTGTTTATTATTGGGACCTTCTTTCCAATGAAGTGTCAGGATTACTAGACTCACCTGTTGGTAACAACACAAATTGTTGCCTACAATTACAGTTTTACCCAGACTTGGGGGGACGGGGGTGGGTATCTGAATGAATCTTTAAATTCTGTGCTGTCATACCTAATGTATGCAACTCACCGTTTAAACTGGGTTTTGTCCCAGTGCTAGCAGTTGTTTGTAAGTAGTTTTTTAGGTAATGAAACCCATTTTAGGATTCAGTGTATTAACACTTAATTAAATGTTTTAAAATAAAATCAGTGATGGGATTAGTTTACCATAATGTAAAGGTACAGAAGCCAAATATAGCCCTCTACCAAAATATAGGCCTACTGTCTCTTTGAAAAGAGACGTAGTCTTAAAATATCTTATTTTCAATTCACTATATAAATCAGTATTAAAATTATGTTACTATATTGATCATAATACAAATGCAAACATATGAAGCCCATGTGATTCAAGAGCTTAATGTATATACAGGTGCTAGTTAGATCTCTACATAAATCTTTAACATGAGTCTTATTTTCCTTTTAAGTTTTGAGGTTGTTTATATGTGCTATCTAGAAAAGTTGAAGCCATTCCAAGAAAATTTTCCATTCTTTGACTTTTCTTTACTTAATGGAGCACAAGGACTGAGAATTTAAATATTTTTATTACATAAATTTTGTGAGGTTTTTAATTTCTCTAGAAACTGACAACATAAAAATGAGAGGACATATCTCTGGGTGTTAGAAAAATTTTGACAGGAAATCAGAGAACTAGAAATTAGAGCAGAGTGGAAAAGACGGATTTTTTTCCTAATACAGAATCCAGATGAACCAAGATTGATTTGATTAATAGTAGTAATGATAAAATTGTGGTACATTAAGAACTCAATCCAGCAGAAACACACAGTATTCATTTCAGTATGTAAGTTTGAGCATACAGGCTATACATACATTTGTGTTGATAGAATACCATTCTTCACACTTAGACACAGAAGATGATACATTTTGAACTGCTTTATTTGCAAGTAAGTATTTTTAAACATGCGCAAATAATTACTCAAAGCTATATAGATTCTGCAAATAAATTAGTAGGACAAACCAATCTTTTTCCATAATTCCCCTTCCCAAAAGCTGGTTAAACACATGTTTATAGTTCTCATTTACATATCCAACTACCTACGTGGATTTTCTTGAAGTGATGTTTTGAAAGTACACATTGGATGAGTCCGAATCTTGTAAGTTTGTGCTTAAAAGAAAATGTCTGCCTAAAACACTGAGCACAAAGTAAGATATAGAATGGATGCCCAGCCCAGCCTGCACAACAGGGTTGCTACCATGTTGTTAGAATAATTACATTTTGGCTGAACTAACTAATTTAGAAAAACTGCAGTACATCTAGGAAGACTGAAAACTTTCCAGGACTGAGTTGGGTTTTTTTTATTTTTTAATGTAATTTAAAACAATACCTCTTCTAGCTGCCAACAAACTCTTTCCCTGAATCTCCCCATTCCTGGCTTGCCTCCTAACCATGTCCTGGCTCACCTCCAGAGCTGCCAAGTTTATGCCAGAAGCAGGAGGTAGATTTGTATGGGGCTGGAGGAAGATCTGGAGCTCTGTTAAATTTTCAAGCCCAGATGGGGCAACATGATTTGTGTGTTTATGTCAGTATGCCATACATCACAACTATCTGTGTGCTGACGTCAGCTTTGATTGGACATTAATGTGCTGAACACTGCAAAGTAGAAAATACGTGATAGATACAGATCTATGGCAACAATGCCACATAAGCAAATGTCTCTTTGGTGTGGGGATTCACTGTGCAAAATATTTCCCAAGATACACTGCATTAAGCCAGGAGAATATTTTAACACACTTTAAAAACAAAAACAAAATCAACATGGGCAAACAGAGTACAATTTAAGAAAGCAAACCTGTTCAGAAGAAGAGCTGAAACCAACACATTGAAGTATGTATCATTAGGCAAATACTGAATTGCTGTCCCTCACTTTAATCTTTCATGAATTAAGACTAAATAGAAAAGATGCTATTCTTATGGTTTGCAGGACTGCTAATGAGGAGGATACCTTGCTGATGGTTGAGCATCTTTCTATCCACAGTTTTTGTATCCCATTGTTATCAAAACCAGGAAGCAACAGTGTTAATGAACAGCAAACATTTTTTCAAATGGTAGAATATTTTTCTGTACCCAGAGTTTAGGCTAGCTTACAGAAATCATCAGTGGTTATTTATTCATGTAACAATTTTGTATTTCTTGCTTACATGAATAACATGCAGCAGCCTGCTGTAGAACTGGCAAAATACGGTAGTTTTTGGTCTGTAGACTTACAGAGGTCACTAGCTACTTCAGGTTTATATTTATACCATCTTTATGTCATTGCCCCTGTAGAATAATATGACCAAAAATTTCCAGTAACATATAGTATACTGTCTCTCTCTTCCTAGAAAAGGAAGTAATTTGAAAGTCAGTTTTAATATTTCGGAGCTGGATGCAATAATGAAGTTTAGGGGTTGATGTGTAGGCAATGTTCTTTTACCTCAGAACACTTACGTTATTCCTCAGAAAGGAAATTCTGTAGTATAACACTATTTTGTCATTATCCATCATTAGACCTTGTAAGTGAAATTGAAGTTCCCTGATTCCATGGGGATAGATCATTTTGGCCTGCGCACAAGTAGCAGCTTTGAAAAGAGACCAGTCCCCAGGATTTAATGCCATCTGGCCCATAAGGTGGGAAAGGGAGGGGGTGTAAAGGTACCATGGGATCGGTGGATTTAGGCCTTGTAACCTGAGCAGATTGGGCTGTGCGGACAGGGCACAAGTTGCTCTATGTAGCAGTCAAAAAACAGAGTTCAGATTATTCTTTGATGGGAGTAGGGTATGTTCACCTTTCACGTCTGCCTCGTAGGCTTCTCTGTGGCTAGAAAATACGCTGTTATTGAAGTGTGGGTTCATGAAAGCAATTGGTGTATTGATCACCATTTTAATAAACAAACCTGTATATCAGTACAATGTGTAGACTTTTCTGACATACCTACGGATGTTTCCCTTCTCTCTCCTCCTAATTAGTTTATAAATTGTTATTATCAACTAGTTTACCAGTATTTAAATTGACCTTTCATAGTAAGTGTCAGTCATATAGTTTATGAAAGAAGTGCAGAATGTGCAAAATGCTTTAAAATTAATAAAAATACAAAACTATAACTTGGAGCTACAGAGTTGATTCTCCATACTTGAAATGGTTTTTTTGAGATGTTTGGTCTTGATACCTCTGCAAGTATGACGGGTACAGCACCTACAGCCATCAATAACAAGAGTATACCAGCTGTCCAGGCAGCTTTGACATAACTACGTCTTATCTTAAAGAAATATTTTGCTTTTTAGCACAAATTTGTCTCCTCTTTGTTGTTTTGTTGCTCATTAAATACTGTCATCATCAAAGCATTTAAGAACATTCTATCCTGAGTTACCTCTGAAGATCTTACTTGTGACCTTTGAATGTCGCTTTCTGCTAAATAAAATTAAGTAAAGAAAACTATGCAGAAAATGGTTTCTTGAAGGTACATGACAATACATTGTTGCATGGGACATGAGGCATCACTTATAAATCACAAATATATTGAGAAATGGTAATGCAGCTTGAAGCTTTAGATTCATGTGTTGTGTAGAGAAGAACTCTTAAGAAAGAAAAATACTGGAAGAAATGCTTTAGTTTTCCATGTTATCTGACTGATGACCAAAATGAATAATCGTGTGGGTTATGCTTGCTCAAAGTATTAGAGGTGATATGCCTAAGTGTATTAAAAACCAACATTTTCGGAACACATACAAAAGCTGGGTATCTGACTCTTAGTAGAAGTCAAGGAAAGGCGCCACATTGCTTGTAAATATCTCTGAATTGAGCAAATGCTTATGGTATGAAGATTTAGGAAAATACGAATTTAGCCCTTTTATGTTTCTGCTTGTGGAATGTATGTTTTCTTTAAGCAGAAATTTCAAGTCTTTTTTTAAAGAAAAAATCCTTTAATGAAATTTCTAAGTATTGATGACCTATTTTTTCCCCACAGTTTGTCACTGAGAAGACCAAGGCTTACTCTATGAACATTAATTACCTTTTTCATCACATAGGATGTGTATTTTGTTTCCATGTCTTACAGAATAAAGCAATTATGGAACGTGTAACAAACTTGTCAGATATGGTAGTTGGTCTTGAATCATTTATTGGCTCTGAGAGAGAAACCAATCCATTATACAAGGATTACCACGGTAAGTTCCATCTTTAGCAACGCAAAAAGTCTGCCCCGAGTGTTTCTAGGGCACTTAGCGGCTTACCCTCCAATTGGGTATCTGCTATAAAGTAACATTTGATTTCATTTTAGAATATACCTCCTAAATGTTTCTCCTTGCTAACCAAGCTTGAGTTAGGGAAATTTTCAGTAAAGTGCATTAAGGCTGCAAAGGAAACATGGCAACTCCTTGCATGTTGTCAAGCCGTATTACTGAGGCATGGCTCAATCAGATGTACATCTCAACAGGCAGGCTTCGGGGAATTCACATGCAGAGGAGGCTTGGCAATCATCTGACCAGCGAGCTGGACTTGTCATGAAATCAATACTTCTGATCTGCCAAGTTTTAAATAGAGAACACGGAAAAACATATATTACATTAAGGTGAATAAACTGCTGTATATGATGTATATGCTGAACGATGTGCTGTATAAACTTTTATCTAAAAATAATGCTCTATTTTTCAGCTTTAAGTCACAGCACTTAACACGTTTAAAAAAATGAATGTGGATATGTGTGGCATGTAAAATATGAAACTCGTTTGGGTAAAAAGGCATGTAGCCTTTCAAGTGATTTATCTTCAAAATGTGTACTGGTGTTTAATCTTGTGGTTTGTTTCCCAAAGATTTTGTTAGCTGTTGCAGCAGAATTATTTAAATATTAAAAGATTAGAGTAGAATTTCTTCATAGCCAAGGCAGCGAATGACAGTTTTAGCTAATCCGGAGTGGTGCTCCGAGTGTGCATAAATTACAGCTATTATTATTGTGATACTACTGTAGTTGAATGGGAACCTTTAGTTGAAAGTAAACTGCTTATCTGAAACCTGCTGTAAACATGTGAGACTGTGGCAGTGTTTTCCATAGAAGTGTACATAGAAAAAGAAGCAAAGATGGTGTTGAGACACCACTGTGTGTATGCAGGCTGTAATTAATAAATCAGAGAAAAATCTTTTTTCCAAAGAAAATAGTGCACATTTCATTATCTGAAAAAAGGTGAATGAAAAAGAAATGGTGAACAAAAGCTAGAATGATTTGCCTCATTATTTTTCCAATTGTATAATCGTGATGTGGCATTTGTTTATGCTAACATAATTCTGTCAATTTGATACTCCTTTTCCCAGTACTGAAGAGATCCTTTAAGACAACGTGTGTTTTAGCAGTTATTTCCTGGTTTCCTGTAAAAATACACGCTAAATCATTTTTGGTACTACTTAATAAACATTTTATGCCAAAACATAGCTTTTGAGGTTTAGACAACATTAATTTAATTAATTTAACATTCTAAAAGCAGGTATTTTTAACAGTTTTAACTTTGTGGATTCTTTTTGCTTAAGAATATATTTTAACTTGATTTATTTACTGCAGATGATGAGAGATTTTGACATTACTCAGGAGAAGTTTTATTCTATTATTGCATTATTTAATGAATCCTGCATTAATAATTTTATTAAGCTACCTGCAAATTTAGATGGTTGAAAAGTCAATAAAATAACAAAAGAATTATATAGATGATCATTCAATAAAAATATTTAAAATACTATATATAAGCAACCCTGTGTTATACCTGCTCTTCCTATATATAATCATTATTTTTTGAACTCAAAAGCCAAACAAATAATTGTATATGTCACTACACTGGAGGCAGGGGTAGAAGGTTTCAAAGTATAAAAATATTTTTCTAATGTTATTGAGGATTTTTGTAATTAGTGCCCATAAAAATTATGCTTTTTGAAGTATTTCAATTTTAGGAAACTTTATGGCCTTATTCTTCTTTTAAAAAAAAAAAAAAACCTCCTGAAAAAATACTTGCCTTATTTTAAATTAGAGTTTTAGTGTTTGGGATTTTCTTTCTCGTAGCTGCCATTTTCAAGTAAGGTGTCTTTTCTAAATATTCAGTATTTCCATTGAGATGCTGGCTTTATGAATAGCAAATATAGGCCAGTAATTGAGAAGCCCTGTAGAATTCTCCTGGTTTTCAGATGTAGAAAACCACCCTTAGGTTGTTCAGAAACTATATTAGGCTGCACAAAAACCATCCAGCGTCCTTGTCACAAAAAATCAGCTTGAGTTGCAGCTGACAGAATGCAGAGCTTGCAGTGCACCTAGTACTGTTAAAAACATCTAAACAGCTCTATAAGCCTCTTGCATGAAGAAAACGTGTTTCTCCTAGGATGGCGTAGGGGTTAAAATGTATTGAAAAGCGTGATCTAAATCGGTATTTTCCAGAAACTTTTAAAAAGTCATTTTCAGGGTGCAAAACGAAGTACTTCTCAGTAGAGCTTCAGTGGTTATCGGTAACCCATAAGCCTTGTTTTGCTGGCTGCTTACTGGTGCATTTAATAAAATAAAGATCACTCAGTGGTGCCGTGGGCAGCATGCAAGGTGATAGCCATATTTGCTTACTGTAAATACAAGAGAAAATCACACAGAAACCGGCTGTAGTTTTGACAAGTATTAAGATCCCTCTTTACATCTGTACTTCTGTACCAAAGTGCAATTAGTTTTCCTCGCACAAGGATTTCTGTTTATCTTATTCTGCTTGATTACTTGAGTATAATCGCACCGTTTGCTTCATTGCTCCTGGTAGTAAGCTCCAGTTTAAAAAGGGGAGGATGAGTGTGTGTAAATATACAGAATTCTGCTGTAAGACTCTAATTTATGCATCTGGATGACAGCGTTCGTAATTTTTTTTCCCTCCTTTGCTCTTTCTTTCCACAAGGTTTGGTTCACGTACATCAGATTCCTCGGCTTAACAGCTTGATCTGTGATGTGTCAGACACGAAGGACCTTGCTTTTAGATTAAAAAGAAAGCTGTTCACCATTGAGGTAAGAGAAACAGTTTTGTTTCACTATTTAGAACCCAAAAGGTGGAGCTAATCCCATCTCTTATGTTTCGTTTTGTGAAATACATAAAATATGCATCAGATGTTGTAAATTCATTTCATTCTGGTTTTGCTGCTCAGAACGGGTTTATAAAACACTGTAATATGCCTTCTAATTAAAAATGTCTCATTTGCTGCGCTAAATCGGTCTGTTATAAATAGTTTATTTTGGTTTAAAATGTACATAGAAAGTAGGCCACAACCTTCAATAACAAAGCGTGACATGTTTCTAAGGATGTCAGGAGCATATTTAATTAAATGTTAATGACTTGCTCTTACTTGTGTTAGTGGGTGGGAAAGTAGCTACATGTTATTACCCCAGTGGAGGGATTTTAATGTATAATGCTGCCTAAAATTGTGTGTGGTATGAGGGATAAGTGTCCTTATCAGTATTCAGAAACCATTTTCTTTGCATTACTGAAATCACCTTTCGATCTTTTATGTCATTTTAAACACAGTATCATTTACACTAATGTCCTTAAGTAAATTTCCTACTAAATTTAAACTTTTTTCTGTGACCTTTATGCAGACAGTCCTGATATAAGGCAGTAATACAAAAGATGTATTTCATTTTAATCTTGCTAAAGAGCAAATGAACATAGCACTATTAAGCAATTAGAGCTGATGTATTTATTAACCAAGTAATGCTTAGAGATGGGAGATGGCTTTCGGGGTGATGCGATAGTCATCAGTACAGTCTGGGCAAATTTTTTTTTAACAAAGACATAAAACAGCCAAGCATCCCTGACAAACCATTTTGTTTAATCTCTTTTCAGATGAAAAGCTCGTAAGCAGGCCACTTGTCTTAACTGCTTGAAACCATAAAAAGAGAGAATTGCCACCAATAAATTAGCATATTTTTTACTCCATCACCAAATGATGGTCAATGTGGCTTGGCACTGCTTTGGTGTTTGGGACTTCACCCTTAAGTGACCACTTTGGCCCTTATTTGACCCTCTGCCCTTTTTAGCTGGCCACTTGATAAGGTAACTTAAGGGTTCTCTCTCTTCACTGCCCCCTCCCCTTCACAATTGCAAGTAGCCCTAACCTATAAATCATTGAAAAGGCCCTATCGAGTGACAAATTAAGGTGCCCTCCTCCTAATTAATGGTCATCAATGTCTTTAATTATCTAATCCTATTGAGAGTAGTTAATAGTTAATCAGGCAGCCAGTTCTTCATGCAGGTCATCTCTGCATGAGTGCTAGAAGTTTCTCAAGTAGAGATATCCTCTTCAGAAGCCACTAAAAGGCAAATACGTTAAGGAGGGCTTTTTTCCTAAAGACATTCCTTTATAATGTTACTCACTTTCCAGAGAATGCGGTTAATGAAACCAGGCATTGTGAGGTATTAAAACCGTTTTAACAACTGCTTTTGAGCAGTAAGTTAGAAAGAAAAACCGTAATAGTCAGTGCTTGGTTTTAAAATACAAATGTTCTTACTGTTTCAGAAGTGCAGAGAAGCGTGCACCCTCATTTCACAGCATAGTAAATTCATATTTATTATAGCTAGGAATTAGAATTTTTTAAATTTTTTTCCTCACTATGAATCCTGACTCAGAATATAATATTTTCCGTCAGCCATATTTGGGATTCTAATTTGTAATGTAATTTGGAAGGAAAAAAAAAAAAAACTTAGCAGGAGGCTCTGTAAAAGGAATTGAATTAGCCAAGGGGCAGAAGCATTGGGAACAGTGGTGTAGTGGAACTCTTGAAACAACCTGCTGCCCTAGACATGCGTAGATGACCCACTTGTATAATTTCTCCCTTCGTTGCTCAGCTGCAGCCTCTTTTGAATAACTTCAGGTTTTGTTAGAGATATGCTTTCTATAAGCTGAACTGACACAAACTAGCCCTTTTTGAACATGCTAGATCACTGTCTTACTGTGATCTTCCTGTACATGTTTCACTGATCTATAATACATACGTTTTTCTTCCTCATACTATTAGGGGAGGCAGACTACAGCTAGACTGACTAGTGCAATGAGGTCAATAAGAAAATGGGAGCAAGGGAAAATTGAATTAAGAAGGGATGTGAATACAGTCTTCTAAAATGGATTTCTGCACATAGAATGTGATGAGTCAGCAGTCAGGTTTGGTTCTGGTGGTAAAAACATAAAGCAGCACAACAATGTGCATTACAAGCAACAGTGTGCTTTCTACAAAGTACAGCTAAGTTTATGACTTCTTTAGTATGTAGCTTAAATATGAAATTAAAACATATTTGGAGTACATTACAGTTTTTGGAAGGCTTCTGCTTAGTTATATGCACAATTTAGGGTAAAAATCTTGACCTCTACTTGACATGCCACTTTCAAATCAAATTACATAAGAAAAGTTAGAAATACACAAACTATGACTTGTGGCAAAAATTTCTCAAAAAAGGGTTTTCATCACTAGACCATTCTTTTTTTACAGTTTAAAATAAGGGCATGGGACATGAATTTTCTCATTTCTCATCTCAATCTCAGGGATTGCTCACCTGTTAAATAACTCTTTATGGTTTGGTCCTCATCAGTAAAAAACTTTAAATGTCAAATCCATTTTATTAGATTGCGGTTTTGTGGGAGGTACTCTGCCTCTTGATAGTCTGCAGAATCATTTAACTGTTTCAGTTTGTCTTGTATCTTCCTCGTCAAAATAAGATTGATTGAAATGTATTCTAAAGGGATTTTTTTAATAATTCAGGATGAAAATGTTTTTAATGAATATTTATGAGTGTTCATTTTCCATTTGTAAATTATGAGGTAGACCCTTTCCAGGAAAATTTAAATGTTTATGGTAAAAGGTGCAGTAGCTATATCAAGCTTTCCCAAGTCTTCACACGTTAGCTACTAGCCATCTATTATTATATGCAATATTATCAGAGGTCTATCTTACGTGCATACCACTTTAAAGGACACAATTTTGAAGTTAGCCTGTCTAATCCTATTTCTTCCCACTTTGGAATCTTAATTAGAAGGAGATAAAAACCATCATTTGACTAAATTATTGTCTTGAATCTGTAGCAAAAGGTATAATCCGCAATTGGGCCAATTAGTGTACCCCATAGTTAGCTATGCTGAGGCAGGAAACTTGATTAGATCTGACACCAGCCTAGTTCCCACTGTTGTTTTGCCAGGTATGATGGTCAGACTTCAAAGGGCTTGAGGCATCAGCAGGGCAAGGTTTGGAGGCCAGCTTAGGTCCGGTCGTTAATCTCTCTGCTAAAACCACAGCAGCCCTCGCACAAAACAAGCTTACACGACACAATCATGCGGTATTAAAGTTTGGGTTGAGTCATGCCAATTTGCCTTTGATTTTCTGATGATTGACTAAAAGATGGCTACATGACTAGACACATACTGAAAGTTTACTGATTAGGTAAGTTCCCCAAATATTTGAAATATTTTTTGATTTCTCAGTTAAACGATATGACAAACCCGTTCATCTTAATGAAACTTTTCAAGGGAATTGTTCTTCAAGTGCTTTTTTCTTTGTCTGTAGTTCTGAGTGTAACTTTTATCAACATTTTCTAAATCTTGTAGGAAGATTATGTTCATAGTTTTATTTGATAGAACTTTATTTTCATTGTTCTGAAGCCTCCTGTACCAAAATGAAAGGAATCAGTGCCTAAATTTGATTTTTTTTTACCTCAAAATTTCTAAGGTTAGGTTAGGTACATTTACAATTACTCGCAAAAAGGGAATTTCCTCTTAATTATTTTCCACCCCACCGTTGAGTAAAGCACTGTTCCACAGCTGCGATTACATAAGTGTTCCTTTCTTTTGCAGTCTGATTTGTTGAAATATTGCAGTAACAGTGACATGTTTCCATTCTGAGAAAAGCCTAAGGCTGCTTTAGTATTATTCCAAATGATTGAAATTGCCATCTTGCTGACTTTCCCTTGGGCAGCTTAAGGCCTGTTTACTTTTGTATTTGTTTCACATGTTCCCTCTGAGTTTGGCTGGCACAACATCATTACCTGGTTTGACAAGACAGTTGGAGAAGATTCATATTTGATTAACTCCCTTTGTTACTGTCTGGTGGACATAAACCTCTGAAATTATGTATTTAAAATTACAACTTTTGATAAAATGCAGATAAATGTTTGCAAAAAGGAAAGTTTGAGAGTTGTTTTTTTTATTCCCTAGTTCTGCTTTACTGCTAATTTTTGAAGTCTTCAGGTAACAGTCAATGTTAATAGTGTAGAGAATAAGCTTTTTTTTTATACAAGTTGTATAATATAGTTTGTCTAATAAATAGTTGTTGTGATTTTTTTTTATTTGGATCAATACACAAATCAAAGCCAGCTAATATGATTTTCTTTTTAATGGCTGTATAACACCTGTGTAAACCAGAATAAAAGTCTTTAAAGGGCAGCTCAGTTTGAAACCAAGTGTTATATACCGTATAAAGAATTGCCACACAGCAAAAATAAGTTTCCAGAGCTTAATGTTTGAGTTCAGGGGATTCTTTTCTGAGAGGTTTTTCCTAACAGGAAGGGTCAGAATTAGAGGAGTCTTGTGGCAGGAAAGTTGCTGGTTTCTTGGTGGCAGGCAGATACAATATGGTACTATGGAGCATTCCGTGGTGCATTTCTCCTGGTGATAATTGCCAGAGTAAAAGGGTATGTCTTTGGAAGGAAACATAATCACAAAAGCCAGCAATTGAGTCTATATAGAATTAAAAATAACTGTATGATTCCAAAGGCATTAAAATAATGTCCTTTCTTCATCTATCTATAAAGGACTATAAGAAAATTAATGATTGCTAAAATTAGCAAGATTTAATTGTAACTCCAGATGTTCATGTGTATGTTATGTGTCCGCTATTGGCATTCCGAAGATTTAAAACTCTTTTCTTTTAAGATGGTGAATTTGGCAATTAAAAGTAGGAAATACATCTTAGGTAGCTTCCATCTGAAATCTCTGTATTTCTACTTTTTTTTTTTTCATTCTATTCCTTTTCATTGCTTATTTTAGACTATACTGTGGTAAACGTCTTATTTGCAAAAGTGAAGTGCAATTAGCCACTGCTATAGATCATTTACCAAAACAGATTGGTAACACCAAGTCGGAACTGATGTCTGCAGTGCTTCAGTGTGGTATTAGCGCAGCACAAGTTTGGTCTTAAGTGAATGAGGAGATGGTGATGTCACTGAGTGCCAGAACTGTGCTCCCGGGAACATTTTGTAATTATTCATTAAATGAATCAAGAACAGGTTTAGAACTTTTTAACAGAATCGTTTAGGGTTTTTCATGAGCTATTTCTGCTGGAGGAACATATCAACTCTGTCACCAGTACATATGGGATCAGCATGTATTTAAAATACGCATACATGCCATACCAACCTCTGCAACAGTGAGAATTAGAAAGTGTCCACTGTACCTGTAATATTATCACTTCTTGTAGGCTTCTTCCAAGAAAATTAGAGCATCCTTCATTGATGACTCACCCTAGCCCTCATTATATTTCACTGACATTTATAAAGTTGTGTAATTTTGAAATAACAAATACCTTTGACTTAATGCACTATTTTAGGCAATATTTTAACAAAAGGAATATGTGGGCCTGGGAGCTGACAGAAGGCAAAACATTGGTTTATTACAAATTTAAGTAAGGTGATAATTCTGTAGCAATCGGTCAGTAAAATACAGAAGTGAATTCTTCTTCTCAGAGATAAAGTTCACACAATGTAACACCAAAACTAATATATTGCACACAATACATGTTGTAATATTGGAAGCTTAGTAAATATACTTCGGTATCTAGATAAAAGCAGCTCTGTATTTTAAGAGCATGCACTGGGGCCATTACAAGACTTGACCCCATGCTATAGGGCCTTGCAACCTCAGAATGGAACCTGCTTCTACCAAGCCAGAGGGTAACACGGTGGTGACTGCCTGGCTGCCCCGTGCCTCGAACATGGATGAAACTTTGCAGCTATTCCTCATTCAAAGGTGAGACAGAACTTTTCTGAAGTGTTACAGAAAGTGATTTTTTTAAATTTTCTAATGTAATAATACATGAGGCATCTGGTCCTCGTGTATTTGAGAACACAAGTACCTGTGGGGCTCACATGGAAAACTTCTCTTTCTCCTCAGCCTGCCTTGAGCAGCTAGCATCATACCTGGCAAACCCTAGTACTGGATGTTCCACTTCAGCTCAGGGACTCACAGGGAACTCTGCATTTAAAACTGAGCTCTCTACCAGAGAGAGGTAAAACATTGTAATAAAATTTAGCTGAAATTTATGTCAGTCAAAGCACTGTTGCACTGATTCTTCCTGTCCATTTTCCCTATCATATTAATAAAGACATTACCACTGGCTTATTTAAACATAGATCAAAAGATAGTAATTATAATACCATAACATCTTCATAATCTAAAATTAATAATACTGCAAGAAGATTCTCCTGCAAAACTAATTATTAATTCCAAGCTCCATTCTGCATTATTTCATCTAGTAGCCAGTTCAGGTTCTCTTTACCTGGTATGGTGTACTTCACTGAATTGTTTTGTCAGATGCTGTCAAGCCAACCTACCATTGTTAAAGAAAATCAAACTGAATCATTTTGGCATGAGCCTTCCAGGAATAAGGCACAGAATATGAAGGGTTTGATGAAATCAAGGATTTGATTTCAATATTGTAAAAGGCTGCCTGTCAAAAATGTATTACATTCTTTCAAACAATTTTGAATAAATAAACGTGTTTAAAATTGTGACAGTGGAATTTAGATAAAGATTTGGGAGATTACTTTTAAATTATAATAATTTGAGGTAAAACAATACTTTGAGTGCTCCTGTTTAAAAACACAAAACCTTCTGAATGCTGATGGTACATAGAACTGAAATCTAGTAACAGTTTTACTCGGTATATGGAATTTCAGAACACTTGTATCTTGTGAACAGGTGGAAAAATATAATTTGAAAGTACCACCTTCTTATTGCATAATACCCAGTAATGTAAATTCTGAAGACTAATACAGGAAGGTGCCATTAACGTTTAGATTGCACATGAAGATTTATAATATCTTTAAATTTATTTCATAATTGATTTTGGTTGATGGGTTTTTTGACATTATACAAGTATAACATGAGGGCTCCATTCTAACACTTGTAATAAATACAGTGCATCTGCAGTTCCTTGTCAATAAACAGAACTCATATATGTTTCTATTTAAACAAATAATTATGTTGTTTAGAAATATTTATACCATAATTGTGATGCTGCCATGGAAGAACATGCAACAAAGCCATTAATGCAATTAAAGGGCACTGGTACATATTGTAATGGACTGCTCATTCACAGGATCTGTGTTAAGGGTCAGTGCTGCAGCATGAAATGGATTGGCCTTGTTCAGCTTGTAAATAAATGGGTCAATTTACCTTGTATTTGCCAGACAAATAAAGTAGTTGACATATTCCCACTTTCTTAGTATTAGAAGACAGGTAGGCTAAAGAGATCTTTCGTGAAAATGTTGGTTGGTAAAGGTTAAAAAACTCTTTATCTACAAGCATTATACTTTTAACTAGAGTGATAGTGCTTTTTAGACAAAGGTCTGTGGGTGTAAGTTAGCAAGATATTGATGGTGAGTGTTTAAGAAGCAAAAAGAGTTAAGCACCATATTCATAGGAGTTCTCAGCAGGAAACGACTGCCATCTCCATTAAAGGCTCTTTAAAATACCACCAACTTGTAATAAAAAATTTATATTTCATAATTGTATAATGTTCTCACTTTGCAAAGAATAACAGATTCAATCATGCCATTACACAGTAAAGCAGATCTCTGAATTTTATATATCTCTCTGTAAATGCAGGAAAATAAAAACTAAAGCTTATAGGAAGTCACATTTTCTCAACCACAGGTCTACCTCATACCTGAACCTTTTTGAAATGCATTAAAGTAGGAGTTCAGGGCTGTTACTGAAAAGAATGAGAATAGGATGATTTTACATCTCCACATAGAAGATGGGCATCCCTCTGGATCTTCTTGTCTCAGTACTGTTTGTTACGCTTTTGAGAATTAATCTTTGGGTAGAAAATGCTTCAAAGTACTCTGCAAACTAGGAAACTGCAAGATAGCCCCATCTAAAACTTGGAAGGGGTTAAAACGTAATTTTGTAGGGAAACAGAGCAATGTTGCCATATGTTTGCTATGATTAGTAACATGCTTAATCGAACAAATTCCAAAATGTTTTATTGTAATTTTGCGAATTCAAGATCGAGGGTTAACATTTCCAGTCTTGGGAAAATATGAGTGATTTTGGATGAACGTAAATCTGTAAGGAAACCACAAATTCATGGTTTCTTTAAATTTTTCACCTCTACAAAAACTGTTCTGCATAATTCTGCTGATCTATTTACTTTACTGATTTACAAAGAATATTACCCTTTACTGAACTGTTAACATACAGGAACTTTTTTTTTATTACTTTTATTGAGAGCAAACTAGTTTTATTGTTCTTAGTCTAAAACTTAACAAAAGTGCCAAAAAGAGACAGGAGGAAAAAAATATGCATAGACTGCAAAGTACTGTAGAAGAAGGAAAAACATTCTATAACTGTTGTGCAAATACTCCTTTTTGCTTTGGCCAAATTATGGGGTATTATTTGTGACTGAATTCCAGAGTACATTTTATTTTTATATTCCTGGCCAAGAGGAGTGTGCAAAAAGTAGATTGTCATAAGCAAAATGGCTGAGGACTATGGTGCCTAAGGCATAAATAAACTTAGATGTTGGTCATGCCATCTTTATTGCTCTCTTTCTCACAGTTGTTTTAGTTGCATGTTTTTTATTTTTTTTAAATTTGCTTTTTCCTGGTTGTATTACATACGGTTTTCAATGTGTCATGATCATGGGTCATGTGTCATCCAATTATCATGCATCATGCAATTTAAAATTTCTCATTGCATATTGCTTTTGAAATACAAAATGAGACTGTCTCCAAGAAGAAAAATATTATTTATTGCAGTTAAAGGGGTATTTCTGGCCATCTTAACATTAACACAGTATTAACGCCCTTCAGATTAATATCTTGAATTTGAATCATATTACCAAGTAACAGTTCAGCTCCCTCTTTCCTCATTCCTTCCTTCTGAAGAAAGTGAGCAGTAATTGTATAGTGTACAATGACCAAAGCTTTGTATTGATGTCCATAAATATATAAATAAATAAAGCAAATTTAGGTGCCAACTTATACCAGCCATAGGCTGCTTGACTTCGAGAAAACAGCTGATAGCACTCACTGACAATAATTCACTTTAAATGCCTCACTTCAGGTATTTAAGTTTTGAGAAACCTATGGTTTTTAGCTTATGAAAATACTGTCTGTGGGCCCTTTGTCGTCTTTTGTCCTGCTTCAAGTATGCTATAGCAAAAATTACTGAAGAGTTTTCACTCAGTTCATAACACACGTTCATAAAATTCATGTTTACAAAACAGTTACCAAATGGACTTACCTTTTTCTCATATTAAATCACTAATCTTTGGGCAGTGTGTCTGCTTGAGTCACGTTTAAAAGTAAAAGCAGAAAACAGAAACAAAAAAACAGTTTATCACTTTTAAGTGGGAGGATGTGATTATTGTTATGCAAGAGAAATCAATTTCGTCTTCCATCCAAAACAGTGCTTGCTTTTCTTAAAATAACCTGACTGCTTAATATTTAAAGTTTTAAGATCTTTAGTAATCTTTGATAGTGAGCTGTACATTCACTTGTTCTGAAAAAGAGGTGGATGACTTGGCCATGGTAGCTGACTCTTGAGGAGACTTCTGATGTCTCCATGATATACCCAGAATATCTGCTGAGGGTTTGAACAGAATCTTAATGGTGTATTTGTAAGCAAAACATTTCCCGTGTTTGGATAACAGCTATATAGTGACCTGCCTTGTCATTGGGTTGGCTCCAGACTCTCCGGCTGGAGGAGTTAAGAACTGTGCAGTTGGCAGATAGGCTTGGGGTCTGTGAATGGAATGGCAGAAAAACTTGAACGGTGGTTGCAATCCACTGTTCTCAGTCAAGGATTACAGTGTTCCAGTATAGTTTTTGGACATGCAACCCTTCGTTGCTTTTATTTTTGAGCCAACACACAGTTAGATGAACAAGAGGAAAAGTTTTGCTTGTGTACTGAGTCTCACTGGTATTTCTTGCTTTTAAGGGCTTCTATGTGCAACCTGAAATTTGTACGGTTACCTGCATATTGGCAGAAAGTATAGCAGAATATAATGATTTAATACAATATTCACCACTTTTTATTTTAAATCTCATGTGTCATATTAGAGTGAAAAAGAGTAAACTCAGGAAGACCTTGATCTGGGTGTTGGTTTTTTGGCTTAAAGCTATGGGTGTCCTGAATTGGTAGTGCTCACTTGCAGATGGACAGGAGGAACGAGCTAGGGTATGGTGAAGCTACAGTCTCGGGACTGACCAGGGAAAGTCTGCTTGTAGATATAACCACAGCTTGTACCCATCTTGATATATACTATGTATAGAATAAACACATCCCTCAGCCACTTGAGCTGCCATATGTTACTAATTGAGCAGCATTTTATTTTCAGCTCCTTATTATGTAGCGTTAGCCATCGGTTGCATCTCTTCTCTCATTGATTTATTAAGGATGTAGTAATGTGTTGCTTAATCAATAAACACTGTAGTGTTTAGAACTCTTAAGTCAATTATGTCTTAAGTCTGCAATCTAAAGCCCCTGAGGCAACACCATATACTTCTTAATCAGTACGTCTCACCTTTTGGTATAAGGCTTTGTAATTGGGCAGATTACAGGTTTCCTATGCTGCCTCAAATGCCCTTTCACAAACCTTTTGCTACCAGAGACTAGTGTGACAGGAGTTATATGAGCTTTTGCTGCTATAATATAGGGAAAAATTCTTCTAGGATGACTGTTTATTAAAAGATACGAACTGTACTTCAATTGTAATTATTGCTGTTGTTAAAATAAGGAATTAATAAGGAGGAAATCTAATACTTGTATTTAGATCTGATCCTCAATAGTAGCATAGCCATGGGCTGTTTGTGCTTCGTCTACATCATCTAGACTAAAAATAGCCTTCCTGTCATTTTATTGGCAGAGTTTTAGCTACTCCTTTAATTCTGTTTAAAAATGGATAGAGAGGAAGACAGCATAAATATTGAATGTGTGCAGATATTCCAGTAACTAAAAGGAGATTCCTGATGCTTTGAAGAGCTGTATAGTTAAATGGAATTCACATTTTGCTTAAGTAAAGAGGCGTTTTGTAAATTATGAACATCTTTAAATGTATGAGGTTAATTTTTATTTTTCTATTTGTATCATTAAAGTAGCTAGTTTTAAATATCTAGGCATTAATATATATTTGCTTTATTTTATTAGCGTCCTGCTTAGGTTTTGTTCTTTTTAGGTTTCTTTCACATTTTGATAAGAAATTACTGCTGAGGTATCACATTTCTCATCAGTTAAATAAAAAGCTACGTTATTTCTCATTTTTTTTGTAATAAAGTGAGTTTTTGCAGAGTAAGAAGACAAATCACTACTGCCTGCTAAACTCTTGAGCAATAGTATGAAAATTTATGTTTTGCTATGTTTTGGTTTTGAAAACTTGTGAAAACAGTAAGGGAAGAACTGGCTTGTTCTTGTCCTGTCCTAAGAAAACATGAGCTACTTTAGGAACTTTCAGGGCCACAGTTAGAGTATGGAAAAGACAGTTTTGAGGTGGACTTGCATCTGTGTTGTTTTTTCCCTGATCTGAGAAGGGCATTCTGGCTTTGAAAAAACCATGAGAATTAGATTCAGATTACTGAGATGCCCCTAAACAAAGGAAAATTTTTGCTGTGTTTGTCGAGTAAGGCTCTAAGGTAGACGAGTTATTACACTGAAAGGATTCTGTCAGTGGATTACTTATATTCTTATACAAGAAGCATATTTTCCTCATCTAGTCTGAACTAAAAATTATATGCATACCATGATCTCTTCTACTTTTGCCTCTCCTGTCTTGCTCATCTACACCATGGTGTGTATTTGCATCTTTTAGGACAGTATTATTCTGCATGTTCAGTTCAGGAGTTGTTTGTGGTCACACAAGTAGGTGTATCTGGCACACTTTCTTGCAGCATTTATTTGTTTTTTGTTACTTTTTGTTTCTTGGGTTTGTGTTTTGAAATTATATTGTTACTGTACGAATTGATCGAAGAGATTAGCATTTATTGAGGGTGCAGTAAGAGAAGACGTGTTTGAAGGTAAGTTATGTTAACTGCTGCTTTTATGAAGGTTGGTGGTGGTGTTACAAATGAGATTATGAAAAGAGAAGCAATCGACGTTGCAGTTTTTACATTAGAGCAGTCAAAGTAAAGTGAATAGTTGCATTCCATCAGTTGTAAGTGCATAGCATTGACATAGGAGGGTATCAGTTTTCAGAGCTGATAATCAAAACAGAATATTTACTAGAGAAAATTAGATATATCTAGAGTATTGTTATATGTACAGTCTAGACATCTGGTAAAAATATTTATAAATAAAGCAGAATTTGTACAAAGCCAGAAATAGGCAGAGATCATTTTTATTGAGAGTAGTATCGCCGTTTCTATGAAGTGTTTAGTTACTGAATATTCAGACTATTTTATGAGTATTTTTTAAGCTTTTTTTTTTCTAAAAGAGGACATATGGTTCTGCACAAAATTATATTCACAAAAGATTTACTGTTCCCAGCATAATAAAAATACTGTAAAATGACTTCCTATCTTGAAAAATCAAACCAGCTATTCTTGTTTCAAGTTTCATCTAATATATTGTTCTGTATGGTTGTATGATAAACACATTATTCCTTGAACAGGAATTAAGAGTAAAGCTGCCAGGAAGGGGTTTTGTTGTCAGAGTAGTTCCCGCCTCATGTTTTGTAAGAGATTTCATGGTCCCATTGTAAAGAGTGGATGATTTAAAACGTGTTCCCAAGATAAACTTTCCCATTGTCATTAATGAGGATGGATAATACTGAGTGACAAGTGCATTAGGAATGACACAGAAAGAGCTGTTAGATTTGTCAGAGCATATCACTTCAGGCAATGAAACTTGAGGACATTCTCTTTTAGCAATTTTTTGCTATTTATTAGGGAACCAAGGATTGTGATTGCTCACACAGGTGGATTTTACTGTTTTGTTCATTAAATATTTAGGTACCTTTGAAAAGGTAAGGGTGATAAATATGACCATTATACTCCACTGGGAGAGATGCCAATGGTTGCTTTGCTTACAAATAATTGAGCAAAACTAATACACCTCTTGTTTTAAAAATGTTTGTTTGGTGGATAATTTTTAATTTGCAGTATTTTTACTGAACAGGAATATTTAAAGTTACATAAGAAGAAGTGCTCTGAACTGTCATAGTGAAGCTTCTGGGATAAAGAAGCTTAAAATTAGGACACTATACATGTAATTTACATTGACTTAAAAAATTGTATTTCTTCGTAGAGAAAGACTTTTTAAATATTTATCTCTGAATAATTAATAATGTATGACTTTTTCTGGTGTTTAAAATCTTTCCAAACTACAACATGCCTATCAATTTCCATTTTGAACATGCAATTGGTCACTTTTTCGCCTTGATTCATCTTGCCTGGCTGCCAACCAAATTTTGCCTCTGTGTACCTACTTGACACTAATAATGACTGAGTTTCTGTTCGTTTGCGTGCAAGATTTCCCAAGCGGCAGTTTGGGGCTGGGATAAACTATCTATCATGATTGCGTACAACTAATCTGCCTCAACCAAACCACCCAATGATGGAAATTACATTTGACAATTCACCTCTCCTTGGCGTGCCTGAGGTGAACATAGCTACAGACCATCCCCGGAAGGGCATAGCAACTCCTCCATATGTTGGGGAGGATCCTTTTATTTGTGTCAAGGGACTTTTAGCAAAGCATGTATAGGCAGAGATTATTTTTTTCCTTAGATTTCCTTATTTTCAGATGCATTGCTGCATCACTTTCCCCTAACCAAAGCTTTTGGTTTTGTGAAGCATTTTCCAATCTGTAATTCATTAAGCTGTTAAACTCCTTCTCTCAGATTAACCAGTGTGATATTGGATGTATAGGAGATAAAATATTCAAGAGGTATTTAAAACGTCATGTATTGTTTGTTAGAATGTTATGCTATTAATAGACCAGTAGCGCTCGTCAAACATCAGACAAGATGCCTGTTACTGTGTTGACCTTTACCAAAGCTTACACCTGCTTGGAGCATTTTGATAACACAGAACCTAAGAAAGAATGACAAAGCAAAATCCGCTTCTGTCATATAAGAACCTTTTCGTTCTTTTCCAAATTGTAAATTTATTCATATTGTGTATACTTAACTGGTTTAAAAGCTGTCTGTGCAAATATGATCTGACAAAACAGACCCTTTATTTCTGTGCAGGATTACTCAAATATTCTTCAGAGTAAAAAGCTTTCTAGGATTGCTTTTTCCTAAGTATTGTCCTTTTTGTATGGAGTCACTTTTATCATAATAATTTAAGTAATAGGCTATGTCATCAGGAGTGCTACTTGTCATTAGTGTTGTGTATGATTAGCTTCACTGGATATAATTAATTTGTTCAAATACAAAGTTTCTGAATAGTTAGGGTAATAGGGTAATAAAATTCTATTTCTAGGGAGATAATTTCTATGTCATTTTCTGATACAGTTCCAACATATTGAGTTAAAACGTACACCATTTTGATATATGGGTCCCTAGCAACTTGAGATATTCTGTGATTCTGTGTTAATCCAGATAGAAAATGCTGAAGAATGGCATTCTGGAATATGTTTTGATTTCTCACTGTTTTGTGTAACAGTGTGGTTTGCTGTATTTATGTATTTCAACAGAAGCATGAAGATCTGCAGTCAAATTGTCCTTTCAAATAAGTACAGTCCATTCCTGTTGCTGAAAAAGGGAGTTTCATTGGTGCACTCATAAAGGCATGACCATCAGCCTAATTTTCTTTTTGACACATCAAGTCATACTTCTCTCCTTCCTTAAAACTGAAATACATTTTTTCAAGCACTTCCATTCAGCGGATTAAGTTCAAGCTGAATTAATAATTTTGTTGAAATGCTTGACAGCTGAATGTAGTACGTGTATCTGTCTTAGTTGTGGAGAGGAAGCTAAGTAATATGGGTATCGTGCTTTCTGTAGCATTTCCAGCCAACTAGTCTAGAAGAATCAGGACCCTTTTGAATATATAAATCATTAATGTTAGTTACCAGTGCTCTGAATGCAGGGAATAACAACTCAGCCACACAACCATGTTGAGTTCACTTCTTACAGTAGCAGCGTACTAAATCTACCCATAATTTATGTCCTGCTTTCCATATGTATTCATTTATTTATTGTAATTAACTTTGTTCTCAACCTTTTTTCTTTGAGTGTATCTCTATGGCACAACACAGTGCCCTGTGTAGAGGCTGCTATGTCTAAACCAGCTCTCATGGATACAAAAAGCAATATTGCCATGTTAGACCTGGTAGCCCAAGCAGAGCACCCACTTAACCAGAGCTGTTTGCATCATATTGCCTCAACATGTTCTTGTAGTAACTATTTGGTTTGGTACATGATTCCAGAACTTTGTTTTTTCCCTTGGTAATAGTCATGACTTCTTAAAAAATAGCTTCTTACATTTTTAGTCTGAATTTGAGATTTTCTTCTGTATTCTTTCCTGTGTGCCATCGAAAGATTTATGCTATCACTTGGCATGATGATCTTCCTCATATATAATAGTTTTTGTCCACATCAGAAGAAACAATTGTCATAAAAAAATGAGATCCTTTTCAGGCCTATGCTATTATGTGTTAAATAGCTATACTGTTTTAATGGTCTATACAACAATATTAAAGGGGTGTAGAGGTGGCAGAGGAGTGCCATCCTGTTAACCACTGCAGCACCAAAGAAATTACGAGAGAATGATTTGGATTGTTTGGGTCTGCAAATTCCTCAACAGTTTGAAAAATGAAAAGTTTGCATCCTGTTATTCACACTAAAGTAAGGATTGATGCTGGTTAGAGAGTTTTTCTTTAATCTTGCTTAAAAGGAGTTTATGCTAGGTTATCAATAGATTCCTAAAAGGAAGTTACTTAGACATTTTCTATTTTTATGCAAAAACTTACAAATCTGACAATAGAAGCGGTTACAGTTTTTAAAATAATTTTAAAAATAAAGAGCATAACAGTCTGGTATATTATTAATATATATTTAAATCTAAATCTTGAAACATTGGCGAACCGCTGATTCTTGAAAACATTGTCTGTAAAAAAAGATTATTTTGCTTATGATGACGTACGAGTATGTATGTACTTGTCTTGATCAATTCTCCTGTGTTAGTCTGAGCCCTTTAGTCACTTCTCCGTGCTTAGGTTTTCTTTTTTGGTTTCAATATTCCAATTTTGGTTTCTTAGATAGTTTCTATGCGACAGTTTTTTGTTTATCTAGGAGTGTATGTGACAGCTTCTTTCTGCGAGTACTGAGTAGCAGTGACTGAAAAGACAGATTGCTGGATTTATAACATGCAGTTTTATAGTACTATGATCTTGACTTCTGGTGAATTCAGCCGTGTTAATTAACCAAGAATGGTTTATGACTTATGACTTCAATGAAAACTTAAGATTAGTAATATCTTAAATACATGGTAGCTTGACCAGCTATACTTTGGGGACTAAGTTTGTTGACCACTTCCTAATTCTTAAGGTAGCCCTAATAAAGATTTTTTAAAATGAATCTATGTATTAAAGTGTTCAAGATACTTTGTTATCCGCACTGGTTTTGTTAGCAAATAGGTCATAGTGTCCTGATATGTGCTGATGACTTAGCCTGGTGTATTTACAAAAGATCTGAGATTGAAATTATTGACTAAATTAGATTGGTAACATCGTAAGCATGATTTCCTGTCAGTTACTACTTCCTATCACTTATGTGTATCTTGCAGTTTTACATCATTTGTTAAACATAATTATGTAGTACGATTATTTCATGTATCATCTTAGATATTCAAGAGAGATACAGTGAAGCTGCCCAAAATGAGAAAAATTAATGTATTATATTTTTTTAAAATAAGCAGCAAGCTTTATAAAGAGATCTGACTTTTTTTTTAATAATCTTGTCAACTTTAATTGTACACTTAAATTTATTTCATTCGTCTTCTCACACCCAGTTATGCCCTCATCCCCAACTAGTTCTGGCTGTAGGATCTGTAAATGTACTTACGTGCAGTTATAGTAGTCATTGACCGTTACATTTTAAGATAAAAATGCAGTTATTTGTAATCTCTTCCAAGCAACTTCTCTATATTAATCTAAATAAGATCATTAGATGGTCCTGTGCAAAGTATTTACAGGAAAAAAAAAGGTTCTTTTAGTAAAAAAAAGTATTTCCGTGTATTTATTTATGGTGAGTGATGTCTGTTGATACAGTTGTTATAATTCAACCGTTTCAACCATTGCTGACATAGGCTTTAAGTGCTTGCACATTTGAATATAACACACAATATGGGATGTATAAATGGTATCATATCTCAGGATGTCTTTCCACTGGAAGTTAGTAGTTCCCAAGCTAGATCATAAAATTTCTCTGGTCTCTTGAATGTGACTTGTGCACAGCATTTTAGGCTTTAAAAGTGCAGTACCTATCTCTGAAACATTTTAAATCAGTATCAGACAAGACTGTTGGCATACAATTGATGTTTTTATATATGAAAAATAAATATTTCCTGTTTTGAAAAATTGAATGCAAGTTATGCTGGAAATTTGCATCCTAAATAAATTTATAAAATAGATAACTATTATGGTAGCCTTCTAAAATATCAAGATACGACAAACAGCAGGAATCACAGATTCCTATGTGGAGGCGGTCACTTCGGCTAGGGTTGTTTCTTGTAAGACCAATATATGAATGTTTCCCAAGTTCAAATTAAATATTACCTGAACATTTTTTTATATACTTAACTATATATGTTCTTATAAACAGGAAGGTTGAATAGTAAACTTATTTATCATAATCCGTCTCTGATCATACATTAGTGGATTTGGGATTGCTGTAGTTACTTAGGGTGCATGAATACCCATAGGACCTAGCAATATTAAGTATATAAAATAATTAAGTATATAAAAAAAATTTCAGGTAATATTTATATACTTACAGCAGTGAAGCCACCGTTAAGAATCGTTCAAGACATTAAAATGTCATAAACAGCGGATGAAGTTGATGCAAATCTAGTCTGTAATTCAAGGACGGCTTCCCCATCAATTTCCATATCTACACACACTGCAGTGATTCATAACAGCTTTGTTATTGTAGAAGGAAGAAGAGATCATTACAATGCCTTTGTATTACAGAGGCATAATTTTAAAATCCACTTGAAATCAAATTATTGCTTTTGGAGACAGAAAATAGAATAGATTTTAAACTTCTTCCCAAAAAATAGTAATTTTTTTAAAAAAAGAGAATATGTAAGTCTCCTTGTTGTGTTGATAAAACTTCACATAGTATTGATCTTTTGAAAACTACTTCATGGACCACACATAACACTGATTCCTGAGATATGACACGTATTAGGAAACTGTCAAGTCAAACTTACCATTGACTAAAAACCTTATGTAAAAATGTGGAAAAAAACTCATTTTGGTTTTTTTTTTGCAAGCAATGAGACCTGTGTACAGGAAACTACTGCAGAGACTGCTCATTTGTGAAACGGAGCAGACCCTGCATGTGTTTGTGCAAATGGAATCAATACAATGCTGCATAAGCATTTGGTTGATATGTCTGTAAAACTCAAACCCATTACTTAGAAAAAATCAGGTAGTCAGAAAGTAAAATAATAGCAGAGACATCATTTGAGAACGGGATGAATCTTAGGGATTGGATTACAATTACAATTAAAAACAAGGATACTTTGGCTTGGCTAAAGTTGACCCCAGGAATTTTATAAGAGCAAGTGCCAACATAGGCATAACAGTAAATGGTCACAGTGTGTCAATTGTACTAAATTTTTTGAAGTATGAAAGAAAGGACATGAGTATATCTAGAGAGAGAAACATCTTTTGGGGAGAAAGGGATTTATTGAACTCTGCAAGTGTTTACATACTAGTTTAAGAAAGACCTGATCATTGTTCAGGTTATTTGGCTTAAAATACTAATAGTATATCCTAAATGCCTATGTGATAAGACTGTGCTGTCAGTTCAAAATAAAGTTAAGGCACATGGCTGAGAGAATATATGGGACTTTGAATGAATTTTAGGTTTCATCAGGTATTATCTATGTCAGAGCAAACAATACTAATTACCAGAGTGCTCCTCATAATGACTGATTTATACAAAAGTCTTGAAAAAAGTATAAGAGCTAGTAGAAGATAGCATGCAAAAAGTGGTGTTGCATCTAATAGAACAGAAAACCACCAAAACAGTTATAGCATCCCCTCTTGAAATGGCATAGTGATTTTTCCATGAGAGCAGTCTGTCAATACATTGTGATGTTGTTATATGTTGCCATGTTTGTGTTTCAAAGGTAATTTTGGGCAGCCATTCATTTTTAAAAACAAGGTCTTAACATTTTGTAGATGTTGATCTACTTTCCAATGTTGAATTTACAAGACTACGATACATCAAGAGAGCTATTGAAAAATGTTTAATTAGCAACACTCATACTGTAAGTTTTAATGTTGGGATGTACTTTATATAGAGTTACAAACTCTGTAAAAATTAAGTAAATAGAACTAGATGTAAAGTGATAAATCAGGCCACATAGACAGCCGTTGTGATGTATATTCTTTATATAATGCTGTTTATATCTTTGAGCTGTGGTCACTATTTTTTGGCTGATGTTCCTGTTCATCCTGTTTTCTTCTTCATCTGCCCATCTTCCTCATCTTTGTTTTAAGAATCATGATAGGAAAATCCAAGTAATCTTGCTTTTCAGACGAAGACTCCAAATACTGGAATGCCTTTAGCAGCTAGATTAATGCCTTAACTTCTTTACTGCTACACTTGATTAGCAACCAGACTCTGTTGGCTTGCTGTGAATATGAACTCGTTAACAAAAGAAAGCCAGATAGTCAGTCTTATGTCCTAGAGATTCAAAGGAGGATTCTCTATCCTCTGGGATGAAAGTTCAGCTGACATCCAGAACTTCAAATCAAGGTGCTTCAAATGCTGTGGGCACTGCCACTGACCATTGTCTGAACTCCCTAGCAACATAAGAGTCGTTGTGACTTAATAGTGTTGATTTGCCAAAAGAAATGCAATCTCTGGTTGGAAAACTACTGTTTGATGAATTGTTTCATTTAGCTCCACAACTGATGAAAGTTCTACATAACATTAAAAATTCTAGGCTTATCCTTAGTTGTCTTTGCTTCTTCCTAGAGCCCATGAAGACAAAGACAGAAAAAAGCTTTTTGTACAGACTGAAGCCCGTTCCTCATAAATATTCAAAGACTGGCTTCAATCACAAAGAACAGAAAAACGTATCAGTCCAACCACTTTTATTGATGCAGGGCTATTGATTCAGGTGTTTCATCACACTGCCTTTCCTCCTCTCAGCGGAAATCTATGAACCATTTCCCTTTTCCGGATTTTTCACCTTCAGTCTTCTGTTGCCTCGGCACTTTTTTGGAGGAAGGCCTACTTAGTCACATCAAATCTCATTGTAGATTATATAAGGCAGATGAGTTATGAACAGTGTCACCGTTGCTTATTCAGTTCATTTTGTCTGTAATGTTTAGGGACCCTGGTTAGATAAATCTGCTTCAAAAGAAGACAAACCCACTGTCAGTTGGAGTCATGAAGCACCAAAGAACCGAGGATTCTTACTGTCAGGGTTTCTCTATGCACAACAGAAAGTACGGTGGCCCACCTTAATCTTATGCTTCGTTTGCAAATTCAGGTCCAGGATGATTCCTATATCCTTATTTGTAAAGAGGATTTTGGGGTCCTAACCATGCCAGGCCCCACACAACAGCACAGATGGTTAGTAGATCTCACTGTTAAAGTACACCTCTCACTCCCTTGCAAAGAAGTGCCTTCTCAACCATTAGAAGGGTGGTGTGTTGCTTTGTTGAGTGAACTGGGTTTATTTGTTCTTCTAAGTCTGTCATGAAAACCTAGATCTCAGTCCTTGTAGTTCTGGACTAATGGTTAAGGCTAAAGGAGTCTCCATAGTCCCATATCTTAGCTGGACAAAAGCTTGCTCCTGGTCTAACTCTCCTGGTTTCTCTCTCTCCCTCTCTTCTAAAATGCCATTTTCCTAATACTACCTCCTTCTCTAGCAGCCCCTCAGGAACTTTCAATCTTTTTTCTCTATATGGTTGCCGCCTTCATCTTTGCCAAGCCCTGCAGCAATCAAAAACTTCTAGTGCAACTGAGATGTACAGGAAGAGGAAAAACCTTGCATTTTCTCCTGTTCCTTTTACAAAGAGAAGGGAAGGAAAAAAAAGACAATGTCAGGAGAGAAAGCTGGAGAAGGGTTCAGCAAGTCATGACTTTTGACTCTGTTTGCCACTACAGGTGAGATTGTGCAAAGAAAATTAATTCTACTGTGGAGAGACCTACACGTACACATACACACACATACCCTGACCCTATCTCTAATCCTTTGGCTGCAGCAAGAATAGTGTTTTATAGCTCTATTAGGATGAGGCTGGGAGAGCTGTTCAGGCTAACAGTGCCAATCCTTATCTTCTTAAGCAGAGGCAAAAGTCAGTAACTTGCTGTGTTAGGATTTTGCCAACATAGCCTAAGACTTCACTTAGTTCAGCATGCAAGTTCTATGAGAGAAGAGGTTTTCATAGAAGAGGAAATTTTGAAGAGGAATTTTGAAGGAGTATAATGAGACGGTTTTGTGAATTTTCCTGTGCAGAGCATCCCAAACCTAAGAAGTGAAAGCAGGAAATAGATTTCACAAATAGAGAGTAAGTATGCTGCTGATTAAGAGGTGATATATAAAGTGATGTTAAATTGCAAGGACCATGAAAATTAAGATGTGGTTTGTATTTGCTTCAGTCGTAAAAAATGGGGTAATAGAAGGGCAGAGGGAGGTTGGTGTTCCTGACCAAAGCTCTGGTCTAGGAAAATAACTTTTGCAGTAATGTTTAGAATATGCCTGGATTTATCAAGATGACAGAGAAAAAGACTGCAGAGAAATAATTCAGGTCTTGACAAGGGAAGCATAAAATATAAGGACTGGGGAGAAAAGTTACCTATTAGGAGTGTTCTAAGGGAAGAAGTATTGCTTTCTTCTTGATTTTTATGATGCTATTTAACTTTTGAGAAATTCACTGTACATTCTTATAGCCAGCATTAGGAAAGTCATGGATCTGTTGAGGGGTTTTTGAGACTTCTTACACTTCTTGTTTTAGTTCCTTAGTTTGACTATCCGCTTTCAGCTGCTGCGTTTTGTGCAAGAATACTGCGACTACCCTGACTGTTAATATAAACTTGATTGAGGTCTCATGTGATTTAGAAGTACAGTTTTCATGAAGGATGTTTTCACAAACACACAACCACCAATGTCAGCTAGATCTATTTGTCCTGGTAGCCATAACATAAATGAGTCATAAAAAGCAAGTGACATAAAAAAGCAATGTAGTTGATTTCCTTCTTGATTGGACTATAAATAATACTTGAAGTGTATGATTTCAGAGCCCTGTGGAGCAAATGATGTAAGAACTAGTAGGAATATCAGAATTAGCCCTGAATTCCAGTGACACATATACCACTACCTATACGAAGTGGCAGAGGATAGCATTATCAGGCTGAAGTTTGTCAAGGGCATAGACTCTAACGTATTCTAATTTAACATTGTGAATCAGCCTTTTCTTTTAGATTTCTGCCTTTAGAGGACCTGTGTTTTGACTGTAGGCAGTTTCCATCTAGTCATTCACTCTTTTTGGTAGTCTGTGTGGATGCTTCCATGCTCAGCTTTGTCTGAAATTCAGATGAAGCCAGAAAGTTGTCTAGAGTGTGAAGCAGGTGTGTCATTGCGTGGTGCAGTGGGTGGGAGCAGATCAATCACTACAGCTTCTTTTGGGTGCAAAAGTTTCTATACTCTGTATGATTTTTTCCTCTAATCTGTAGAGCATAAATGTAGTGAGAGGAAATAGGAGAGTAAGAAATTAAACGGATCTGAAATGACAAGGCTAAACACTTGTTGGGGTATGGAAAAAAAGAGAAAGGAAAAAATATGGGGTTCAATGATTTATAGTTAAAGAGATCTGGACAGAAGAAAACACTACACAGAGGAGGAAACCGAGGACATAGGGAACAACCAATTCAAGGCTTCAATTAACATGATTAACTATATACCAGGTTTTTAATTCATTCTTTTGTAACAGTGTCAAGGATAGGTTTTGGGTCACCCTTGCCTAGCAGAAAGGTAGCAATAGTAATTCACTGAAGACAAGGTAGATGATATTTTTAACCATAACACCGTACAGCCATAATATTTGAGAACTGTTGTTCTGCTCAGATGTCTTGGTTTGTCTAGTAAATTTGTCTAGATTTGTCAGATCTTTAGAAAAAACAAAGTGCTGTCTCAGTGGTTTTAAATTAATTTGTTCTTGCAACTGGGATTTAACAGTTCCTTTGAAGCAATTATTATTTTAGTACAAGTGTATATGAGATGCTACCTGTCAATGAGTACTTGGGGAATCCTCAGTATGCAGATCACTGACCTGATAAACTGTAACAGCTCCATGGGAGTTGTTATGGTCTGTCGCATCAATGAGTATTTAGGGACTCTTTAATATGGATTATTAGGACAGTAAAAACGTCTGCAGCCCATTGTGTCAGTGCAGCTGTTCCACATGAGCATTTGGATATTACACAGCCTTACAGAATGTTGTAGAAAAGTAGTTTACTAAGCTTATGGCTACTAAGCCATGATTTTACATTAAATGAGTGGTCTTTTTTAACGTTTTCCCAAAATGAGAAATTTAGGCACTAATCCTCATACTGAACTCATTGAGTTTTGAGATTGCTTTTATAAAAATTGCCATTTTTCAATTGCACATTGAGTGAACAAAAAATTCCCAGACTGAATTCTGTGCTGATTCCTTCCCTATTTTTTCTCTGCAGTTCAGGAAGCAAACAGCAAAAGTAACAGAAATTCTCCCATCTAGAAATGTCTATCTGAAGAATAGGCCAGGAATACATTATCACATAAATAATCCAATTTTTTTAGTAGTTTTCTAAGATAAAGCAAATTTGCTACCTAACATGATCAGATCCATATATGAAGATGGAGTCTTCATATTGATCTCACAAGTATCAAGAGATTTGGGTTAGATTTTGTCTTGATTTTTTTTTTCTTTGAATTTTCTTCTATAAATGAAGAGTGATTACTGACTTCCTTAAAATAAGATTCTGATCATATGGGTATGAATAAAAATGGTGTTAGATAGAACTTTGTAACCTGGCATTGAAATGCAAAATTTGAAGAGTTTCAAGTAGTTGTGTGAGAAATTTTTACAGGAAAATGCTCGTGATATTCACAGTCTTGCTTTATCATCTTGTGTGCATCTTCATCCAGTCAGATCACCAGACTTCATTTATTTGAAGCATTCTTACAGGCTATACTTGCAAGTGTAGTTAAAAATTACTTTCTTTTTTTGGAGCAGTGTTTCAGACACTGTTCAAGATGCTGGAATATAGTAAATTTTATATTTCTTAGGAATAGTTTGGCTTTTCTAGTTTGACACAAATTAATTTTTGTATCCTGCACCAAGGAAATTAGTTTCATAGGTCAGACAGGCTCCTTGTCAGAATGTATTCCAGGTTTGTATTAGTTACTGTTGTACATTAAGCAGAAGTTTAGCTGCTTCAGTGTTTTAATGCAATATTGCTAACTTTTGTTAGCATTTTCTATGCATAAGAAGAAATATATAATAAGGTAATATAGATGCCAAATGTAATGAATACTTTTAAAATAGAATCTTGGTCCAAAGTCCTTAATTTTTAAAGTTTTACTGCACATTTTGCCTAGATTTTTTTCTCTAGACAATTAACATGAGAAAATGCCTAGTATTGAATTTAAGGGGTAAATTTTTAAATGGTGTTTACTTTCCTGTGTATTTACATCTAAAGGGATGTTGTACAGATGAAGCATGAAATTGCAGGTTTTGATGTCAGAATTTTAAACATGATTTTTCCATTTGTCAAAACCTAAAATAAAAATGCAGTTTTCAAGTACATGCCCTAAAACTGCTGAAAAGCTGTCAGGTTTGTATTGGTCCCTTTACTACTCCATATCTGTCACAGGGGAAAGTGTGGAAACATGAAGAGTACACATTCATGCTCGTACTATTAGAAGAAACCCACTACAAACATCCTCAAGGAGTCTGTAAATCTTTCCCCAATGTTCAAAACATATCTTAAGCTTAATGCTTTAAGTGAACAAGAGAGAGAGAAAAATAGTGTATCTTACTTGGAATCAGATTTTGTTTTTAAAAATTATTCTATCTATCTCTCGTTATTCTTTGTACAGCCATACACAATAGTTCAATCTATTTTCCAGTCAAATTTAACACTGAAGTAATTATGCAGCTGCAGGTTTAGGTTGATAACTGACAACAGTGGCTGGATTTGTAAGCTTTTTTCCCAGTTTGCTAATAAGTTAAATTTGAATTCTGCCCTTTCTGAATTCAGGTTTGAAGAAGCTGAAGATGTAGTGGTAGCATTTTAAGCACTGAATGCTAATTTCTGCCTCTTAAACTGAGGCAAGCTGTGAAAAGCAAAGACTTACTAGGAGGAGTTGTCAGCATAAGTTTACACCTTTGAAATACACTGAGGTTCCCAAGGTTTCTGAAATTACACTTCATATCTGAAAAAATACTCCATTGTGTCTATTATTAATGCTTTTAGCCAAATAACATACATTGGTAACTGTATACCAAATCAAAACAATAGATGGAAAGAACAATAAAACATTAATAAAATGAACAAGTTACTGTTACTGCTAGAATGACATGAAATTATCACATTTAGCCAATTATCAAGATAAAAATGAACAATCTGTATAAATTACAGAAAAATCATTAATTTCATTAAGCATTCCAGATTCAGAACTTTTCCAGAATCAGTTTATGATTAGAAGTTTGGGATGGACTTGATATTTAAATTAAAATTACTTATGTTCATATTGTTCTCTCAGTGCCAGTTATAAAATTTACTGAGGTTAATCAATAATCACAATGAAATTCATACAAAAATGCATTTCTAAAATGTACGTAAGGTCTGCATCCTCTTATTGCAGAGGTACAAAGTTATAAATTGAAAGAAATATGGAGATGGCTTCACATTGTACCTCTGCTTTCATGGGTGGTTGTTAATCTATGTATTTTCTACCCATGTTCCGAAGAAGCACTTACTGAAGAAATTGTTGAGAAATTTTGAATATGGCTTTCACAATCCGTTCAAAAACTGGGAAAAGAGTAAGTGTGTTAAAGCAACTATACACTTAAAACACACATTACCTATATATACTCATACATATATACATCTATGTAACACACTTCCAGCTCCTTTTTAATAAAGCGGGGAAAAGTCCTATAAAATTTATTGTCATGGAAAAGGTGTGGACTTGTGGTTTTTTCATTCTTCTTCTTCCTTTTAGGCTCTCCATTTTCCTCCTAAACTGTTTTCCTTATCACTTTTGAAGTCCTTTGTCTTTCATTCCCACTTCCCATTTTTCTATACCTTCTCTCCTGTCCTTATGAGGTTTTTATTCTCAACTTTCTTTTCTCTTGCATGAAAATAGGTAGTAAAATTCAAATTAATATTTACAACTGTATTGCCTGCAAAAAAAAATTTCAGATTTCCTTACTTTAAGGAAAGTACACAAAAGAAAATAAAACTTTTAAAAGACATGTGCTATAACATCACAAATCAGCATATGATCAATTCAGTGGAACAGAAAATGAAGACTTTCTAATTTTTTGTCATTTGCTACCTTTTAAAAAATATTTAAGAAGTAGTTTTGTTTATAATTTGAATTATTTATTTCAGTTTAGTAATTTGGGCCTCAGTTTCACTGTTCTATCAAAAAATAAACATACAGATCCCACAAATATCAAATGACAGCCAGAACCTGTAAATTCAAAGTTTCAAGGTTAAGAAAATAAGTTCATATGTGGCATATAGGGGGTGTTAATAAATTATTTTATATGTGATTATCCATTAAAGCATACTGATTCTATAAATTTGGCACAAAAGATTGTTTTATGTTTTTACTCAGATCATTTTATAATAAAAATACAGAGTAAAACCAGATGTATGAAGTAATTTGTAACAGCACCAAAACCAGCAAATGTTTCAGGACATACATGCAAGTTATTTTTGTCAATATTATACCACATATGAATAATTCATTACTGAACTACTGCTATTATTTATAAATAAATAGCCATCTGCAGTATCATACTTGATATTCCATAGTCCTACAAATACTGACACCAGTGAGCAATGTTTTACATGTCACTGACTCAGTAGGACTGTTCTTCTGTTAAAGAATAATAGTTCAAATTTAGAAAGCTTTTGGAGGCTAATCAACAACTTCTTCAGGTCTGAATTCAGGATATTTAGAGTAAAAGTAACGTCAGTTGGTCATATCCGCCAGGTGCCAATGCTTGCTGTCACTTGTTTTACCCAAGAAATTAGAAAGAATGAGGACATTTTCCATCACTGGAGATGCTAAAATAGACAATTAACATTTGCGATCACTTCTATTTTGATTTTCAGTCTTTGAGATTTTTTTTTATATTTGAGATGTGACTTCTTTTGGGTTTTATCAATATATTAGAGGTAAATTTTAATAAGATATATGTTTGAACTTTTACTGTGATTAAAAAAAGCTACAAAGTCGTCAAGCGAAAGTGTATTATGGCGTGAGGGTTATAAAAATACCTACTTATTTAACCAGTGTGTTCATACATTGATAGCAGTTGTGATCAGGTTACTTTCTGGTAAAATCAGCTTCTAAAAATGCAAACTTACCTTTATATACCCTGCCCTAAGATTTGTCAGCTTTGCCTTTCTACTGAGTCCAGCCGGTCTTCAAGACCCGAAGGAATGGACAACGATGGGTAAGAGTCAGCATCGTTAGAACTGTATGGCCATGGGCCAGTCTTGGACCCTGGTTACCTAGCTAGTTGGCTGAAGCTGCATCGTGCACTCACCTTAGCAAATAACCGTGGGAGTGTTGTTTCAGTTGATGCTGTTAGCTGGCTATTCCCTGTTGCGTTTAATGCCTTCTCTAATCTAGCCTACAGGTAACCAGGCCATGACTGGGTATTGATCCAAAAGAAAAGGCAGAAATATCCTGACCACCTGCCATGGAAAATGCTATTTTGGCTACTGCTGTCACAAGAAAGTCTAGCAGGGTTGCATAGATGAATATAACCAGTTTTCAGTGAGAGCGCTGATAGCTTTGTTTGGGGTTGAAGTGACCAGTTTTAAGTTTTATTTTCCAGTTTCAGTGGATTTTCTCTTTAAATACAATCACTTTGGTTATTTTTCTGTTGGACTTTTAATTAACCTGTACCCAGAATCTGTACTATTGTGAGAGACTGTATTAGTCCTCATAGAGACTGATATTTATGGCTCTCTACACATTCATGTTATATCATGTGGTCTCATGTAAATGCAGAGCTGCGACATGGAGTTGCAACTCCACATACTACCACAAATCCCAAGCAGGTTTGCAGAACTTTATCTCACGAGCTCATTACTATTGTTTGGCCTTTGTGCTTGGAAAGGAGGAAGAAACATTAAATGCAACTGAAGATCATCTTCTGCTTACCACAGTGGTAAGGGGTACAGCGTATACAGGCACGGTTATGATCATACCCTCCCCTTTCCTTATATTTCCTTTAACCCAAGTAATGACTTTTTGACTTCTGATGCCCATGATGAAGTGGTCATTTTGCACATTGCAAATTTCAAAAATAGACTTGATCAGATCTAATGAATTTGAATAGTGTCAACTACTTCTAAAAGATTTCCTCATTGCCTCTTCCAGATACTCAGCCTCTTTGCCTTAATTTAGCTTCCATGCTGATTTATCATTATGTGGTTATCACAAAACAGATCTTTCAATTATCTTTCCAGTATTTAAGGTCTGTATCTGACACATGATCATGATGATAACACATTGTCAGTCTATTTACTTAATACATCTACTGTTTTGCTATAACGTGCACAAATAACACCAGTAAAACTGCTCCTCTGACTGTTTTTGATTATGTGCGTTCAAGCTATACGGGCTGACAGCTGATAGTATCCATGGGGTATTTGTCTGTAGCAGAATTCAGAAATGCATGGGCAAGCCCTGCCTTCTCTAAATACTGTCTACATTTGCATAGAAGGGGATGTGGATATCCTTTCCGTAATTCTTATACACCACATAGCTGAGAGAGAGACAGTTTTCTGTAACTATCTTCTAGATTAACATGCTTTCTTTTGGTGGCAGCTTTTTTAATTGCCTCAGAGATCTGTGACAGTCTTCCTCCTCTTCCTTACCATCCATCTTCTACCTTGCCTTTGATCACTGGCTTTTTTTTCCCTAGAAAGTCCAGGGCATCTTATTTTGAGACCACCACAGAGCTGCTTTCTGTCTGGTAGGGAGCAAGCTTCATGGTAACAATGAAGCCAATTCCTGTCCAGCAATGGACTCCTGCACCCTCCTCTAAATTAATGATGCTTTGTGAGAAATACTGCTTGAAGCCCTCATAATGCAAATGTTCCTGGGGACAGGAGCTCAAAGGAGAAAAAGAAGCTCCTTACACTGTAACTGTTTCTCAGGTTTTATTGTCAAATATACATACACATTTTCAGGGATTCTGGAGTTAAGAGAAATGAAAAGGATAGAGTACTGCTTTTATACCTTCTGCATAGCATGCAGTGACAACAGCATTTAAATGTGGTGCATGACTAAGGGTAAGATCTCTCTAGATAACATATGTCTAGGTTATCGAGTGAACTATGATAGATAACACCTTGATGAATAAACCATTACAGGTGATTAATCTTTCTTCTATTTGCCAAACACTGTGCAGCATAGCTTTTAAAAACATCGAGAGATGTTTCTACTGAGAAATGAAAACTGTTAAACAGATTATGAGCTAAGTGACAAATTTGTCATCTTCACACAGGTATTTGATACATATGCTATTTCATATAACAACAAAACTACCGTTTGTGCAAATAAGGTGAAACAGCCTTTACATGAGTTGAAGTTGCAGAACAGAGGTCGTGGAGTCATTTGTGACTTCGTCTGTGCAAAAGCCTTAACATTTGAAATGAAATCCCAGTATGAACCTACTATTTGATCACTGAACTTCGCCATCGAATGTTGCTCTAGTAAAGCAACATCTAGTAAAGGTGACAAAATATCTAAATAATGTGGTTATTTCAAGATGCCTTCATTTCTGTTTATGTATGTAAAAAAATATATTTGTGTAATGTGTAATAAGGATTTTAATAAATGCTTGGAAATGGATTTCTTAATATGCTCATTATGTTTCTGAGCCTGCTAATTCTTTAAGGAAATGAACAAAAAATAATGAAATTATGTTACACAGGTACTTAATTTTTTTTATCTCTGATACTACTCTGGTAATTAATGTCTGGTTTATGCAAACTAGACAATATCTCTTACTGGACACATTACTGTCAAGAAAATATTACTTGCCTTAATTATCAGTAATGAAGCAGGGATAAGCTGCTCACTTAGATATAATATATCTAATGACCTTTTCAGCTAGAGGTTGTGATGAAAGGTATCAGTTTCACAAATTATGCCTCATTCAGTTTCTGGCCTTTGTCTAGATTAATGTTTTGAGGATGAGTTTTAAAGTCAGACATAAATTGTGTTTGGTGTTTAAAATTGATTTACTGTCTTGCTTTTAGTACGTAATTTTCTCTCTTATAAATTATACCAAGCCTCATTTTTATCTTCATGTTTTATTATGAAAGTCAATAGTTAAGTCTAGTCTTGTCTTATTAACTACTGCTGTATGTTTTGACAATAGTAACTGGCAGAGGAAAGCTCTAATAAGCATTTTAATATGAAGGTCTATCACGATTTTTAAAAAGCCTGTCTTCAGTTATGTTTATTTTTTTAAACTTTTTCATCGAAGTTTTTCTTTCTAAAAGAAAGAAACTAAACTGTTAGTTTAGTCAATGTCATTAGGACTGAATTGGGTAGTTAACCGCTTTATCCTTTTTCCTCTAATGTGTGCTCTACAATATGGTCCTCAAAGTATCTGATTAACTGTATAACTGTGATAGTTTTTATGTACAGTGAATGTGCACAGGAAGTGTTTCTCCATGCCCTTAATGACTCAGGTCCAAACAGACTATTTGGTGAGCAGTTTGAGCCCATGACCTAGATGTGATTCAGATTTTTTTGACTGATTCAGCAGTGACATCAAGAATCAATCTAATGCTCCATTATACTCTGAAGGATAAAACAGTGCAGTGATACTTAGTAAATTTTAAAATGCCAATGTACATTTGTGCCTTTTGGAAAATAAGTTCTATTTTGTTCTCTTCTTGTGACTAATTGTGTTAAAATTCAATCATACTGTGTTGCTTGTACATCTAGCATACTTGCTTTCTGGGATTTGGACGTAATTTAGGAAAAAGTCTGTGATAAAGGATCAGTTGTATCTGTACTAATATGTGAAAGAAAGATGTAGCATGCTCATAAATCATATCTGTGTGCTACATATTTACCATTTAGAATTGTGGCTGATCTGCACATAATAAGCAATACGGCCATGGATCAATTTAAGTAGTAAGCATCAACTGTCATTCCTACAGCCAGCGTTTTAGTTGGTTCCAGTATAGTCTATTGAGCTCTGGTAAAGAACTAAACCCATGATAGTAATTAGGATGGATGTTCCTTAGGTCTCAGCTCGTGTGAAACCACTCTTCAGTCTTCTGACATACAGGAGCGGAGGTGAGAGAGGCCACAAAGTAATGGCACCAGTCTTTAAAGACTTCAGATTTTTAATTCCCTTGGAGGAGTCAAACTTCTAGCCTGTGTCTGTGTTGAATAAGATGTTGAGACAACTACATCTTACCTTCCTCATGGTAAAACTCTCACACTGTTCTGTTCTCAGCCTGCCTCTGTGTCCTTACTACCACGAGCGAGTCAGAAAACATTGGCTTTTATCAGAACTCTCTTCAATTTTGACTTGACTGAAATAAACCAATCAGTAATACAGGGCATTGCTCAGATCCACAGTATGATTTCTAACAAAATAAACCTCACAGACCTCAGGCTAAACTGAGAGGAGGGAGGACAAAGCAAATTGTTCTTTAGAAAGCCTGGGAGATGTTAAATTAATTGCTGTAGCAAGAATTAATCAGCTGTTCCCAATTCTACTTGCCTCAACCAAAGAAAAGATTAAGGGCCTGCCTGATGCCGAAGGAAGCAGCTCTGTTTCTTCTATGAATGCTTTTTTTAAGATAGCTCATTCCCTAGCCTGGACTGTGCGCAGTTCCCTGCCATTTAGTCAAGAGTCCACTGCTCTTCAGTGTGGAGAAAAGAAATGTGTCCACATTTCATGGTATTGATTCCAGAAGTTATAGCAAACTGTTTGACATCCTTTTCACAGGAAAGAGGGAATATAAAGAGTGCTAAGCCAAGAAATATGCTGTGCTTTTTGCTTGTCATAATAGTAAAATGTAAGTGTGACTGCTTTTTAAATTGGCATTTTTGAAATCTACTTTAAAATTTTTAAACGGTCACGTGGGAGGGTTTTACTATTTTAATATGTGTCACTTTTCAAAAATATTTAGTCTAGTATGAGAACAACAAATTGTGTTTGATTTACACTTGGAACTGTTTGATACAGTGTTATATTAGATACAACCTGGATATAAGATACACTGAAAAACTTCACTTTATTAGAAATATCACCCTTTGGACCATGACATTTCTTGAAATGAAATGAAGTAATTAAACAGTAAGTGGGACCTTAACAATGTGGTTATTAGGAAGACAGCAGCAGTAAATGTAAATTAAGTCATATTCTTCTCTGTCAAACACTGTTTTATTGTGTTAACAAACAATGAAGAGAGGAATTAAATTAAAGTATAGCTACAACAAATTTAAGTGTTATCAATACTGTGTCAAAATGAGTTGAAGTCAGTCATATGAACTAATGGAGGACTTCAATATATTTGAAACCAAAGCCAGTTATTTAGAAGACTGTAAACAGAGTAGGAAGAAGCAGAGATAAGCAAAAAACCCCAAAAAACCCCACCACACCCAAAACTTACCAAGTAGAATAAATTTAAAAATTGTTGGAGACATGGGATAAACTAAAAAATTCATTTAAGAAGCAGTAACTTAATTATTAAGTAGTAATATACTTAGTGTGAGAGTGTAGAAATATCAAATACACCAAATAATTTGAAATAATGTAAATAAGTAAAATGAAACACCTCTAGTAATATAGTTAAGCTGTTTCTCTCAGTTCCTTCCACTGCTTCACTAATACCTACTTCATTCAACTGTTTTTCAACTCCTAACATCGACTGCTGTGTGTTTTTACTCCTTCTGATCTCTCCTTAAACTGTATCACTGCCAAAATGAACAAAAAGGTAATTAATAAATTCAGTGATCATAATTTAAGGTATGTGGCATGAACATTCACTGGCGAGGGAGTAAATTTCCTAATGTGTTTGTGGATCTAAGAAACTTGCAGATTGGGAGAGACATCACACGTGTATCGAGGATTCATATTATTAGTCTTCTTTTTTTCCCCAGATATCTGTAATCTAAATAAATAATTTGCATTTTGTGTTCTTAGTTCCTTGTACTGGGGTTTCAGTAGAATGTGGCATTAACTGACTTGGACCAATGCTTGGAAAGATGTATGAAGCGTATTCTGATCCCTGCTGCAAATTAAAGCCTAATTAATTGATCACCCTTTGGATTTCCAAACCAAAGTCCCTTAGGCTGGACTCTGAATCACTCCCTGAAAAATCCCTGCAAAACATTTTCCATTTGAGTGTTTGGTTAACTGAACAACAAATCTTTTCCCCCTGATAGTTCTGCATTGGTGGTACAATTTATATATCTCTTACTCATAATACCTCTGATTAAAAACATCCAAATATGTAGAGATAGCAAGGGGGCATTTACACAGTAATCTTTCTTTCAGCATGAACTGCAGGAAATTTTTACAGCTGTACCTGTAAGTCTTGCTTGGAAATGGCTCTTGGACCTTTCTCAAGATTAACTGCATGGAAACTTGTATGCCACCTGTGGCTTTTTGCTAAGCACAAATGCAAGCTTCGGGAACACGTCCTCTGCAAAATGTTTGCTATGCCTTGCTTCAGTCCTGTTCGCATGCCAGCGACAAAAGGCACTTGCAGACCAGACCACGGAAACACGGAAAACCTTCACTGTATTAAAAACTTCCCGGAACCTATGCTGCTCTTGTAGTTACATGGGGTGACTGTTTTATCCACTTCAACTCCAAGCATAGTGGCTGGAGCGCAGGTTAAGTAGCCGACACCGATAACTAAGTTAGATATTCTCAACACAACCTGACCTTAAGGTAAAAGTCACAGTGCTTCACTCTCAGCTGGCCTCAATCTACCCCCCTGCCTGTGCACCCAGAATTAACCACAGAACTCCTGCTGTTGTTAAACTTAATTTAAATGTAAATCTATATTAATTCTAGATTTAATCCCATGCTCAAAATGTTGCACGTTACATACATTCTGCTTTTCTAATACCAACCTGAGACCTAGGTCTATAATCTTACTCCAGAAAAATTTATTTGCAAGATTAGTGGACTATTTAGTAGTCCATCGAACTATATAAGTAAAAAATTCAGACTTCTACTGTTGAATAATAACTTTAGAAGGCATTGTGTTAAGTGTAATTTTTGTTTACTTTAAAAGAGAAAAAATTGAGGAGTAATAGTAACAGTATGCCCCCTAAAGAAGAAAACATGAAAATAAAATATCACATCAGAAAGGAACATATGTAATAATGAGATTGAACTTGTGGGTGTATTTTAACCTCTATTGTATTAGTTCGAAGTTATATGCAGGTCACCAGAAGTTGCCTTCACTGGAGAACGCACAGCAAGTCTGCCTATTCTGTTACTTGCCACAGATAGTGATGGACTTGGCAAATCTTTGTCGGAAAACTGGTCCTTCCTACTTACCCAGCTGAGTGCTTTGTACTTCATCAGCACATTGGGGATTCAAGCATTCTGCCCAGTATGTTTGTCCATCTCAGGATGTGAGTCTTTCTGGCTGGTGCAAATTAATTTAACCCATGAGGTGGCAAATGAACAAAATTGTTTCAGTAATTTCTAGCTGGTTTTCCAAGTTGATGGAAGATTCCAAGTTGGGGGGGTTTATTTGTTGATGTAATAGGAGATACATGAAACTACACATAATGTTTCCAGAGTTCAAAGGAAGAGCAAGTATGGTGAAAGACATTTCATCCTAATTCAGTGGTCTTGAAGTGTCCGTTGAATTGAACATTGCATAATTTGTAGCAATAAAATTATCTTGCCCCAAAGATGATTCCATTCTGAATAGACAGAGGCCTGAGAGAGGTCTTATAAATGTGGAGACACAAAACAGTAGTGAGACAGATTTTTTCCAGACCTGGTAACTAAACGAGGAACTTCTCAGGTCACGTCTAATTTCTTCATAGGAAAAAAACCTGTCTTTACTTCCTGCTGCACTCCTGTATATTTAAAGTTCCCCAACACTGGTTGTAAATTGTATATTGTATATTGACATCAAAACTCTTGAAACTATGCAAGAGCCAAAAATAATATATTTAGTCTGAACTAGTAAGCCATGATTTTGTAAGTCTAAAAATGCTTCTAAAAGCAGCCATATGGCAAGATTCATCCTTTAGAACTAGCATCTAAAACATTTCAATTTGGCTTCAATTAAAATTGTGTTTACATGTGAGATACAAAATGGTCCCGTTTAATTAATTTTTCCTTATGTGTCATATAAACAACATGGAGGAGTATCTGTGGAACTATTTTGTTAATAAAAAAATTCCTAAATACTTTTTTCCCCCCAATATTATACTGTATTACTTGAAGCCTAAAATGAAAGTGTGCTTCATTGGTCCCATATTAATGATACTTTCATAACTACATATACTTAAAAATATAACTTAGAAAGGGTCTTGGTTAAATATTTTAAATAAGTCATTATAATACTGTTTGAGCAATGTCAAATACAATTTTTATTTTAAAAGATTTTGTTGGAATTTAGTCTTTGAAAATATTAATAACAGCCTACAGCAGGTAGGCTATAAAATAACACTGTATGCTGTCTATTTAGTTTCTGGTTGAAAAAGCACAGCAGTACTTTAGTTCATTACCTTTGAAAAAAACAGTAACAAGATAATACAGCTGCCTCTGATTAAGATGTAAATTCTTTCTAATTAGAATGTAAATTCTTACATTTAAATGAAGACATCAATTGTCAGGATGCCATATGATATCTTATTCCACCTTGCCTGAATGAAGCCCTCACTGTTCGTCTATGGCATTAAAATAGTTTTGCAATCCCTTTGTTCTCTGATTCTTGTAATATTCTCTCTTCATGTTCCCTTTACACATTGCTTTTGTTTGTTTTCCCCCTGCATCTGATATTGTTGTGTCTTGGGATTTTGCAGAAATTTGGAATGAAAATTGAGTTCAGTCAGTGCCAGTATTTGCTTGTGCCTCAATTACTTCTGCTGAATTTTCCTCAATGCAAATCAGGCAGGTTGCATAAAGTGGTGCATGTATTTGAAATAATTAATTTTCCGTAAAATGATGGATCAAGTCCAATCAACCTTCATGAAATCTAAATAAAAGAATAGAGAATTAGAAATTAATTAACATTTTGTGTTGCTAATACTTTATTATACAGCCTAAACTATAAATAATAAGTTTTATTTTTGAGCATAACTTTTTATTATGAACTGTTGATGATAACCTTTGACATAATTATCTTGTTAAAATATGTCACTCTAAGTATATTAACCTAAATTTAATGTCATGGAAGGCATTGTAAATTAATAACATTTTAAAGTAGAAAATTACACGTTACAGGGAGTTTAAGAATTGACCCATTAATTATTTTTGCATGTAAAAGTCTTCTGCAGAGTTAAGGCAATGTGTGTCTACCAGTTGACTTTTAAGTGTTTAATTTCACTGTTTTATTAAACCAGGCCATAATACTAAATCTTGTTGACTGAGAACATACCCTTGGGTTTTTTGTTGGAAGCCTGGTTTTCATCAAAAACTACCTGTGCAGCAAAAGCTTACATTCTTCTTACAAAAACATGCCTTCTGTTGCTACTCCAAATCTTTCTCCTTTTCCCCATTTATGAGCTGTATTAATTTTTAGTATGTATTTTTTACAGAGTGTTTCATGCCAACAAGATTCTCCACATATCAGACTTGGTCATAGGTGGTGACACCATTTTTGGTAAAGCAACACAAATATAAATGCAAAAGATATTTTGATCTAACATAATTCAGTATGTATGTGTTGTACCAATGTTGTTCATAATGCCTTTATGTACAGAAAGGTATAATTATGATCGAATTGCTACTAGGAATAACAGCTTATATGATGATTCCAGTTCAGCTGGTATGCCTGTATGCCAGATTTACTTAAAATACTAAATCTAAAGATGAGGAAAAGTTGAGTGCAGTTTTAAAAAGTTAGAAAACATTCTCATAACAACAGTTAGTTAACACTGGTGTTATAATCATTTATAGTTTAACACTGCTTGCCATGAAATCTTTCATTAAGAATATTCCACTGGTTTTTTCCAACTGAATTGTAGCAGGTGTCGCTTTATTAACAAACACAAAGACTGCGCTTGTGTTAAAAGTCATAAAAGAGTCTTTAAGGTTGGACTTATTTTAAGTTGTCCCAAGCAGAAAGGCTCAATACGTTAGAAAAAAGTGACTCACTGAACATGAATGTTATCTGCTTTTCTCCTTTTACCCCTCGATACAAAGTTTTCTTATGTAAGTCCTGTTATAATATACCTATAACAATCTCATCAAAGTAGAAAATTAAATAGTCTTTCAAATCTTTTTTACTCAGGGACTATAAAAAGTGACTATAAATTATAAGTTCAAATATACCACTTCTGCCCCTGAGAACTGCAAAATAAGCACAAAAAGCGATTATTCCTTTGAAACCTCCAGTCATGTAACTAGTTGACCAGTTTGCACACAAGTAGTTTCATGTCAGTAAGGAACTAAACTGGGCATTAAAATATTTTTAGGATGAGGCCTTATTACTTATGCATATAACTTTTACAGTTCACAAGAGTTAGGATATCTTATGCATAGTATTAGGTGGTCAAGCATTCTCAAGTACAGTATTAATAAATTTGGGTGTCTCAAGTGATTCTGACAGGTTCAACAAAAGAGATATTCAAAAACAGTGTTTATAAGTAACATCAAAATAGGCTGCATAAGGTATTGTCCAGTGTCAATCTCAGTACTGTCATTTAAGAGAAAACTGGTCAAATACAGAAGTATTTTGTATGGAGAGCTTACTCTGAAATTCTGGAGGACTTTGTCACCCTCGTGTCTATTTTAGAAGAAAAGTGGAATAAACATGAACCTTTACTGTTATGAAGCTTTTTTTTAATATTCCTTTAAGAAATGTTTATTTATACGAAAAACTGATACATTTTGTTAAAGGGACGAACATGTGATGATCTTAAAGATACTCAATTATTTCAGTTGGGGCTAATCAAAACCAGCTAAGTGTTAAGAAATTACCCTGTATTCACTGTGTCATAGAGAAAACAGATACATTATTCTTTTAGCGTGATTATGTTTCAGTATATATATATTTTTTCTAGGATGCTTTGGATGCTGTATTAAGATTTATACTATTCCAAACAGATAATGGGTTAGTGTCATGTTTCATAATATAGTTAATAATTCTCTTAGTGGGTGAAGAGAAAATAACTCTGATCAGTTTGGCCTAGATATTGAAAGTGGTAGGAATATAAGCTGCTTTCATCCAATTAGAGTAACATCCAAGAAACGTGGTATAGATAACACAGTAATAAAAACAAATCTGCGTACTCAAACATTTTCATTTGTAAAATAAGCTGAAAGACTGTAGAAACTGAGCAGATTCTAGCCTTTGAGGGGATTTGTTATAGAATTACAAATAGCATCGTTTACAAAGATTTTCCCTCTGTTGCTTTCTTTCCTCAGAATATCCTGTGGTATATCTAGGAGACAAAGAATTTTACAAATCGTCTTCACACTTGCTTTTTAAATATTATTTTAAGTATTTTTCTGAACAAGAGCAGATGGTAAAAACCAGGTCAAATAAACAATCAAATTATTCACTTTCAGATTTTCTTTAACCGCTTGATCTGTACCCAGCCCCCCTAGTGCTTTTGCTTTGGAATACACAATAAGGTGATGGTGGTATACTTGCTTTTCTGCAACGCAGTGATTTGTCCTGTATCTTTCCCTCCTTGAATTTATATTTGGTGCCTTTATTGTCTTTTACTTCACTCAGATACTATTTTTCTCTAGCAAAAAAAAATTGCCTCCCATTCACAGTTCATTCTGTTCATCAGTCTGACCAATTTGACAATTTCTCATTCATCATTGTAAATCACATCTCTAGAGCTTTGGGACCAAGTCTGTATTAGTCCTCTTTCTGTGAAAGGAATCCCAGACCCAGTGCAAGAGTCCACTGCAGTATAAACAGGACTGTTTAAAGTATAAGCTGAATAAGTTTGTGGAAGTAATCTTATTTATATCCTGCCATTAAGTAGTTTAGTTTTCACCTTCAGTAAGTACTAGAGTTGATCTACCTTTTGTGGCTAGCCTATAGTCTCTATTTTTATATGCTGATGTGTTTAAATTTTCTGATGAATCGAATCTCAGCTCTAATTACACAGCTGTAATTCACTGAATACCTCAGTAGGATGTGTCAGCAGAGAAGGTGAATTACATTCTGAGTCATACCAGGCTCATATCTCTCACTCTCCGATAGTGTCTCCCACAGACATACCTTTCTCGATTCTGCGAGAAATTTTCATCGATTATTGTCTTGTTTTGCTTTGGATGTTTCCTCTTCATGTGATATTTTCAACTATTCCTACCGTTGGGAGAGTGTAGCTCTGTGTCAATAGCTGTGTAGCAAAGTATGATATGGTCCCCTTGCCAAGGGAAAGTATCTCTTCTTTCCCCTCCTGCCTTTTTTTTATTAATTTTTAGTATATTACAGTAGTTGGGGCCATCTTGAGGGCTCTGTTCCAAGGACATAAATATGTTTTATATGACTCAGCACCATCAAGGTCAGCTTCTTCACATTTTAACACTATCTATATTAAGCCTTGATGTATTGCTACAAAAGTCCAGCAAGCTATTTCAAATTTTTATGTAAATCAGATTAGATTTGTTTTGCCTCCTGGTGTTATCTCGCTACTACTTAAATTGGTAAGAGAACTGTGTAGAGCAGAAGCAGAAGTGTCATTACAGTAAATTTTTAGAATACTTACGCTAAACTTTGGGTTGAATGTCAGTCTACTTTTCCTTTTTACAGAAAATTTCATAGATTTGAGGGGGGTGTTCTGAATTTTTAAATATTTAAAACAAAACAGTTTTACTTGTCTCCACCAAGTAACTGCGAGGCAAACTGCCAGAGTTTATTGTACTAATCATTTGTCTCTACAGTTGGTGAGGAAACAAAGACATTCTGCCATATTAATGGGGAAACATCTGCCCTTCAAAAGAGAGAAGTCTGATTAAATAAAAAAGAATAACTTATATTGTCAGTATGAGAAAGAGTGTGGAATAATTAGTGGGAAATTATAGGTCAGGTGTAGGGTTCCTGTGACATTTTTGGTCCCTTTTATTAATCCTGCCAGTTTTTGCCAAAATGTAGGGATGGATAAGCACTTAAGTTTAAACTCTCAGTATTAACTAGACCTGCAAAGACATCTGAAAGGTTCAAAACTAAACAATTTAAAAATTCATTTACTATGATCTTTGTAGCAGGATTCCCATTACAAAATGATGAAGTAATACCTTTTCTTCCTCCACTGTCACAAGACGAAAACCTTTTCCATCACATACTGTATTATGCAAGACAAAATGAATTAAATGCATGTTTATGATAATTGTTATTCATTTTACTTAGAAGTGGAGAGGTGATGGAATGAGAAACAAATATTTTGAATAGATGTTTTTGTAGAGTAAATTAAAGCAGTGCTGAGTGTATGAATAAGTCATGGTAAAAACAATTCAGACTCTTCTTTTGGACATACATAGCATTATTTTGCCTAATATGAACATTAGGTATGGCTTTTGTGTATATTATGCCCTGAATATGTTGTCAAAAAGCCTTCGTCTGAATAAACTTGCTTAAATTATGGATACAAGGACCCAGCATATTTTAAAACATGCTTTAAAATGTACGCAGAGTAGGTGTGACATTGAAACACATTCCATGTGTCTATTAATTTCATTTGCCTTATTAATTTTTAAAAGTTGAGCGAGGGCTTCAAAATTGTGTATAATAATGCTCAGTATTACACAATAAAATAGGCAGAGGCTTTGTTTTTCTCTTTGTTGGTGGTATTTCACTCTATCTTAAAAGAGGGAGCCACTTCAGTAATGCAGCTTCTACCAAATGTGGATATCCACCACTAACTTCCCCACTACCATCAACCCGACTGAGCCTGCATTATTACTATAAAAAAGAAGTTGCAGCTTTAGGCATTGAAAATAGGGCATTTTCTCACTGAATGCTGACCTATGTGCAAATATGCGTGGCCTGATTTGAAAACCACTTAGGTAGAGAACTGTATGCCTACATTGCTTTGTGAACTTTAATATGAACCGTGTTTTTAACAATGTAGCTGTAGTAGTTCAAAAGTCTGCAAAACCCAAAGATAAAAGCACTCCTCATCAGGTTGATAGTACTGAGTAGTGTAAATAGTACAAATACTTAGATGATGAGTATTTTGAGGATGTACAAAACAAATCATTTTGTACAAAGGGGTTATAGGTGGTACTTCTTTGAAATAAAATTAGACCTGTCTAAAATTATAATTCCAAGTAGTTTATACATACAAGTTTTTAGCATTCAGATATGCAGGTGCTTGATTCCTAACATTCACTAAAAAGACAATTGAGATACATAAGTGATTGATTTAAAAAGATAGAAAGCAACAGAAATACACAACAAAGTGATTGCATTATAGTAACTTTGGCTATAAATCACGTATTCAAATTCACCTGTAATTTGCAGTCAGCTAGATCTGGGTGATGTTGAGAAAATAAGGTCCAATTATTTTCAAGGTCCAAGTGAAAAAGGTGGTTCCCTACACATCTTTCTGTCTCCTTCGTCCTGTAGGGTTATCAGTTGACTCTGTTTTCGTGTTGGAAATGGATGCCCGTCTTCCTACTCAAATGAGTATTCAATGCATCCTTCTACACAGATGTCCCCTTAAACTTCTAGCTTATAGTATATGAGACTTGAAGCGTTTCTTAGGTATTACATGTCTTCACACCAAATTTCACAGTTCTGTATTTCAAATTCAAATCCACTCTACTGCTCTAGCTGATAAACCTTTGTTCATTCAAAAGACTTCTCACAACTGGTTTTATCTTTGACATAAAATAATGTACAGTAAAATGACTTAAAAGCAATCTGGGCTGTTAAACTTTAGCAGTTTCCATTGATGGATTGTTACAGATATGGACTGCATTTGTTTTATTTTTAATTCTTCATTGCACTATTGGTGTTTGATATAAACATGTGTTCCCAGTAATTTCTTATGAAGCTTGCATAAGTATGTAAAAGAAATTTTAATATAAACTTTACAAAAGCCTAAATCTAAATAAATCATTCCCAGCCCAATATGTATACAATTCTTCTGTAAATTTTCTGTTTGTGTTTATACTATCCATGAAATTAGAAGAAAACTTTCTAGTCTTTCATTTCTGTAGCAGTCTGAGATTTTTTAAATTGCTTTACTTGAATTGTTCTGTTGCGGTTCTCCACTGCTCCAGCCCTTTAAGCAGTCCAGCACTGTTTGGCTATAATCTTACATAGAAGAAAAGCAAAGGAGTGAAACATCTTTTTTACTAGTTCAGAGATCAGTCAAAACAGAATGGGATTAGTGAAATACCTTTTCCACAATCATGTGTTATGAATTCAGTTAGATAAGTATGAGCACCTGCATCCTTGTGAATGTGCATGCTATGGAGATACTCAATTGCCAACAGCATGTTGTGTCCCTTTGTATGTGAAACGGGGCGGGGGGGGGGATATATAAAAATTTTGCTGAAGGAGCTTAGATAGTGTTAATTATATATTCACAGTAAAATTTAAATTTCTTTCACATAAATGTTTTGTGTTTTGATCCTGGGTGAGTGTCCTGGTTTCAGCCAGGATAGAGTTAATTTTTGTCATAGAAGCTAGTGTGAAGCTATGTTTTGGATTTGGGATGAGAAAATGTGGATAACGTGCTGATGTTTTGAGTTGTTGCTAAGTAGTCAAGTAAACCACAACGGTGAGTCTTAACACAAATAGAGATGATCATATCACAGAATCACAGAATCACTAAGGTTGGAAAGGACCTTCAAGATCATCAAGTCCAACCATTAATCCAGCGCCACCATGTCCCCTAAACCATGTCCTGAAGCGCCACATCCACACGTTTTTTGAACACTTCCAGAGATGACGACTCCACCATCTCCCTGGGCAGCCTGTTCCAATGCCTGACCACCCTCTCGGTGAAGAAATTTTTCCTAATATCCAATCTAAACCTCCCCTTGGTGCAACTTGAGGCCATTTCCTCTTGTCCTATCACTAGTTACTTGGGAGAAGAGACCAACACCGTCGTCGCCACAACCCCTTTCAGGTAGTTGTAGAGAGCGATAAGGTCTCCCCTCAGCCTCCTCTTCTCCAGACTGAACAACCCCAGTTCCCTCAGCCGCTCCCCGTAAGACTTGTGCTCCAGACCCCTCACCAGCTTTGTTGCCCTTCTCTGGACACGCTCCAGCACCTCAACATCTTTCTTGTAGTGAGGGGCCCAAAACTGAACACAGGATTCAAGGTGCGGCCTCACCAGTGCCGAGTACAGGGGCACAGTCACTTCCCTACTCCTGCTGGCCACACTATTGCTGATACAGGCCAGGACGCTGTTGGCCTTCTTGGCCACCTGGGCACACTGCAAGATCATGCAGATACACGTAGTCAAATTTTAAAAGTTGACAGAATGGTTCATGCCTGGATGATTTACCATATAATATAGAAATCTTTATGAAACTATTTTTGATGACCCACCTATATATGCTGAGTTACTGATCTGTAATCATTTTGCTGTCCCATAATAAATTGCTACCACAGCAACCTCGTAGTACTGTGGAACAGCATCCTCCCAGATCTAAGCCAACGGCATGTATTCAGTTACAAATCAATGAAGGTAATTTAACAAAAAGTTTGTAAAAATCAGTAAAGTTCATCCATTTCTTTATTCATTTAGAGGATTTCTTTACCGTCTATTGCAGTACTAAAATTATATATTAAGTTCTATATTTTGCAACGTAGCTGTCTTTGTTCTCAGTATTTATTTAACATATAGAAGGCATTAATTATAGTCCAGAGGTCCAGCTGAGAGCATCCCACTATGCAGGAAAAGGGAGATGCCATTTTTGGAACTGAGAAAAAGTAATCTGAGAAGTGCTAAAAGGTGTGTTTTTAGCATACAGGTTCAATATTGTTTTCTCACCTTCCCACATGCGTTAAATTTCAGTTGTCAGTTTATTACCTTGCTTCGGATTGTTCTTGAAAACGAAGCTTTTTCCATTCATGGAAGCTATTTTTGTCTCAAAAAATTGAGACTGGTGGTGGCAGACACCTTAGGCACAGCCACCTGGGCCATAATGCTGATCAAGAATATTTTTCATAGATGCCACAGACACTCTTAATGAATCTATATTTTTTCTGCTTGTCAATTGCTTGACTAGCCTGAGATCAGCATCTGATAGGAAGTGTATGATACTTTTTGAAGAGAAAATATTTCTCTCACTGTCTTTTGGAAGAGACCCTAGGAGGAGGCGGTGGGATATTTTGAAACAGTTTTCTTGAACTGATTTGCGTCTACAAATTGTACCAAATTTTCAAGGCATTCAGGTGCCATTTGTACAAACATAAAGGAACTGGCTGTATTTACAAGTACTCAGTAACTCTTAAAAGCAATGAAGTACGATGGCTACTTCATATTGCCACTTTCCGATATCTTTGTAAGAAAAGTTGAATAATGATCTCCTATGAACATTAGATCATTCTAACAGATTCTGATTAACAGTGGAATTTAAAATTTTTACATCATTTACAGTATGTGCCGCCATTGAAGATGCTGTAAATAAACAGTAACTGTGTTAACCTATACATTCCTGAATATTTTATGCAAATACACAGTATTTGAAAATCCATTACAAAATTGGCTATTTATTCTAGGAGCATGTAGGTGTCCCTCTTAACATAAGCATACAGCTCATCAAAATAAAGACCAAAATATATTCTTATATATTATTTAAAAATAGCAAACTCTTAATGAATTTGCCTTGTCTCTAACTTGGAGTCAAAATGTAATTGTAGGATTCTTTAAAAACTGTGTTCACTTCTACTTTGAATCTGTTGTGATAGGGAAAAAACAAATACAAACTTTTCTCATTCTTACCTGGTTTTACGCAAGTTACTCCTTTCATTTACTTAAAATTGCAGGTACTTCAAGACAATCGATGCTTCTAACTTTTGATATCATATCCACACAAGGCAATCTTTTCACTTTGTATGTGAGGTATGACATGAGCAGGTCTCTAGAAAGACAAAGTTACAAAATAAGGCTAGTAAAATCAAGTAATCTTTCATTTCCATGGGTGTATGATATAAGTGGGTGGGTGTTCCCTTGTGCTTCTCATGTTTCCTTCTATTTACAATTTCTACTGTACATATGCTTGTCATTGCTCACAGGTTATTCATACCAAACCTATTCAGATGGTCTTTCCCACACATCCAATAGTGAAATGTGATACTTTTTTTTTATTCTATTAAGAAAAAGTTGGCAGAAAAATGTTGAGTGGCTACTAAACTGGCTGTGTCAAAATAATTGTGATCTTGTCAACACTAGTAATAATTTTCTACAAGCAGTCCGTAGTAATGCAAATAATTAAATTATTTTTTAAATAACCATAATGGAGGTTGAAGGGGGAAGGGAAATGGCAAAAATTGGCATTTTGTCATATATTCTTACACCTATGTGCACCTCGTGCCTACTCTCCTAATTAGTTTTTCTTTATTTTCAAGTGTTTGTGGGAAGAGAGGAGGGCACATCTGCTAGAGGAACAGTAGGCTCAGAGTGGGAGTTACCATGCCCACACATACTGCTGCTGATCCTACTTCATCCCACTAACTGCTGTATTTTCATTATAAGCTTGGATTCTGTTTCCCTCTTTATTACAAGGATGTTACAGTTCTTTATTCTTCACTGACAGCTGGCAACAGGTAATGCTGGCTGTTATTTTGTTCACTCTAGTCAAGCACATTCATTTCCAAATATAACCATGTTTTGTTTGCTGTATTTTGTTCTTGGTGTGGTTGAATGCCATCCTTGGAAAGATGTGCATTGAGCTAGTATTGAATAAGTGGCTTGCCTTCGGCATTCATGAGTAAATTCTGTAGTTTTTGTTTCAAGGCTTTGACATGTCATCAAGTGTAAATCTATTCTAATGCCAAAATCCCTCTTGATGTCTGATGCCAATCAGTAGCTTTTCATCTTGAAAAAGGTAGTGAATAATTTGCCCTGTGGATATTACACAGATACCGTACACGGCAAGAAGCAAAGAGAGGGGAATCCCATACCCATTTTTTTAATTCAAATAATCATGTTCAACCAGTTTGCTTTCCTAAATACCATTGGTAGTCTGGTACATTTTCTCGCTTTCAAGTGAATATTGAATACTTGTCTAATTTGCATGTTTTCGATGTGTGGAAACAATATGTTCTTTCTGCTGCAGTATTTTATTTCATGAGCAGTAGCCAACATGCTGAAATATGTGAATTATATTACATTTGTTTTTTTAATAGGAAGCTCAAATCTTTTACCTCCTTCAGCTTCATTAATGTTTTTATTAAATTAAAAAAAGGCACGAAAAGGCATTTGCTGTATAGGAAGGTCAACATTTTCTTTGTGAACACCGTTTGCACCCATGATTTTGAATTTCAATGAACTGTAGGCCCTAAGAGTGTTGAATTAAAGACATAAAACACTGTAGTTCACTCAAGAGCTCAAAAGTATGTGTCGTGGTTTAGCCACCAGGACAGTATGTAATTTCTTTCCTTAGAAAGGAGGCCCGCTGAAAACCTAATGAATGTGTTTATATAGTTGAATGGCACTCATATAGTTTATACTTAGAGAAAGGAGCAAGTAGAGCTTTGTATTTAACTCCTTTTCAGTCTGAAATATTAGAAGATTTTAGGGTGTACGGGGACTATTGTGATTACTTAATCTGACCTCCTGTGTAATACAGGTCATACTGCTTTGCACAGTAATCCTGCATCAGGGCAGATAAATTCTTCGGCTGTAGTGAACATTTTGTACTGAGTTTGATTGGTTTAAGCTGCCATCTTATCCTAAATCTCATATTAGTAATATTAAGAATACCAATACTATGAGCTATTTTCCTTGTAATTTGTAATAATGTTGAACCTTTCACCCAAAGTTACTCAAAACAGCTTGCATGCCTTAATTAAACTTCAGGATATCATTATTTTAAAATGACAAGTCATGTGTATCATTTCCAATGTAGTTAATCAGGAATAGAATTTAAACTTGTAATCTTTTGGTTTGACTAATAAATCATAAAAACATTCATTAGGTGATTCACTAATCAGTGATGATTTTAGACTGAAAAGTCTAATCATAATTATAGTAAGCTAATTTTGTCAGGTTTAAGAATTACTTAAAGTTACAGTGAACCCAAACTGATATTTAAAGATAGTTGCTACTTGAATATTGGGGTTCAACTTCTCATTCTAAAATCTTCAGGCGTGCTGCACTACATACTGCTGTGCATGTAGAGACTGCCTTCATGCAGAAGAGATCCCAAAGAATTTTAACAACTATGTTTATACAGGAAATCATCCATGTATTATTTAATTGCAGCATTCATTCAGGAATGAAATGCAATAGCTGTCCAGGCCCTCAAAACTAGAAATTTATTTTGGAAAAGGGTAGAAATTATGTTATCCAAATAAAATATCTGTTAGCATTAAAGTAGGCAAAGATTAATTAACTATCAAGGGTAGGATCAGGGTTAATAGCTGACCTCTTCAGAAACTGATTCTCTAATACCCCGTGGCAGTTTAACTCTAAAACTTGTATCTCATCTGAAATATCCAACAGTAGGACAGATAATCCGACACCTAGCTACTAAAGAGTAGCCAAATAACAATATTCCAGTTTCCATTCAGTTTTCTTCTCTGTGGTGAATTAGTCACCTGCTTTCTGTTAATGTCAAGATATTGATATAGACAAACTGAGGTGGATTTGGCAATGGGGCAGTGACTGTAGCATAAATGAAAAAAACTCTGTTCTAAATCCGATCTCTCCAGTAATAATTTAATGCCATAGTTTTATAGGAAGCAATATGCAATATCTCTCTTCACTGAAATATTTCACCATAATACTATTTTGATGTTTATAATGGTATTTGTAATGTGATAGTCAAGTAGGGACCAATGAGCCATAGGGACCCGTAAGTATACACGTACAGCAAGCAGATATTCTTTGCTCTATCCATACACCTGGCAGAGAACAAACACATACCATGCAAGTAACAAAAAAAAAAAAAAGAAAAAGAAATCGACACCACCAAATGTCATATTAATGCCATCGTTAATATTTTGCTGGGTTTATTTAGAGGGAGAGGAACTTAAAGGATAGGCTAAATTAAGACAAAACCAGGAAAAAAGCATTGAGCACAAAAAGATGATGGCAGTGAGGCAACAGGGAAGATAACATAGATGTTAAGTGAAAATGAGATAGGGACTAAGAAAGGGAGAAGGTTGAAGCAAACTGCACAAGGCAGAGGAATACTGGGCAAACCTATGCAAAGTTTTCTTATTGTCTGAATCTCCCTACTTTGGCTGTTTCTGCATCTTTTCCTACAATTTTGAGGTCTAGCTAGGTCTGGCTAGTTTAATCTTCCCTTTTTGCTCTCCCTTCTTGGGTCCTTGTGCTGTGGAATGAATATACATGGGCCTAGCAAAAACTGTCTCTGGTTTGGCTGCTTCTGCTGAAATCCAGGCTACTAATTTCTGGGGAAATAGTTTTGGGGCTTTTTTTGTGCAACTCTGAATATGTTCGTGGGTGTGGGTGGGGAGCATTACCTCATCTCTACTTGGCTTGCAGTCACCAGAGTTCTCAATAAGCTGAAGAATTCAGTTTGGGCTCTGTGCCCAAAAGTATGTCTCTCATATTTAGTGAAAGTAAAATAAAGGAATATCAACTCCACCGTGGATTGGACTTGTTACCCTGGGTTGTGGGGGTGTTTTTCAAGAAATCATTTATTCACTGCTGTATTAAAATTACATTTGAATCTTTGATCAAGGCTGTACCTAACTTTCCATCCTTGTGGCAAGCTACTGAAAATCAATAGCAAGCAAATCTGCCATTAACCAAACTCATAGAGTCATAGAATCAAAGAATGGTTTGGGTTGGAAGGGACCTTAAAGATCATCTCGTTCCAACCCTTTCCGCTAGACCAGGTTGCTCAAGCCTCACCCAACCTGGCCTTGAACACTTCCAGGGATGGGGCACCCACAACTTCTCTGGGCAACCTGTGCCAGTGCCTTAGCACCCTCGTAGCGAAGAACTTCTTCCTTATTCCTTCAATTTAGTTTAGCCCTGTAAGCCAGGGATCTTTCATGCTGTTAGTAACATGTTAAAGTGGCTTTTCCATAAATGGATATTTTCCATAAAGGACTAAAGCCGGATGAATTTTTCCGTACTATTTTCTTTCTGACAGAAAGTAATCTGTGACAGAAACGTTCAGCCACCCTTCCTCTGTAGCTAACTTCTGCCTGGGAATCTTTGCTATTAACAACTTCTGTTTAAAAAGTATATTGAACTTTAGAAGGTTACTTCAGTGAAGATAGACCTGCAGCTTTTACACACCAGAACTCAAGCGTGTCAACAGTAGTTAAAATGCTAGATGATCTTAGCTTTACCATCTATTTTGCCAAAAAACAGAAGTTAGACTGGGCAGAAGTCTGGGTTTCTGTGGCTAGATTTCTGCCAGTGTCTTGCTGGGCATCATCCAAGAGTTCTCTATCACAGTACAGGAAAAACTGGAGTTTCTAAATCCTGGCTGAGTACCTTAGTTATTGGGCCATTTGCTATTGGAATAATTTATTGAATAGATTTATCGGAGAACAATTGTAGGTATGTGTGAAAAATGAACAGGGTAACAGTGACTAGGATCCAAATAAGGAAAATATATTACCTAAATGAAGGTGTCTGTGATGAGCTAGAGGCCTAAGTAGTGAATGTAGGAAAAAGAGACTGTTCAGAGGTGACAGTTTTTGCAGTGGAAAGATAGATTACCTACAGCAGGAATTGCGTTAAGAATGAACTATTAAATTTCCTTGGGCTGGAAGGTTTATGTGACTATTTTACAAGGTTAGATTAAATTTAAATAAATATTAATCTTCTAGTTCCCACCATCATATGAAATAATTTGATAAATATCAGTTAAGTAATTACTTATTTTTAACTTATTTTTAACATTTGATCATCAAATAGATCTACTTTCTTCAGCCAGATTTAAAATACAGATTACCATTTGTAATCAGGCTTGAGTTCTCAAAAGACCTCACCTTGCATTGCTAAGTGACTGCAATGGAGCTACATTCAATGAAACTGAGCATGGACATAATCTAAAATCTGGATGTAAACGTTTTGTTTGGATTCTTTTAGTTTTCCCCCGTACCACTGCAGGAAAAGGACATACGCTTTGAAAGCCTGTGGTCTCCAGTAACACTGCTCTGCTGCTAAAAACAATTATAGGGAATGGTTGCTGGGCAATCAGTCGTCAAGTAAACTGAGATCCCTTCGCTTTCCCGTACTTATCTTGATTAATGATTTAGCTAGTCATAAAATACAGTGTATTTGTAATTTACATAGAATACTTAATGTTTTTCAGGGGAAATAAAAAATGTCTCATCTGTAACAGCCTTTCTTCTGCTTGAAATAGCCCGTAATTAATATTATAAATAAAATCAAATTGTTATAAATCTCTAGCATTTTTTAGTGGCAAAACCTTTTACATTTACCATGACAATTAATACAGAAAGTATCAAACTTGTCATCATTTGCAGTTCTTTCAGTTGATACTTTATGAATTTTTTTTTTTTTTCAAAAACAAGCTACCTGCTTCTTAATTATTTGTTTTCAGCAATAGCAAGATCTGATCCAACTTGGATTAGCATTCATAAGTTGCTCTCTATGTGCTTGCATAGCACAAGGATTGGGGTCTGAGAAGCTATTAAAAAATGCCAAACTATAATGTTATAGAAAATATTTATTAAATTTATTTTCTTCTTTGGTTTAGCCACATACTATGTAAGTATCTTGTTTTAATAGGGAAATGTGGAGCAGTTTCTTTCAAACTGAGCAGAGACATTCTTTCAAAATAAATAGTAATATGCCAAGGTAATGCCTTTGGTATTCCATTTGCACAAATGTAAAAGGCATAGCCAAAATTATCTTCACCAAGTTCTATAAATATACTGTAAGATAGAAGAATGGTAACCACATACATGAGACACAAATTGCCTTCCAAGTGTCCATGTAAATATTCCCACAAAAATATGAAAGTGACATTCATTCACAATGTCAGAAGAATATTATTTTTATGCTTTGGCTCTACAGGCTTAACACATGCACTAACGTCTTTATGATTTGTTCTATCTTAGGGCTATTTTCAGTGTAATCTTTTTATGGGGCTATATTATGGATAAAAATACAGGTTTTTTGACATAAAACATATGTTCATAGGACCATAAAAATGCTTCTTCTTTTGGGTGCCCAGGACCATTAATAATGTCTGAATTACTAAAAGACAAAACATTTTATTTTGAAGTTGGGAAAATAGTTTCAAAGTTACCTCTTTTTTTTAATTATTCTTTCTTCTTAGAAACCAACAACAAAGTTTAGTGCTTAGCTAGCTACGTTGAGCTGGATGCATTCATACCATTGCAAGAATGCTACACCTACATAATACAAACAGATACGTGTGTGTGTATACACTCTTTTTATAACCTGCAGAAAAAACTACTTTAAATCATTCAATTTTAAGTCTTTTCATACACTTATGAGAATTTTCTGGTTTTTTATCTACTTCCCTAAAAAATGTCAGACGTTTTGCAAACACATTTTAAGACAGTCTGTCTTGTGTGATAGTTGCAACTGAAGTAGACAATATGCTGAAGAAAAATTAGAAAATGGGAAATTACATAAACAAGTAGGCAATGATTTCAATGTATTTCTTAGGGGTTTTTTTGCACAATTAAGTACTATGTTATTATTAAAAAGTTAAAAATTATTAAAAATATTATTAAAAAGTTAAAAATCCTTAGTGATTAATTCATTCTATCTTATAAAGAAGATAGACTTTTACTGAATATCTTAAAAAACAGCATATTTTATTTATGCTAAGTATATAACAAGCTTTAGAAAAAGTAGTAGTGGAACTACCTGATAGTTTTCAGATAGGTGGTAGTTTGAAGATCAGTGAAGAGCAACCCCTTTTTTTAACAAATGAAGTTCTGCCTTTGATTTTCCATTGTATAACACTGGGGACCAGAAGAAATACATGTTTTAGTGTTACAGCTGCCCCATAATTTCATACAAGGATTTTTTCATTTGACATGCGTCAAATAAAATCTACTACTAGCTTAGGAATCAAATTCATCTTATTGTTTAGTATTGTTATTTTTCTCCATTATTAACCAAAGCAGTTGGCCAGGATTGTTCCAGCTAAGAGGAAAAGTCAGTAATGAAGTCAGGAGTTTCTCAGTGATCTTGTTTAATTGATAACAAAATGACACAGTATCTTCTTTAATTCTGCTTTTGGGGCAGGGGGAGAAGAAACTGTGCCTTCTTTATAAATAAATTGGGTTTAGTTTGCATCAAAGGAACACCTGATGCTCTTTTTACCTCCTGAGGCACCACATCAAGACAACTCATTTATCTACCTGCTTATACTGAAAAGGGGAGTGTTATTTTATGACCATTTAATGAATACTTTATTCAACAAACATGATCTAAGAAGCAGACAACAAAACCTCTGCTGAGCTATGTCAGAGTTAAGGATGATGTACTTACCTTCAAGAAACTGCAGAGAAATAAAATTTATTCTTCTTTAGCTTTTGAATCAAAGTGGTGCAGCTGCAGAGCCTGTTTCATCCTATCTTAAAGATTCTTCTATTCCATTTCCTGGAAATAAGACTTGCCCTACCATTTGCTGTCGGGAGGCTTTTCCCAGCAGCTGGATGAGCTACCTCTCCCTCTGCTACTCAGTAGTGAGCTGGTTTGGGCTTCGTGGCCTCAGGGATCCCACCTTGGTTGCTGCCTCAGGTGTGCGAGCCCCTCTGCAGCTGGAAGGATCCGGCCCTTTCGGCGCTTTCATTGGCATCTTGCGCAAAAGATGGTTCCCAGAGCGGGCAGCGACCGCGGGCAGGGTCCCGGTAGCCTCTCTTCCCAACAGCTGAGGCTTTGGCGAGAGCTGGCCGGTTGTATAAGAGCTTAGCAACTTTTTCCAGTTTTGTTTGTCAACGTGCGGTATATAATATGTGAATTTAATAAAAGACATTTTAAGCAAAAAAGACTGCAGGTTATTTTTTAAAGTGCATTTTTTTGTATATGGAGTTCGGGATAGTGAGAATGATAAATATTTTTAAATAGTTTGAATTTTATTCTTACAATAACTGTTTATAAAAAGAGAGAAAGCATACCGTAAATTAAACTCCTACAAATACACTACTAAAATTCTCTGCTTGCAGAGCTTTCACCTAGTTTAAGTCTTCTCAAAAATGTCTTGAAATTCTGCAAATAATATTCTTTAACAAGAATTAAATCATCAAAAGGCAAAGAAAAAAATTTAAATAGTAACGTTCGTGTTCATAGCCTTAGAGAAATGGTATCTGAAACTGGTTTCTTAGACAGAAAGCATTTTCTGCACCCTTTAGTGTCAAAATGCAACAACTAAAATAATTATTTGATTTTATACACAGGCCAGTAAATAAGCCATAGCTGTATTTCTTCCGTGTTCTTCAAATTTCCTATTAGTTCTTGTGATTATGGCCATCCTTTTTTCTCATATATATTGTTATAATTGAAGTGAGGAAAAAGCACATGAAACCAAATCCTTTTCTTGAGCATAAACTACTATTATTGTTCTTGTCTGTCACTCAATATGAGAAATGAATAACTTCCTTCTACCATTAAAGTGACTTTCAACTAATTGCTTAGCAGAAATTTACGTGCAGGGTGAAGGCCACAAGCTATCTTTGTGTCATACAGATTAGATGTTTCCTGGAAAAAGAGAGAAAGTACTGCCTAAAAGGCAAATATAATCTTGATTTCATGATCTATTTCCTGTGTTTATAAAAGCCCATCTTTTAATGCATGCACACAGAAAATATTAAATTGAACAAAATAATAATAATAAAGACATTTTGATTAGCATCAGGGAAGCAGTATTATCATTTCTGATATTCCATATTTTATTTTAGAGGGACAAATTAAGTGAGCATTTCGTGCACTTAAATAATGTTTATATCTCCTTTTAATGAGTCAGATATCTTGATTTCGTTATTTTTTATGTCTGTCTTGTTAGAACAAAATGAAGAAATAACTGTATGAAGTAACCTAACTAGCTGAGAGACTTCAGTTTCATTCCATTTGCTTGCTTTGGTTTCTTGTGCAATGGAATAAATCTGTTCTCTCTCTTCAAATTTCTGTGCAAGATTCCGCACAAGAAATATCTTTCGATACAATCCTAAGAGTAGTTCTCCTGTTCACCTCGAAAGAAAACACATCAGTAGGAGGCTGGTCCAAAAATCTTGAGCTGTCAGCTCAGCTTCCTAATAAAGCCTCTTTAGGTCCTCAACCTGTTTCTGTGTCCAGTTGCCCTAAAATACAGAGTGTTCTTTCTGCTGATCTCACCTCAAGTGAGCGGGTAGAACCTAGATGAAAAACAAGGCATGAAATACCCAAAAAACGTAAGAGACATTCACCAGTGAGAGAGACTAATAAGGCCCCTCCTGTTGCCTGTTAAAAAAGACACAAATGCTGTGCCAGTGGCATTCTTCAGCAATCTTGGTGAGTAAAGACCTAGGAATTAGCTGCCCAAAGTAATCCCGGTTGTATGTAGAAACGTTGTTTGGTTTATGTTTCTAGTTCATGTTACATCAAATTAATGTAACATGAAGGAACCTTATGAAAAGCAAATGATACCTCATTTCATTTTAGTAATTTATTTTCCGTTTGAGAAAGATTGATGAGAGTAAGGGAAAAAAATCTGAGTGGTTACATGTAGAGAAAGAAATACCTCAGGAGGCACAGAATGGGAGCCGTTGAAAGATTCGTATCTTACAATATATACGAATGTGGGTGAGAATAAAAAAGAGTGAAGGGTAGTTCAGGAATTTCTATTTCATTTGCCAAAGTGTATTTTCAGCCTTCAGGCTAAGATACTCTGTCCTGTAGATGGGGTTTTTGGCTTACTGCTTGGTTTTTAGGCTCAAAAGTGTGGCGCTGTGTCCTTTATGGCTGAAAGAGGCAAAATAAGGAAAACTTTTGGGTTCTTTTCCTTCTTAATATTCTTAGGATATCTTTTTAACAGAAGATGTGTTTTCTTGATTCAGTATCAATTTTTTTGTCATAAAATATGGAAATGTACAGGTGCCATTTCGCTCGTGCAGACTCAACTAAGCAGCCTGTGGTACTATGTGCCAATCCCTAGAGGAGCGGCTTGGAAGAAAAGGTCATCGTCAATAATAAGTTCTGTGTTATTTAATAAGTTCATTAGTGACAACAGATAAATTTGCAATTGAAGTATTAAATCATACTTAAAATGCTTCAAAAATGCTTTATGTTCAATTCTGAGCTAGGGAAAAGCCATGGGTGCTGACTTCACCTTCTTTTTTTATGATTGGTTCTTATTTTCCCTTTTGACCTCTTCATGGTAGTTTCCTTTTACCTAAACGCCCAGTATCTCTAGATTTTTTTCTATTTTCACATGTCCTGTGAAGGTGGATTTTCTTGGAGAAAGAGGCAGTTGTTCTTGAACTGGCAGACTTCATCTTTCCTGTCACATCCTATAGATACCTATTGATATGTTAAAATAGACCTTGAGGTCCCAACATGGCACTGACATCACCAAGCATGGCTCCTCATCTTGCAGGTCTTCTTGAGTTTAGTTGATGGCTTTCTTCTGAAATACATTATCCTTTTCATTAAGGGTCTAAATTTTTTAAATCTGTTTGATGTCAGTGTCTGTTTTTAAGTGAATGATACATATTAAAATGGTAGATGTGTAAAGGAGCAAGAGTTATAGCTGTCACCGATTAGTAAGCCACTGGCTTTGGAAATGCAAAGTAAGAGGAGGGCATAAGTTGAAGATTATTCTATAATTGTTTGCTGTTAATAGGAATACACAACTCTTGCAACATATTTACTGTGCTTTTTTTTTTTTCCCTTCAATGTCTTGTGACTTGTATATAAGTGTATTTTGAGAATGGGATGTTTCACTGTTGTGGTTTAGCCCCAGCCGCAGCTAAGCACCCCGCAGCCACTCGCTCACTCCACCTCCCCCAGTGGGATGGGGGAGAGAATCAGGAAAAAACTTGTGGGTTGAAATAAAAACAGTTTAATAGGACAACAAGAGAGAAAGAAACAACAATGATAACAACAATAATAACACCAACAAAGGAATGTACAAGAATGAGTGATGCCCAATACGGCGATTGCTCACCACCCGGCGATTGATAGCCCGACCCCGAGCAGCGATTCCCACCCCCTGGCTAACTCCAGTTTATGTGCTGGGCATGACATTATGTGGTAGGGAATATCCCTTTGGCCAGTCTGGGTCAGCTGTCCTGGCTGTGCCCCCTCCCAGCTTCCCGAGCACCTCCAGCCTCCTTGCTAGCAGGCCAGCACGAGAAGCTGGACTGTCCTTGACTGCTCAGCAGCAGCTCAAAACATCAGCACGTTATCAACAGTTTCTCATCCCAAATCCAAAACACAGCCTCACACCAGCTTCTGTGAAGAAAACCAGCTCTATCCTGGCTGAAACCAGGACAATAACCAAAATATAGTACTAAATACTTTAAATGAATGAAATCTATAGTACATTATTTGGTTTTTTTGCTACCTAAGCAGTAATTGAGGCGGTGGGGATTTTTTAAACCGTTGGTTGCATAATGTGTTGTCCATAACTTGAAGTTATCTGTGTTCTCTATAAGTTCTGCTACCCTTAACATGCTGGAGAAGAAGGAAAGATAATGACCCAAGATAAACATGTGAAAACTTTCTCAGGTTAGAAGCTCCAGCATTTGGCAGTGCATGCCCTACTTAGCAATGTCTCACTGTGTATGTGGTAAGATTGTTTCAGGCTCTTCATGACTCACTTTTCCAAAGCTTCAGATATTTATGTTATACCAAGAGGGAGGAAAAGTCCTACATAATTAGTTCTGTTTAGTTGATTAATAATAATTAATAATTTTACTCATATACTAAGTGAAAAGTTCTGTTCCCTTTGATTAATAATTTTACCTGTATACTAAATGAAAGTACTTTCCCTTAGGTGACATAGCTAGAGCAAAATATTTCCTTTTTCGTGTCCAGTTTGTTTAACTTCTATTAAAAAGGATGTTCTTTTTCCAGCAATTAGTCCATCTCTTACTTTTTCCGTTCCTAATAAGAAGGTACTGCATAATACTGGAGTCTATACGCTGACTAGCATAACTTATTTTGCTAAAAAAAGTAAGTTGGAATTTCTTAACTGGACTATTTAGCAAAAGTTGTGCCAAAGTTTATAAGGAAGTTCAGGGCTGGAATGCAAAGCAGGAAGATGGGGCATGAACTGGATTTCTAATGCTAATATTTAGTTGGAAGGTTAACTTTTTTTAACCCGATATTCTGTATAGCACCTGGCAGTTATTTTTAAAGTGACAGATTTTTGGCAACTACCTGGTGTTTCTGAGGCTATAACATGTAATAGTAACAGAGAAAGAATGATTCGTTCAGAAGTACCGTCTTCTAACAAACTCAGATAAAATAAACAAGCTGTTTGCCTCAGTAAAACTAGTTTAGATTCCAAAATCAGGCTCTCAGTTACTATGTGGTACTCGTGAAAATATTCTTCTCTTTTGTTTTTATTATACTTGAGTTGATATATTCTTGAATGGAGTCCAATCCTTCCAGCAAAGGTGTTTTCCTAGTAGACTTTTGGGTGCAAGTTGTATTTTCCCAGGGTAACTCATCTAGCTTGTAATAATAAATAGCTTCATAGAATTTACAGAGCTACCTTTAAAGACAGAAAATTTAAGTCTTGGCATTACCCACACAGCTTTCAGGATTGCAAAGAGAATACAAATATGTGCTGTGATTCTCACACAGTTTGGCTGAGTTGAACTGTATGTGCACGTTAGGTTACATGGACCGTCATCATTTTAGATCTGCTTATAAAGTAGGAAATGAATGCATCATCCAAAATGTATTGTGGACTATAATTGTGCTGTGGTTAGTTCACATTAAGTTTCAATTAGACAAGAATGTGGCAGGACCGTTTAATTAGTCAATAAATATCTGTCGCTGGAAGTTGACAACGTGGAAAGCAGTCTGCTTTGGCGGTTGTTACCCAGCACAAGTTCTGTCAGGCAGTATGTGTTATTAGGTGTTGTGCAAGACCTCACCTCAAACTGGAACGCTTAAGAGTAAATGATTTTAACTTTGCTTCTTATTCTGCTGTTAACAATATGTTGAGAAGAAGGGTGGAATTTTTTAATAAGAAAAAATAAAATTATAGAAGTCTTAACCACAAGCAGTCTGTGTTGTCTATGTCATATTATGTAATGTACCAAACTGTCTTTTTCCTCTAAGTATGATGTGTGATATGCTTAAGACTTAATCACCCAAAGTTGTTAAGTGGAAATTAATTAAAAGTGTGTAATGATGTGCTGCTTAGAAATAATTGGTGTGATTAAAAATCCAACTTTAATAACACAATGGCATCAAAAAATTTTTCATTCATTTTCATTATATTTCTTTTAAAAAAAAAAAAAACACTGTTTTTTAAAACTTTATTGCATTAATTTAGATAATTACATTTTCCTTCTGAAAAAATATTAGTGCCTGCCTATTTTCCATCCTGCATGTACATAATTACAGTCATATGAAATAAAGTTAAAAGCACACGACCTCTTCAGAAGTAAGGATTTTAATAATAGATCTTGATTCTTAAATCTGTGCTTTCACAGTCCATGAGTAGTGGGAACTCCCCTAGGTAAAATTTTAAAAAATAAGCATTGACTGTAACTGTCTTTTCCTTTTTTGTTTGTATTTGTTGAAGAGCTACCCTGGTATCTGTTTAAAGACACATGCTATAACGGTCGTATTTAATGTTGAAATATATTGTCACTGTGCTTTGCAGTTTTTCAATGATAAGGTATAGTTGTGGTTTTGCTTTTTGGGTTTTTTACATGAGTGGAGATGCCTTAGCCTCACGGGCTTTGCATGCAATGTATTGTACCTTTTGCAAATGCACTTTCAAAGTGCTGATCTCTAGTGGGGATTTTGTGCCTGTGTTGCCATATTCTTCTTAGGTAGCAGTGAATTCTCGTCATTTAACCCCAGCCAGCAGCTAAGCACCACGCAGCCGCTTGCTCACTCCCCTCACAGTGGGATGGAGGAGAGAATTGGAAGAGTAAAAGTGAGAAAACTCATGGGTTGAGGTAAAGACAGTTTAATAGGGAAAGCAAAAGCCACGCACGCAAGCAAAGCAAAACAAGGAATTCATTCACCGCTTGCCATCAGCAGGCAGGTGTTCAGCCATCTCCAGGAAAGCAGGGCTGCATCAAGTGAAACGGTTACTTGGGAAGACAAATGCCTTCATTCCAAACGTCCCCTCCTTCCTTCTTCTTCCCCCAGCTTTATAGGCTGAGCATGACATCATATGGTATGGGATATCCTTTTGGTCAGTTGGGGTCAGCTGTCCCCGCTGTGTCCCCTCCCGGCTTCTTGTGCACCCCCAGCCTACTTGCTAGTGGGGTGAGAAGCAGAAAAGGCCTTGACCGTGTGTAAGCACTGCTCAGCAATAACGAAAACATCTCTATATTATCAGCACTGTTTTCAATACAAATCCAAACCATAGCCCCATACTAGCTACCATGAAGAAAATTAACTCTATCCCAGGCAAAACCAGCACATGACTTCAGGAAGTGGCCCACACATGCTGGAAGACACCTTGGAGAGGTGCTGGAGGTATTCAGGAGAAACGTGACTGCTCTGGGGGTGAGGTGCACTCAGATGTAACAAGTGCTTGAAAACATTCATCTGGTTAGAGCTGTCTAAAGCCAAGGGCAGTAGTCCTGAGTCATCATGGACTGAAACTACAATATGTCTCCGACTCTGCATCAAGTTCACCTGTTCTGGAAGACTAGGGGGACTAACATTTACTCTTCTCACCAGTAATTGTTGCTGTTACTGGCCCTGGAATGGAAGGAAGAAAGGTAGCAAAGGAGGAAGAGGGCAAGGCTGAAATTGCTCGAAACTCCATCATTTATGGAGTTGCTCTTCCTATTCGAATTTTGAACTTGGGAATCACATGCATCTTTCACCGGTGTGATCTTTTTTTTCCCCTGACAGATAAGGACATGGCAGGAACTTCATATTCTTCTCCTCATGAGATCCTCTATATAGAAGCTGGGGAATAAAAGTGGCCAAGAGTTGGCTGTTTTTCTCCCCTTGAAGAATACTTTTAAGGAGGGTATAGCATCAAGTGGGGTAAAACAATGATACATTTAGAAAGGGCGTGTTGGAGGACTAAGAAGAGGTTAGTGAACAGCATTGGTATGAAATTACTATATACAGAATTTAGCATTACAGTGAAAAGAATGGAAAGTCATCGATGTTCTAGGTGAAAGCATTAACTTAGAGCTCAAGAAACTGTGATGAAGAATAAGGAGAAGCAGTTAGTTAATTAGAAATAAAAACCTGAGACCTAAACTAGTATCAATGAAGTGTTTCTCATGGATGCTACATACAGAAGATTCATTTCTTTTACATCGCTGAAGAAAATAAGACTAATATCATGCATCGGAAGTCAAGGAAAAACCACATAGTTATCTGTTGTACATGGATTTATTCTTGCAGCTGAAATCCTGAGTTAGTTCAGGAGACTGCTTCAAGACTTTTCTAGATTTCTGTTGCTGTAGTAAAACCTAGTTCATGCTGCTAATGAAATTGTCAGGCCAACTTCCTCCTAGAAAACACATTATCCCACGAATGAACGACGGATTAACCCCCTGATAAGTAACGCCAAGGTATTTCTTTGGCCTTCCCTGCCCTTGGCTGAGTATGGATCAGAAGATGTGACAAAAGGAAAAGGTATTCTCTGGTAACAATCACTTCCACTCATGTTACAGAAAACTCAGAAGAGCAATACACCTACTTTCCTAGCAGTAAGCTCTTTTAAAAGGCACATGCAATTTTCTCCACAATACCGGCAATTTTACTTGAATTAGTTAATGTCCTGCCCATATTTTTCCACATCCTTATTCTTCTACTAGTGAGAGACATTTCTGCATTTAAAGTTTAAATGTTCCCTTGCTATGGTATACAACCACGTCTGTATGACTTGGTTTACTTGATGCCTAAATGTAAGCTGAAGCTATTTACAAGGGATCCAAATATAAGTGTTATCCTGTTCATATTATACAAGATTTTCCTTGTCTAGTAACCAGCATCTTTGGCAAGGATGAAGAAATGTTAAATCAAATCTGGGCAGTTTTTTATTATCTCAAATTCTTTCTATTCTAAGAGATTTGTATGGCTGCTACACTGAATCCTCTACATAATTTTTCCTAAATCACCATTGCCGTATCTAAATTTAGCCTATTGTGGTATAGAATTTATCTGTAAAGACAACTAAGCCAAAACTGTTGGTCTCACCATTTAAACAACAGCTACTATTCTGTTGGATTTAGATATGTTTATTATTGTGTTTGTTGCAAAGTACCTGTGTTTCTTTCTGAAAAAATGTCAGGTTCTCAAATGTTTTTCGCAACCCACTTTCTTCTGTTTGATTTTGTTGCCCAGTGGGTTTGTAATTCTCTTTTTTTAACCCAGCTGGTGGCATTGACAGTAGTTCTTTATCATCCTTTCCCCAGAGTTTGAGAATATTTTATCTAGGGTGTTCTGTAATTGTTTAACCCAATAAAGTAATGCGTGAATATATTGGTAATCGATAGACTCTCATCGCTTACAGGTTAATCCAGTTTGGTGCTGGACCTTCCCTTTTGCGGAAAACCCACCAGATGAGGTAGAGCAGAAGAAAAACAAGAGCTGACAAGGAAGTGCATGAACCTGACCTTCAAATATTTCAAAGTAGTCGCTCCCTTGGATGGGAATGGTTCAGAGGTGTGCTGAGAAGAACAGGAGCTGAGCTTCTCAGTTTCACAGATATTTTGGATCTCTGATATAGAAGAGATTTTGTCCTACTTTGAATCAATCTTGCTTCACTTCCTTCTGATTAGAGAATTCCTTCAGGTCATGGGCTGTTAGTAGACTCTCTCTGTGCACATTAACACCTGCCAATGAGCCAATGTGTGGTATTGATGCTGAGCCAGCATTAATTCCTGCTAAGGTCTTGACTGCTGCCTTTGCCACCTCACTAAAGAACGCTCCCAAGAGTACTTAGTCTTCTCTACCACCTTCTTGTGCCCTTGTCCCTGCTAACAAAGTCCTACAAATCTTTAGAACTGAAAGCTCAGCGAAGAAAGTGGAACTCACACTGCTATGGAAAAGGCGTTTCTTCATCCACTTTTTTTCTTTTCTGACCCAGGATCAAATTTCAATGTCAAACTTGAAGTGTACTGAGTACTGCTTTTAAAACGTATACTTTTAGCAATAAGGCAAAAAGAGAATCTGAATATAAGGCACTTGACACTGTGATGCAGAAGGCTGATACTCGGGAATAGTCCTGACACTGCTGACACCAAGGGCAGCGATATCGGGAACGGGGAAGGATAATGACTGTTGGCTCTCAGTGATGCATCCTGAGTGACTCTCAGAGCTCAGCTGGCAGCAGTCACAGTGCAGACTGGCCGTTTCTTAGTCAAATAGAGACATAGATTCCAGGTTATAAAATGAGAAGTAGCAAATGTGCAATAAATTGGAAGATTAATCTTAGGGTTCTGCTTAAACCAGTGAATAGCGGAGGTTAGGCTTGTTGAGTAAGCATTTTATGACAAAGGCTTTCATTATACTGGAGAGAATTATCTACTCTTAGTTGTG
>NC_138579.1:63712852-63735352 GCF_964289735.1 Phaethon aethereus | reverse complement strand
TTATGATGTTGAGTGAACTCATTGTAGTCTGGTATTGAGATTGGTTGTAGACTGGAAGCGATAGCAAAGGATAAATAAAATATTTTTTGTAATTATAGCAAACCAAAGCATTTAATCTTCTTCCAATGCATATTTTGAAGTGAAAACCTCTTTGGTTTTTATGTCTCTTGTCAAAAATACAAAGCTTTAATATGTCAGTGCCGTCTATTCGAATGGAAAGAACCGTTTAGATTTTTTTTTTTTCCTTCACAGCCTCATCTTTTTCCAGTGCTGTGGCTGTTCCCCCTGGCAAGTTCTAGCTACATTCAAAATATTCAAATAAGATCATCTGATAAGGTTGCCTGGTCTCTTAGTTGTTTTTTACTTATTTATAGGAAGAAATGTTTAAGTAGTATTTAGAAGAAATAATTATACAGAGAGTACAAATTATATTTCTTACCAGTATTTCTTCCCTGCCTCCAACCTGTTTTCATGCTATGGGTCAGGACTTAACAACTCTCAAGAGTGCCTGACTGAATAGCGGCAGGCTTCTAAATCTCAAATCAAGTGCTCTTCAAAGCACCTTACTTCTCTTGAGATAAAAACTTGGGGCAGGTTTTTCTATCTGGCCTATTCATCAAGTATAGTCTACTGAACTGTTGACATTTCTAAACACCAAAGGGATTTTAAAGATCTTATTGCTCTAAAGAGACTTACTTGTAGTAGGGAATAAAGAAGTGACATGCAAAAAATACTGACACATGAAAAGTACAAAACAAAATAACTGCTAGAAACAGTTGAAAGCAAATAACTATAATTTGACATATAGTTTCTGTACAAAACACATTTTTGATGTAGGAATCTGCTCAAATGTTCAGACGTCCCCCCCACCTCCAGATAAATAGTAATGTTTATTTTAATCTCAATTACTCACAAAAGTCTTGCATTTCATGTGATACTAGTTTCTGTCGTTCATATTTAATATATTTGCTTCAGTTTACACTGAGTCCTACTGTCTTAGATAGAGTCATTTAAAAAGGAATTAGCATGACCTGTCTTTTAACCTTTCCCCAGCAACTTCTTATTCTGTGCTTAAACTTCCTTTAAAGCATTGGTTTGCCAAAGGGTAGTCAACCGATGAGATTTTTATATTTTTCTGTACAAGCAATATCAATCACTGAGTAAAAATATGCCACAGTATGTTTTCATACCAAAACAGGGTAATCCAACATCACGATACTAAATTACACTTCGGTGATTTCTGAAATCTAAGATTATTTGGTGGTGATACTACAAAAGGCTTTGTAACTGGAATTTTAAACTGTAGCCCTCATGCGTCATGGGGGATTAGTACTGAAAAGAAGAGATATTAAAATATGAATTATATAATTTCTACATCCTCACCTGGGAGTTACAGGAACTGAGCATACTTCCCATATCAGTGCCAGTTTTTAGGGTGAGAAGACAATGATAGCAGAAATACATTTTTTTTCCTCTTCTGGCCTGGTTTTTGTGTTAGCGTGGAGCATCTGACAGTGGCATTTACCGTTGCAGAGCTGAAGTTTCTAGCTTGTGAAAAGCTGCAAACATAAACAAACTGGTCATCTGTTTAGCAGCCTTGGTTTCTAAATATGCAGAATTTTGTAAACCAGCAATACATTTATCAATCTAAATAATACTTGCTTTTAAAACAGAGATTAGTAATAATAGTTTGCACTTATATAGCACTTTCTCATTTCTCTAGCACTGTTTTAAAGTGATTGAATAATTTGTGTTTCTCTACACTTAATAATCCTGCCAGGCAGACTCGGAAAATACCTGTGGCAAAGAAGAACTTGTCCAAGCATGAAAAGCAAAATAAATAAAAAAAAAATTTTAAAAAGATAAAAAGCTCCAGAAAATTAGTCTGCTTCAACAAGCTATTAAATTGTTCCTATCCCTGAAGCTTTACAAATGTGTTAATTGGTGTGTTCTGGTCATGTAATATGTTTCTGCACGAAGTTAAGGCACTTTCCTGTTGCCGAAGCCCTTGTGCCGTCTGCGGGAGGGACTGGCGGGCCGTGTAACATGGGGTAATGAATCTTCCCTTTGGGCAGCACGTGCCTCAGGTCTGAACGCCCAGAAATGCTTCACAGATGTGCCGGGCTGCCTAGCAATGGAAATTTTCTAATTCTAGCTGACCTAAAAAAGTAAATAGACTCCTGAGCAAAGGGCTACTCCCAGTAGAGAAGGACAATACCCCCGCCCCAGCTAGCATTTACGTTTTGCCCCCCTGCACGCTCTTTTTTCGTCACCAGCAACTTGCCAAGCCTGTGACACTGGTCTCTCGAATCAGCAGCATTCAGGCACACATTGTATGGGTGGTTTGCATCATGTAGGCAAATGTAAAACCATGCAGCTCACCCTGTCCCAGTGCTTTCTGGAGCAATACTGCTTGCCTTGGAGAGATCCTGTGGGTAGACACATTGGCCATGATCGGTAATTCATAGGCAGTTATAAGTAATGCGTGCCTTTGCGTGTATAGTTACATATTGTGTTTGTGTTCCTCCACACAGCTTCTGAAACTGATGTGTGGGAGGAAATAAGCATTGCCAATGTATACAAAATGTAGAAATAACGCTGAGGCAGCATTGGGGCAGCCCACAGCTAGGCTGGTCCAGAGTCTCAGAGCAGCTCCCATTTTCTCCTGTTCTTCTTAGGAATGCACTTCATTAAACTCTAAATTTCATAGGATCTATAGAGACTCGATACTTGAAATCAATGGAAGCTTGTAGGCAATGTGTATTTTAGCAATAGGTGGCAGAACTGTTCAATTCAGAAGTCTCTCTGCATTTCTGTTGTCTGTCTTTTTTGAGTTGGCAACTCAGGCATTGAAATGCGCTTGTAAGAGACTTGCCGCTGCGAGTTACCTGTCCTGGAGCATAACCCTTCTGTGAAGTATTGAAATCTATCTGGACAATTTTATCAAGAGGCATAATATACTTTACTTTATCAGTTGTTTCTGTTGTTGCACACCCTGAGATAAAATGGTGTTTTCTAATGGGTGTATAATGAGTTTTCTGAAATGCAACAAAATATTTAAACTGACAGAAGCTTGATAGATTACAGTGAACTTTAACAGATAGCTTTGGATGCGGACTCAAATATTTGGTTAGTTTTACAATTTAGCTGAAATCGTAAAGGGTGACAGTTAACATTGCAATATGTTGGACCTCCTAGAACAGATGCTTCTGTCTCTGAATGCTATTTCTCCCTCCTCACTCACATAGCTTTTGTTTGTACACACAGCGTCTTGAACATTTCTCAAGCTTCCCAGTAGAGAGACCCAAGTTGTTGTAGAGCAGTGCAGGCATCACCCGCAACTCTGGAACGTTGCCAGTGAGCCATCTGTGGTTTGATATGAAATCCGTACTTTGTGGCATGTTGCAATGTCATTCAAAGAAAGAGGAGATACTGTGTAGGCAATGACTCAGTGAGAAGCTTCGTATATTTGTAGGACTGAATTCCTCTCCTTGACCTTTTACTCTTCATGTTAAGAGTTTAGTTTAAGCTAGTCATCCAGGTTTCCTTAATAATCAGCAGAGATGGGCAAGCACTTGCAAGGATGATTCATCTCATCCTAAGTATATAATATAGGTTAGGCTGAGTGGCTGGCTTGCAGACAGCTGCAATTAGGTTGAATGAATCCATCAGGGAAGGAAATGTAGCATTAACATTAGCATCCATCCGGACTATCCTGAGAGCCCTAGAATTACTCAGACTTGCATCACGGGTCCCACACTCCTTTTACGTAAGCCCAGGGGGGAGAAATTCAGCAAAAAGAACAGATCTACAAGACAAATGTTAGTCTGCTTGCTTTGGACATAGATGATAGATGGTATCATCAGACTCATGAACTACTGTTTGAATTTAGAACAAGATTTCCCTTCAGTTTGTAGACAACATATTCCAATCTCAACTAAAACACACCTAGACAATGTATCTTCTCCCACCCTCCATCTTTCCCTTTCTTCACTCCGTCTTCTCTTCAGCCTGTTGTCACTTCATTTCCTCTCTGTTCTCTTCCATTTGCCTTTCTATACAGGGTACTCTTTCTCGTAGAACGTTTTTTTCAGTTGGAAGGAAAAAAAAAGCTTTGGCATTAATACACTATATATCAGGACATTTTTCATTCTTGCTGGATGTTTTATCTTTCATTTCTTCCTTTTTACCCACTTTGTGTGTTCAGACTGTAAACTCTTCAGGACAGAGACAATCTTTCAACATGCACTTGGTAAGAGCTGGATCAGTAAGCATTACAAGAGTATGCTATGTAAATATTTAGTACAGTTCTGGTTGTAAGATTACCATGTGTTTCTCTGAATTTTGGATCAGACAAGCAGTTGAACAGCTGTAGTCCCTGGATAATCTATAACCATCAGTGATTAATGCAGACCCCTTTATAACATGGGGAGCTTCGTCATTATGCAGAGACTATAGTTATAATACGAAGTGGGTCTGTAACTTATACGTGTGATTTAGAGCACTCCATGGTGCCAGTGTCAGAGAAGGGAAACCTTCCTGATACTTTTATCTTTCCCTTGTGTCCCTTCACATGTAGCAAAGCGTCTTTAACACATCTTGGATTTTTTCTTTGGAGTGAGTTTGTTCAGACAATTGTCCTGTTGCTGAAAAGTAGTGACTCATGCTGCACGTACAAAAACCAACCCGTTTCTACTCACATGTTACTGGAACTTCTTCAGCCATCTGAAATCCCCTAGGGTTTCACTTTACACAAACATGTGCAGAATAGAATTTTATTGGTACAAATGATCTCTGAAGATTTTTGCTTTGCAATAGCCAAAATCAGTTAAATAAACTGAGTTTTAAATTCAGACTCAGGAATTCAGTTTTTCAGTACTTTGCATAGTTTTCTGGTCAGAGAACAGAAGCAATACCATGTGGCACATCCAAACGAATCAGCACAGTTTGAATTAAATTCTCTTGGATATTACCATATCACTTCGGTAAAGCAGATACGCTGGAAAGCTGCACTGAAGAGGCTTATATTAAGATTCTGAAACGTAAAACGGCTTTTGCAAAATCTATCGCAAAAGGAAGTGGGTTTATTAATGGTTCTTAATTTTGCCAGGTGTCTTTAAAGTCACTGTTTAACTAAGCTCTGTGTAGCAGCATTGGAAACCCACAACAAAACATCACTGTTCTGAAAATGAGGTGAAAGTGAGAATTATCCTGATTTTATTTTACATTCTGTAAGTGATGAAAAATAAGAGTTTTAGCATTGTGCTCAAGTTATTTTAATTACTATTAGCTATACATTAAAAGTTATTTTCATATTAGCAATGTGTCCTTTAGCAGACAGACAGACATATGTAGGTAGAAGTATATTTACCAGCTGTTCTTAGTGGAAGCCTTCTCTAAACACCTGATGTTAACAATAATTAATTTTGATGGCTCAGATTATGCTTCAACTTAAAAAAAAAAAAAGAAATGCATATGGTAGATGTGCTTATTTTAACATGGGTTGATATAGCTGTGGTTAGTTATAAGTCAATCACAGTTACCTGAAAAGTAGAAAATTTTAGAATGCTCTTTTAAAAAGTCTTTTGTCTTTATAATCAGTTTAGAAAATATGTCCATTGCTGTGATTTAAGAATAGTAATGTAGCATCTGTGAGCATAGCAGAACAAGAAGAAACTGAGTTCATGTCCATTATACAGAAAAGTAGTTACCAAATGGTTTGTCTCCTAAATTTGTTAAAGTACCGAGAAAATTGTAATGTGAACAGGAATGTAAGAGATCCTTAGTAAATTAGGTTTTAAATAGTTCACCTAAGACCTAAATGCAGTTATTAGAGGATAGTTTGGCACCATTCTCTCCACAAGATAAATATTATAGATTGTGAGACACTAGTCGTAACCAAATTTCAGGACTATCATATGATTTCTGCCTGACATGGGTCTGGGCCAGTTGGAATTACTTTTCTAGTCCTTGCTGAGAGAGCTGATGCCTTCAGTGGTAAAGGGATTACTGTTTTGCCATTGAGAAGTGAACTTACATTAACTCAGAAGTATTGTTCAGTTTTGTGGCATTAATAAGGATTTTATATCTTTTCATAATGGTATTGTCAGATCTGTATGTGGGTTGTTACAAAGTTATGTCAATATAAGTGCTATGTCACTCCACTAGACTACGTATCATATAAAATAGAATTCATTTCATCGTAATACACATAGCTGGTGTCTTTCAGTTGGCGAACTTGGCAAGGGAGAAGGTCAAAACTTATAGTCACCTCCATGTCAAATATTTGCATGAACACTTCTCTCTAGAAGAAATTTCGTTTCATACCTGCACATATTTGTGTTTTTATTCAGCCCAAAGGTAGTAAGTTGTTTTCGCCAAGAAGACCAGCTAGTTACTGCGCTTGATGATGACCTGCTAAGAAAGCATTGAAGTCATTGACTGGCAAGGCTAAGGTGCTCCTGAAATGTGTATCTGTTAAGGAGTTTGTAACCGTTTGGCAGCTACCTCAGTTAGAAATGCAAGATGCGACCTGTGGGGACGCCAGGCAAACCTGTTCATTCGGGACTTCTTTCACCACGTGAACAGACATACCACAATGGCCTTGAAGCTGTGGCTCAGGGCACCGCAGAGAATCGGTGCCACGTGTTGCCGTTGCGTTGAAGGTATCCCCAATGGCCCGGGCAGGCTCAGCTGCCGCTATTAAATCCTTCCCCCGCTGCCCAAGTAAGAGCAGAGCAGGTTCGGTGAAGGTAACCAGGGTCAACCACCAGTCCTGGTGACTGCCAGACAGGTCCACAGTTATGAGGCAAGCCTGCCCTCACGCTGAGAAGCCAAGGCAGCAGGCGAGGATCACACCCAGACCAGCAAGCCCCACGGCCGGGCCCTGGCAGAGCGGTAGCACAGGAAAATGGCCGGGGCTTGAGCAGAACGCAGCTCCCCAGCAAAGCAGGGAGCACCTGGCAGGGCTTCGCCAGCTCCTTCTTGCACAGCGCTCTGTCCCCGGGCAGCCCAGTTTGGGGGGCACAGCTGCACTGTAGCACAGCTGGCCGCGGGCACTGGCGGCTGCAGCCTCCCGCTTGGGGCAGTCGCCTTCACGCAAAGATAACGAGGCAGCTCGGTGACTGCGGAGTAACTTGGCATCCCTCCACTGGCTGCCTCTTTTCTGAAGATGGAAGTTGCTTGTTTTCATTTCCGAAGGCCTCCATGTCCTTTTCCGCAGCCTGCCTGCGGGGTCTTACTCATTATCAAGAAATCTATTTCCAGTCAGGTAATGGTGACAATCATTTGACAGTTTGATAGTTTTCAAGCAAAAAAACGGGGTTCTTCACTCTAAGGGGAGGTTTTACACAGCTACATTACTAGCCTTCTGCAGATTTCTCCTTAAAACACACCTTTTTCGTGATAGTTACAAAAATGCTGAAGTCTTTTCTTAGGTACTATGAAAATAGAAATAATGACTGCTAATTATAAATGAGGTAATAACAAAAAGACATAACAGGGAAAACAAAATGCAAGGGGTGCATTAGGGGCATCATACGCAGAAGAGGAAATAGTAACAGGAACTCAGCTTCTGTACCACGGACTGTTCCTGTTCTCTCTTGCGTGGGCTTTATGGAATGGCAAGAGTTCTGCTTCAAAGAGAAATAAGTAGGATATAAAGGTCCCCAACTAGGAGTCTGCATCTTTCATATTCCCAGCATTCCTAAAATTCTTCTCCCCAGCCCCCTCTTCCCCCTAAACCAAATCCCTTCGGCTTTGGTGACTTCAGTCTTCATGGAGTTGTAGCAAATGGAACTGGAAGGGATCTAGAGAGGTCATTAACCCATCTCCCTGCCCCAAGGCAGGACTGAAGCCATAATAGACTAATAAGCAATTTTTTTGGTCAAAGATCCAAATAAATGGAATTGTAAAGGGGTTTTTTTTAAGTTTAATTTTTGGAAGTTTCCATTTTGTTGTTAAAGCTTCATGTAACTGTTAGCAGAGTCACAAGGTTAACTTGTGTGGAATTATTTTAATAAGTATCGAATTAAGAATGAATTCCCACCTGAACTCCCATCCCTTTTTTTTATGATACTCAATTATTTTGCATCACTCATGTTGTTATTTATCCGTTTGCTAAAAATATAATAATGATTTTGGAGTAATACGAAGAATTACTTTGGGTTTAGATTTTTGCCAATATGTGTATATGTGCTTATCATATTGCTGCTAAACATTTTTATACATTTTATCGCTTAAAGCATTTTACAGAACATGTGGTTTCGGTAGCCCTTATTTAATTTTACGCAATTTTGCTGTTTCTTGAATGTCCTCCACGTCAGTTATTTCTGAGTATTTTAAACAGTGTAAAATCAATCTGTACAGACACACATTTCCTCAAATCTGAAAATTAATTTTATGAACTGATTGTTGTTTATACTGTGTAGGTGTAATACTGGATTTCATTAGCTGCCTCCGCAATGCAGTGCCAATAGATTCCTCAGAGAATATGCGTATAGTTGTATAGTAATCACTTCTTTAACATTATCTCTAGTAGCTAGCTCTTTGTTTAACCTGTCATTGCTTACTTATGTTCAGTTATATGATTTTTACTTTATTTTCAACCCCTTTTATAGTCAGTTAAATCCTGCATACTGTTTCTATGCATTTTGTAACTGGGTTATAATCAACATCAGGAGAGGTTGCTAGGAAAACTGCTGGTCAGCCCTCTTAATACTAAAGAGAAAAAAAAGTCTTATGTTGGAAAGTCTGTTTTTTATAATAAATCTGTAAAACTTCATATAATAAGCTACATGGCAAAAGCACTTGCTGCTATTTCTGTCTACAAGGGATTTTGTTGGTTAAAAAAAAAATTAATAAATTACACCCCAACCAAATGTACCAGCCCACTGGAAGTTCCTAGAATATCCAGGACTTGGATCTTTACATCCCAGTCTTACAAGGCAGACCAGTGTCAGAAAACCGTCAGCGCTGTGTTTGGTCCTCCATGCTGGGACTGGACAAAACGGTTGCTCGGTGTCCCTCTGCCCTGTCATTTTACATAGTCTTATCTTCCACTTCTACCTTTTTTTTTCCCCCCCATTGAAAACAAATAAAGTAGTTAGAAGTTTTCTTCAGGCAGAGGGAGGAGCAGAGGCAAAGTATGTAATAAGTTTTGTCTGAACTGTTTTCCTTTCGTAAAGCATGCCCTAAAGCTGTGTGCTTAGCTGGGTTCGGTGTAATTGTTCCGGTCACCGCAAAGCCGTGGGGACCTGCCTGAAACAGAGCGGGCAGGAGGCACCAGCCCGCACATCATGCCCCTTCCCTAGCTATGCCTCATACACTAGGTAATAGCCAGTAATAGCCTTCTTCCTTCCATAGCCAGTTATTTCTTAATCGAGTGAATGAAGCTTAGAGGCTGATTCTGAAGATCCCAAGGTTAAACTTTTCTGACAACCTCTATAAGTGAAAATAGTGTGTGAGCGTGTAATTAAACACACCGTAATAATGCAGATAGATACACAGTTAACTTTGCACGAAGGAAGTTTACTCCAGCATTCCCTAATTTTTACACTGACAAACTTCACCTTTCTTTGATACAGCCTTTAAGAAATTATCACAAGGAGGGCAGTTACAGGATCCTGTTTTCACTTGCATATTTACTTTTGCCAGACTCTGACCATTTTGCCTTAAAATATTGTTGCCCTGCCAGCTTGCTGTAGGCTACAGGAAGTTTTCTGTTTATCCACACACTGGACTATTTTAGTGAAAACCTTCAATTATTTAAAAGAGCAAATTAAAATATGCACTTTTATGTCTAGCCTTTATGCCAGGGATGTGTTTTTGCTGTCCTGCGAAAACCTGCCTCTGTGTGGCCCAGGCAGACTCAGTAAGTACTGCGTATTCGGCCTGACCCTTTTCCAGGGGTGTACCTGCTTTTGGGACCGGGAGGTGAGCCGGTGCCTGTGCCCGCACTCTGGGCAGGGGCACGGGGGCAGAGGAGAGGGGCAGGGGCAGGAAAGGGGATGGAAAGCAGTGCCAGCAGGAGAAAGAAGGGCAGAGCAAGAACGACAGGTGGGAGCAGGAGGAGGACAAAATAGGGGATGAGGCGGACAAGGGGCTGAGGCGAGGAAGGGTGACCACCCGGTGCTGAATTTGGCCCTAGGCATGGGAGCACGGAATGGAATATGGGCTAAACGGGCAAGAGGAACCCAGGACTGGCAGGAGCGGGAATGAAGAGCTTGGAAGCAGAAAGCTGAGGCTGGATGGGGCTGGGGAGTGCAGATAACCGGAGAAGGGGCATTTTTGTCATGAAGACCAGTTGCAGGATGGGACTTCTGGGCAACAAGGACTGGGATTGCTGATGTGAGCAAAACGAGCCTGATTCTTATCAGGCTGATAAGAGAAAGAGATTGAAAGGGATGGAGGTCACAGCCTCAGAAATAGCAGAGAAGTCTGTCCACCAGAGAACATTTTGTCCTAAACTGGGACTTTAAACGTGACTGTTTCTCTGCGGTCAGCAAATATCTGTGAAAATGTCTGATCGTTCTGTAATGCTGGTGTTCAAAAAGGATCACAGCCTATTCATGCTATCACTTACTGCCTTAGTTCAAGTGACTGCAATGTCCCTACTGGTGCCAAAAATAAAGGCCTGTTGTTTAACCTGTGGATGTCTGTGTAATGCCATGTGATGAGTTTCCAGTTTGTTTGTGGTTTAAAGTTATGGGGGGGGGCGTTAAATGATGTTAAAATATTTAATAGGATTAATATTTGCAGCCGTTTATATTTTTAAGCTGCACACAGGAGATGTAAGGAGTGATATTCTGAAATGCCTGTTCAGGCTTTATTCAGAGGTAGCATGCCTGCGTGCCGTGATTCACATCTTAATGGCAGGGTAATATTCAGTTGTTTTCAGAGGACCCTAGTGTTGTTTTTCATTCAGAATACATCTGATCTGAGGCTGCATGTGGCGTACGCAGTGAAATATGCTTCCTGGAGAACCAGCAATTTGTTGTAAAGTTTGAAAATTTGGATTGTAGAGAGAGAAAGGATTGCAGGAGGCATAGTCTCATAATGAAGACGATTGAGGGCTATCTTGGAAGGTATGATGTGTCTCTGCCTATACCACTGAGCTTCTGTGTGATCATGTCGCTTCAACCCAGCATTTTTATTTCTGTACCCTTACTTTGTGTCTCTCACTTTCTGAGTGCCTGACTTGGGGTTCTTGAAGAAACACTAAGCACTCACAGCTACAAGTGAAGTTAGCATTTGATCATGTGAAATGCTGTACAATGCTAAACATTCTGGAAAAGCAAGTCCTAAATGCCTCAGATTGTGTTTCTGAAATGAGTAGATACCTTTTGTCATGTTTTTTATGTGCCTTAAATTCCCTAGCCATAAAATGGATGTAACTTTGCTGCCTTATCTCACAAGAATATTAGGAAAATAACACAGTTGGTATTTGTGAAGCATTCGAGTGCTATATACTGACATATGCTATTGAAAAGCCATTCCATCTTCAGAACAAGGATTGAATAGTGTACAATAAATACATCAGAAAAGTTCAGAGTAAACAGTGAGAAGAAAACAAAATGCTGAATAGCCAGTCACTACATGAGCAGTGTGCGTCCTCTTCGCTGAGTAAGATGAGGGAAGAAGAGTATATGTGTGTGTAATGAAACACTGCATCATAACAAATACATCTGTAAAAGCTTAATTCAGTCCTACCATCCAGTGTCAGGATCTTAGATTTTTGCTTTTCCCACCTGAGTCTTTGCAAATTTATAAATGTTCTTCTGTCTCTATTTTCTGTTTGTAATATATATTAGTGAACAAACACAGCATTGATTAAGAGGCTGTAAGAATGTCAAAGATTTTTGTCCTTTTGACCATACTTTAAGTCCAGGCCAATGTGGCAGGGTTTACAGTTGTGTTCCCCATCGGTGACGTTGGTTAGTCCCCGCATAAGATAAGTTTGCCGAGTCTCAGTTCTGTTTGCTCTTCATCACCTTGCTCTGAATCCACTTGGCAGACTTGGCAAAGAGGTCAGTAGTGGCAGGAGGAAGACAGCGGTACTACATTTCCCCTAGAGGAAGCTGCCTCTCCCGCTCCCCGGTGAGGGCAGAGAGATGCTAACAGTGAGTGGGAGAAGGTTGGATTCTTTCACTTGTCTCTGCGCCTCCCATGTACCAGATACCTTGCACCCTGCTAACAGAGTACTGTACGCTTCTTTGGAAAGAAAACGTGACTGAAAGATCTGTCGAGTGCTCCCCTGCACTTCCCGGCTTTTCCGCATCCTTCGTTTTCCCGTGGTTAGAGCCCCCCTCTACAATCGGAGTAGTACATCAGCTCTTTCCTAGCAAACGTTTTCCTCAGCATACAAACAAGGTAGGCACGTGCCCTAGTTTATATCGTCTTGGTGTAGAAATGAGGCATCATGGACCGCAGTTCACATCCACAGCCGTCCTTAACCTTCGTAGGAATAAGGGATGAACTGTGAGTGAAGGATACTGATTTTAATACAGTGAAATGTAAGAGCTGCATAATTACTAAATGGTATGGGGGGGATGTGCTGATACATAAGTTGTGCTTCATAGGCCATGTGCTACAAAGAAATGCGCACATTTCTCCTATTTCAACACTGAGGTATGTCATCTCACCCTGGGCACAGGCTTTCCTACTCCACATGTGTTACTTTATGCATTTCCTTCCCTCGGAGAAGACGACAACCCAGCACACGTTCTTCCCCCTGCTTTGCCCACAGGCAGGAGTGGCCGGTGGTCAGAAGCACCGTGGAGCACCTCTGAAGTTACGCCTAATTGCACAGTCTCAAAGCCAGCAATGAATTGAGCAGTCAGCCCACTGTAAATCAGATATTTCTTATGCATTTTAATTGAATTGTTATCTTATCCTACAAAAGTTGCAAAGGTATTGAATAAAAGGCAGCTGTGTTTACGTGTTGTGATATAAGTAAAAACATAGCAAAAGCAGAGAATAAGGATGGTCTACACAGCCTCCTAAGACAGTTTTGCAGCCATTACTGTTATCCTGTTCCCTTCAGAAGCGTGTGCATGTTAAAAGAGCCACACAGTTTAGCCTTTGCCTACTAAAATCTTTACAGAAATATGCTCCTTCCATGTTACCAGTGTCATAAATTATCGCACTGTGTATACGAAGCTCAGCTGTCCTTTTGGTACCTCCCTGTGTCCAAAAGCAAGCCAGTAATTAACCAAGTAAAGCTGCAGTTTTACATTAATTTTCACCTTATTTTACAAAAGCTAAATGGTAATGACATGTCTTTTATATATCTCCAGTGTAAAAAGAATCCTCAGAGGGACAGTTGAAATATTTTTGTCATAGTTGAAAAATAAGGTTTATTGTGCAAGGACTGTGTGCTTGTGGACAAAACCGTGTAACCTGTGTCTCAGCTTCCTCATCTGTAAAATGGATGTAATGTTCCTACAACTCACAAGGGACGGCAAGGTTTGGTTAGCATATATGATTGCCTTATACAACTGCAACTACTATCACTGCTTGTTTTTGTTAAAAAATGACAGTAGAATATGAAGAAGAAACACTCCAGCAGAATAATGCTGCAACCAAGGTGAGCCCTCTCCATCTTCTGACCATCACATCATTTATTTTCAGACTCTGCCACAAAGTATACGTGTTTGAAATAAAACTATACTTATATTGTAATTCCATAGAAATCAAAGGATTTGCTGTAGGGGTTAACACAACATGTGTTCTTAAAGGAAATGTGCCCACAGATACAATGACATCCTTGAGCAAATTTGGATTTTGTTTAGAAAATTTTCGTGAGGAAAAATCTATTCCAATTACAGAATCCAATCTGTTGAAAACATGCAAAACTGTTTCCAGGTCAGCCTAGAAGGGGTGTCTGGGAAGTGCTTTATTTCTGTGAGTAAACATTGATCAGTCGGGAAAAAGACTGCGTTTTGAAACATGCTATGGAAAACAATTTCTACTTCAATTATTCTTTTTTTTTCCCCCTCCTTGTTCTTTCCCCTCTCGCTTTCTTCTCTCTCTCCCCCTGTCTCTCTCCCTCTCGCTCCTGAAAATCTCCTGCCACAGCGACTGCATTTGCCTCCAGACTTGTCAGACACAGTGAGCCGCGCACGCAAACAGGATCTGGCAGAATCCGCCAAACTGCTGAGCTCAGGATGTGGTGCTATGGCCATCGGCAAGAAGCACCTGGACTTCTAGTGATTTCTACTTAGCAGTTTCACTCAGATTTATATGACACTCTAATTATGAGTGTTAATGATTTATATAAATATTTTTCTTAATGATTTGACCCAGCAGTCTTTAAAAATACACGTTCTCATATGGTGCCTTTTTTTTTTTTTTTTTTTTTTTTTTTTGTTCTGGTTTCTTTGTACTAATTTTGGGCTTGTGTGGATTTTGCTTTTTGTTAAAGCTTCTGTTATGTTGGGACCTGCCATTGTTCTGCTCCATTGGAAACATACAGTATTTTGTTCCTTTCACTTAAAATATGAAAATTACTCTTACCCTTTCATTTCCAGGGTTTTTTTTTTTTACAATAAAGAGATATTTTTCCCAATGGATTTTTTATATATTTACATTTAATATTTTATATGAATAATAAGTTACGTTGGACAGTTTATTGAAATAAAGGAATGAAACTAAGCAATTTGTTGTCACCTGTTATTCCAAAAGCAAACTACACAGTTACAGTTTTAAAAACATTACTTTTTGTAATTGAAATACCATTCTTAAATTTCAGGAAATATTTACATTGGTTTATTAAATATGTAATAATAAATTTAAAATATATAAGATAGTTTTTATTCTAATATGCTGGTAATTAAGAACGGTTGGTTTTCGAATCAGACTATGTTATAGATAATTGCTTTGCCTCATGGCTTACTACATGCATTAAAAGGCACTCGAATGAAATTTACTCACCAGAGAGAAAAGAATTTCTTGCCTTATGTAGTTCAAAACAGTAATCCTAAACAATTGAAGTCAGCACTATGAAATTATGTCAGCAGACATAATTCAAGATTGAAATTCAAACCGACAGCTACATTAATGCTAGAAAACCAGAAGAGTGCATTTGAGCTCGGGGAAGGGTATCGCAGCATGCTGGTCTAAAGCAGGGCAGAATATACAGCTAAATCAGGCTTCTGTACCCTCAGATATACGATTTGTGATCTTCTATTTTGTATGTATCTCCGTGTATATCTCATCAAACAAAAGAATGGTAAAGCAAAGCTGACCTGTAAATTAAAGTGGTTTGCATTCTTTCTTCTGGGGCTGACTTCCATTTTGAAAGGTAATATCTTCTTCTCCCCAAAACTTCCAAGCCACCCAGCTGTAAGATTGCATTACAGTTTCAAAATTTAGTCTTTATAATAGTATATTACATGGCTGGGGTGAAACTGACTCTTCAAAGAACGTGTTAATGGGATGCAATAATGGTAACTTATTTTGATGGGTTTGGAACCAAGAGTTGGTTAAGTGGTTTGCTTTTTCTTTCCTGCAGTCCAGATTCTACTTTATTTTTTCTTGACAGCGCTGTGTAAAACAAAGACATAGCTTTTAAAACTGTCTAACTAATATGATGAATGTCAATCACTTAAAAAACTCCACTGTAGCATAAACACATACTGTATACAGCTTTTATTCTGAATTAGAATAATTGAATCAATGACAGTGATTTGCCAGGATGTCAAATCTATCCATCATATCCTGTCACTACCAGTTTATTTTTTGTGATCAAAATCAAAAAGACTACTATTTTGTCATCAGCTATTTCATTAGTAGTAACAATCAGGTTTTCTCTTCTATATTTTTTAGATATGCCTGTTATATTTTTTATTTCTAAAGACACAAATCCTTTTTAAATCTTTTCAAAATAAAGTTTCAGAACTGAACTGTCAGTTTAATAAAGCCAAAAGACACCTACTTTCCTATGCCAATATATTTAAAATATTATCATTGATGTCTCAAACATTTTTTCTCTTTGTATTATGTGTAACATTGAATGGAAGTTCCCATTAGATACTTAATTGTGCCTTTTGAAAGCATGAAATAATTTAAATACTTAGGATAAAGTGATTTTTAACAAAGGCGAAGTTTTACATATTACGTCTTTTTAATGTAAATAACACAAAACACAGTATTTCTTTGTGAAATATAAAGTCACAAGACATAAAAATTGCTGCCAATGCACTTAAGTAGGTCATTGGCTTAACATACAGGGGAGAAAATATCATGAAAGTCACAGTCAGTTCCTAGTTAACGTATTAACTGAAAATTGTTAGCGAGTAGCGCGTGTATTCCATGTATGTATGTGTGTGTGTGTGTGTGTCCTATGCATTTATAAGACTTCAATTTCAAAAACTTCTGTAGGTTGATATTGAAGCTGACAAATATTTTGAATAATAAAGGGAACTCCTTCTGCAAGTCCAGATTAATTATTTTTCTGAGTCACTAAACATGCTTTGTAAAATAAGTGTTAGAATGTACAGATGTACAGTGTTGTTTACCTAAGGCAAAAACATGGAGCAAAATTTCTCTTCTTTCTTCCAAAATATTGTATCAGTTACAACAACATATGACAGTGACTTGGCTTATCCAGTAGACTGATAAGTGAAATAATGCAAAGTACGTGCTACCTGATCATATGTAGAAGCATAGCAGATACAGTATGTAGGTGTGCAGTAGATAGAGTGTAGACTTCATTTATTGCACCAAAAGCAGTTTTGACTTGGGGAGCATGAGGAGTGGTTCCATGGTGGTTTTCTGTGAATTTCCCCCATAGCCGCTCTGCGGCTGTCAAGCACCTGTGTACAAAACATCCCTCGGTTCTCTCTTTTGATTTGAAGACAGGTATTTAACTCAGGGGTGCAGCTCCGGTAATCGAAGAATGGGTGCAGCCTCTTTCGACAGGCTGTTGCATTGTGCTACCAGGTTCCTTTTGCATCTTCAGAGCCCCCTCGTCGGCTTGGCTGGATGCAAGACGAGTGCGATCCTTCCTTGTGCTCAGAGGACTCTCTTCTGCAGAGATTGCGGTGTGAGGTTTCTTTGTTTGTTGCGATGTTTTAAGCAGAACTTCCTCCTTTTTAGCAGGTTACAAACTGAAACCGCCAAGCTCAGCTGGGAAACAATAGACCCATCCCAGTGAAGATGTTCCCGATTCAGCACAAGAACCTGATCTTTAGAGAATTGTGACACACAGTCAGGAAAGCAGTAATGAAATTTAAAACGTTGTGTCTTTAATATGTCAAATAAGAATGCTTTCTATAATTTCCGTTGTATTGAAGTTTTCAAAATATAAGTATTTGGCACATGAGAAGAGTATTATGATAGATTAAGTCTTACTCTATATTTGTAAAGAAATTTCAAAAGCACTTTCAAGGATGCAGCTGAATTCGATTTTCTGTAACAGTAGCTACAAGCATCTGAAAATGGGCATTCTGCTACTTCAGATTTGATACATATGGTGGTACACCACTGGTTTCATCTTTAATATAAAATAGTGATGTTATTCCAAATACAGCTTCTGGAAAAATGCAAAACTCTAACTTAGAAAAATCCTTTACTGTGCCAGTATCGGAAAATGAGCTATTAATAAGTTTTTCTGAAACCACAAGGTTGTGACACATCCCTTTAAAAATATATATGTATTACAAGTATTACACACACACCCACGCACACATGTTAAACCAGCATTTCTCCAGAATCATATATTAGAAATGTAATAAAGTGTTCTTCTTTTGCCTATGCTGGAGGAACGTCATCCATAGCTACAGAGCACAACAGAGATAGGAAAGAAGATGCTTTTATGCCTTTAAGAGGTGGTGGAGGCAAGTACTATCCCCCATGACATCTCTTGGGGTTTTTCTTTTCTCCTGTGAGCTACCTGAGTGCAAGGCCTACATTTCTTTTTTTAATCACACTGAGCACATGATGGTGCTTATTCAATAATAAATGTACCTGTGTAGAAAAAGAATGAAAGTTAAATCCTCTTCATCTTAAGAAAAAAGGTAACCTGAGTGGAGGGAAAAAAAAAAAAAGAAAAAAAAACAGAAAACAAAAATTCCACCACAATTTCTAGTCTAATATACGCAAATGTTAGGCTCTTTTTTTTTTTTCCCAGAAATGGTTCAGTAATATAGTGGATGCTACATCTATATTTCAGCATCTGAATGGATAGATGGATTTTCAGGAGTGTTGAGCACCAAGCATCCCAGAGCATCTGCTGAAAACTTGGCTGCTTATTTAAACTCCACCTTTAAACAATTTTGAAAGTTATTAGGCACATCAAACTAATTTGCAGACCTTCTCTTCATATCAAAACAGACATCTTTTGTGCTTGCTTTTTTTTTTTTTTTTTTTTTTGCACGTGGAATATCTGGTGCTGTAGAGCTTAATCTAAAATATTCTTCTCTGACTTCCAGAGAAGTCAGTAATGGTTTAGACCAGCAGCAAGCTGGTAGGATTAGGTCCAGTGGACCTTTTTTAAAATGTTAGCAGATCTACAGAATTTGTAGCTGCATATTCCTCTATTAAAAAATGTATTTTAATGTCTTCTGGCATTGAAAGTAAATGTTAAATCCAAAATATAGCAAGAATCAAAAAAAGTCTTCACTCTATGCTGGCAGAGTTTGAGTCTGAACATTTGTGCCCTCAGAATGCTCCCAGCACTTACGGCATCAGAGGCATTCTCTTACAAAGTCTTGAAAAAGGCAAATTTCGGTGCGCTTTCAGCTACATTTTTAGAGTCAGGTTGGAGCAAGCCGCACTAAAGAAAGTTCTTGCTGAAATTTCATGGGGCTGGATTTACAGAAGAACAGAAATCGGGTCAAGTTTGGGTTTAGATATGAAATCCAGCAGTTTTCAATGCCAATATTTTGGGAAAGCATATTGTGTGCAGAAAAAGCTGTAAACTTGTTTAAAGTATGTTGCTTGAGTGAGACTTTTCTGCAGTGTTTTTGTTTATTTTTATAAGTATGTCAAAGCTACCACTCCTAGACCAGGACTGTTTTGTGCAGGGCATCATTCTTGGGACTTGCACCACTGGAAAACAAATTTACCTCCCTGACCTATTTTAAATCAGTAGGACAGGGATCATTCTAGCAGGACTTGATGCCAGTTCTAGCCCCATTATGTTCAGCTAGCAGCCATAGCTGGAAACCACAGCTCCGGCACTTGATTCCTGACCAGGGAAGTTTTAATGGGTTCATTTCCTCTCCAGGCACATTCAACATCTTTATGGATCCAGCTGATGAACTGGTTGGACAATAGATGTATATCTGCTAGTCGTGGATATCTGCTGTAATGAAACTCCTGCCACCAGCATGGCCTGGCACTTGGAAAAGCTAAACTAATGAAGAAAACTCGGTCAAGACCAGATAGGGAGTGACAGGCGGAGGAAGGTGTTTAGAAGAACTCTCCAGCACAGTGAGATTTCCATTTATGTTGCATCCAGGGTAGCTCAACATTTTTGGAAAATTACTTGAGTGAGAAGGAGTCTGCCAGTACGCTCTCAAGTAGCAAGTCCATCTGTGTGGGAGCTGGAGCGCTCCCAGGAGTCAGCTCAGAACTGAGGGGGGTTCTTCCCAACTAGCAAAGGGTCATCGATATGGAGCTTCAAACATACACCACCAATACGCCAGCTTCGGACAAGCAAACAAAACTTTACCACAACAAAACACTGGGGAAGAGGATGGAAGCACAAGTGGTATGGTAGGTAGACACAATCACTTCAAGCATGACGGAGAGTACAGCAGATAGACACAGTAAAAGAATATATGCAAGGGAGCGGAACAGGGGATCTGTTCTGCAGTCCTTGCCTATAGAAGGCTCTGTGAAGTTTTAAATATGTCCTTGCCCAAACAGGTGTACATCAACAACAGTTGACACAGAGCAAGTGAATCATAACCCAGAAAATCATCAGACCCAAGGGAAGCTTAGTTTAAGTAAGAATTGCAAAGTTTGAATGCATATTTTGCAAAGGAACAGTGTTGACTTAAATTCAGAGAAATCAAAGTGGACAACTTGCTTCTTTAAAAGAAAAAAAAAATATAAAATTTAAATGACTGGATTTTTATTTAATCTCATCCGACAGAGGGAGTTTTAAAAATAAATAAACCCTCCCCTGCAGTATTTGAAACACAAAGCTGCAGACTACAGACTCTGAATATGAATCCAGCTTTGTGGAGAGAAATGTAAAGGGTAAAACATAAACAGTTAGACGAAGGAATATAAAATTTCTTCACTTGTGATAAATTAACATATTTATTGTAACAACCTGAAGGTGTTTATCTGCTATATACAGTTCCATATAAATCAGAGTCCTTCTGGTGCCCTGTACGTACTTTCTATGGAATAACTGTTCATAAACTTCTCAAAATCCATCGGCGTACGCCTGACCTGAAGGAGGTTATCTGTGAATCTGCAAACTCCTCCGGTGCAGCTGGAAAAGCTCGTATGTCCCAGGAGAGGAAGAACTGCAGTTCGCAACCCTCACCGATTTTAGCTGCTGGAGCGTACGTGAGGTCTGTCAGGTGCCTGGAGGCAATTGCAACCTCTGCTGGAGGATTTCATGCAACTTACAGCTCCTGTCAGGCACCTGAAGGTAACAGGGATCCTCCTGGGTCGCTCACAAAACCTCTGCTCACCATCTGACCAGCTGCAATCTGATTTAGCAGGTCAGGCTCCAGCGCCCGAGAAACCGGAGACCTCTACCAGCCCAGCAAAACCAGTATCGCGGTCCTTTGTGGGGGCAAAGCAGCCCCAGCCCACAGCCCGCCGGCATCAGGCGCGCGTTTTCGCCTTCACCCCCTTCAAAATCACAATCATCTCACCAGGGCTGTTACCTGGTGGGATATTACCTAGAGGGAGGAAGGGGACAGTCCAGAAGGGCCTGAAATTCTCAGTGTGTGAAAACAGTCATCGGAGGTTCCCAGTGAAACTTAAGGGAAAGCAGGTTTCGTGGGGACTCGTCTCTAATGGGCCATCTTCAAAAGCAACAGCAGGGATTCTGGCAGCTGGAGGTTTCATGAACATCTGTCACACGCGTCAGCTATACATCGTAAAGGACTGATCAAATGGTTTCATTCCTTTGAGGTTTCATTTCTGCAGCCCCTGTGAAAACACCTTCACCTTTCGCACGATTGCTACTGCAAACTAATAGTAAACTATCCCCAGGATCTTACTATCTTAGGCTAGTAAGCTATCCTAAGCTACCCTAAGTAACTGTCTGCTGATACGTTGGATTTTATTTTCCTTTACATCTAAGATAATATTAGGGGAGGAATTAATTTAAAATATGTTCTAAAGCAAGGAACTTGCCAACCTGGCTCCTATCCAAACTGTACTATCTTTACTACCACACGTCTCATGTGGATTGCTCCATCCTCTGCTGTTTTCCCGACGAACTATTAAACAGATAACGTATGTGAGAGACTTGCCTAACATCATCCTCCAGCAGTAATCCAAAGGGAGCTATATGTCCCATGCTTTGTTTTCCACCCAAAGAGGAGGAACATTTCTTCTGCCGCTGCCATGCCAGGCAGGGCAGGGGCTTCGGGGGTCCGTGCAGGCTTCAGCCGGAGACGCTCCCATGGCTGCCTCCTCCCCGCAGTGAGAGACGGAAATACTCGCCGTCTGAACAAGACCAAACAGCCATCACAGACTCCACTCTCATGTCCGTAATTCATAGGCCTATTTCTAATGGAGGGGGGGTTGTATTCGGGTATGTGTAGGTGCCAGTCACACTTCTGATTAGAAACAGGGCTGGGCGAGCAAGCAGGTGTTTTGTCAAAATTATTTTAAAAGAAGATGCTAGACCGTTCCCAGAGCAGAAGAGCCTGAGCAGCTGCACTTGGAGCAATGGTCAACTGCTGAAGCTGAGGACAAGAGCAAATGGAAACAAACTGAAAGAAGAAAAAAGGAAAGGAAAGGAAAGGAAAGAAGAAAAGGAAAGGAAAGGAAAGGAAAGAAAGGAAGGAAAGGAAAGGAAAGGAAAGGAAAGGAAAGGAAGGAAAGGAAAGGAAGGAAAGGAAGGAAAGGAAAGGAAAGGAAAGGAAAGGAAAGGAAGGAAAGGAAGAAAGGAAAGGAAAGGAAAGGAAAGGAAAGGAAAGGAAAGGAAAGGAAAGGAAAGGAAAGGAAAGGAAAGGAAAGGAAAGGAAAGAAAGGAAAGGAAAGGAAAGGAAAGGAAAGGAAAGGAAAGGAAAGGAAAGGAAAGGGGAAAGGAAAGGGGAAAGGAAAGGGGAAAGGAAAGGGGAAAGGAAAGGGGAAAGGAAAGGGGAAAGGAAAGGGGAAAGGAAAGGGGAAAGGAAAGGGGAAAGGAAAGGGGAAAGGAAAGGGGAAAGGAAAGGGGAAAGGAAGGGAAGGAAAGGAAAGGGGAAAGGAAAGGGGAAAGGAAAGGGGAAAGGAAAGGGGAAAGGAAAGGGGAAAGGAAAGGGGAAAGGATAGGGAAAGGAAAGGGGAAAGGAAAGGGGGAAAGGAAAGGGGAAAGGATCC